>NW_024080854.1:1621560-1676313 GCF_003009895.1 Hyaena hyaena
ATAGGATCCAGGCTCTGAGCTGGCAGTCAGCACAGAGCCTGACGCGGGGCTCGAACCCAAGAACCGCGAGATCATGACCTAAGCGAAAGTCGGCCGCTTAACCGACTAAGCCACCCAGGCGCCCCATCTTGCCCTCTTTTTTAAAAGTAATCTCTGTTCCCAATATGGGGTTCAAACTCACGACCCTGAGATCAAGAGTCACAACACCACCTACTGAGCCAGCCAGGCACCCCGTATCTTGCCCTTTTGGACTACATTCTCTGAATGAAGCCAGCCGCTATGTAGAACATTTAAACACCACTATTGAGAGGTTTGTGTGGCAAGGAACTGAGGCCACCTGGCCACAACCAGCATTAACTGAGCCACATTGGAGGCAAATACTTCAGCCCTAGTTGAGCCCTCATATGACTGTAGCTACTACAACAGACATCTGATTGCAAACTCTGGCTCAGAGACTGTGAGCTAGAACTATTTGGCTAAGCCACTCCCAAATTCATGACCCACAGAAACTATGAGATCATAAATACTAAATTTTATTTTTAAAAGCTGCTAAGTTTGTTTTGCAGCAATAGATAACTGAGGCATCCAGGCAGTTGAATGGCAAAGCTCACGAGCTTAGAAACCACATGTTGAAGAGTTCAGAGCTGTAATCAGCACGGGTTCCTGAATGATCACATAGAGAAGAGCCTTGCTCTCTAGTTTCTCCACTCCCCACAACAACCTTGAATGTAGAGAGTGAAATAAACCTATGTAGAGCAATTAACTTTGGGGGTTCTAAATTTAACAGTACTTCAGCATGTCTTAACTAATAAATCAACTTTATATTCTATTTCTTTTTTTTCTTTAGGTGTTATGTATATATGAGGATGTTATTAAGCTGAACAGAATAACTACTATTGGAATAGTTTTTTAAACACTATCAAAAACATTTCATTGGTTAAAATTCATATGGTTAAATACTGAAAGTTCTTTTCCCACATGCAAATCCTACTTTATTTGCCTCTCCCTGGCATAGTTGCAGTTAATATTATGATAACCCTGCCCAGATCCCCTTTACATGCTTGAAGCACCCCCAGTTCCTGTGAGTATGACTAGTAATGGCTTACACCTAGGCCTCTCCAGGGAATTGCCATCAACCAATGGGAGCCGACTCAGGAAATTATACCCCCTTTATAGATGACCCACAATCTACTGCCAAATAAAATGATGTCATAAAAGTCCAGCCTTGTTGCCACAAGGAATGACAGGTTTATGGTGTCATTTATATACAGAACTCTCCCCTTTGTAGATTGGGCTAAGGCTAGATTTTATGTAATACCTGATCGTTACTTGGCAGCTCTTTTTGTTTCTCTCATGTTCTTTTCTCATTTTTTTCTAAAGAGTGCCTTCTGAATAAGCCACATGCACCTAAATCCGTATCTCAAATTTTGCTTTTAGAGAATCTAATCTAAGACTACCTATTCTCAAGAAACTAGAAGGGAAAGATGAGATCTTCTCAGTTATTTATAAGACTGATATATTTGATTCCTGAGTGAAGAAAATGTATTCTCAGTCCCAAACCTTGGAAAATATAAAAAGAAAAACAATAGAGAAAATTAAGAAAGCCAAAAGCTGATAATCCAAAGATAACAACAAAATTATAAAGTTCTAAGATGAAGAAAAAAATACAAAATAAATCACGTATCAGAATAAAAGACAGATTATTACTACAAATTCTACAGACATTAAAAGGCTAGTAAGATAATATGAAGAATGTATACCAAAACTGAAAACTTAGATAAAATGGGCAAATTTCTTGAAAAATACTATTTACCAAAGTCAACACAGATTAAACAGAAAATGCTAATAGTCCTATACCTATTAAAGAAATTAAATATATTGTCAAAAACTTTCCAAAACAGAAACTCTCAATACAGATGGTTTCATTGGAGAATTCTACCAAATAATTATGAAAGAAAAAACACTAATCTTATAAATACTCTTTCTTACAGAAAATAAAGAGGGAAGACTTTCTTGATTTATAAGATCGTCATAATCTGAATCCTAAAACCTGGCAAAGATATTGCAAGAAAATAAAATAATCTACAAATACCACACATGAATACATACCTAAAAAATCTTGGAAAATGTATTAATTGAATCCAACAATAAATAATAGGACTAATATACCATGATGAAGAAAGGCATCACCTAAGAATGCAAGGATGGTTTAACACTCAAAAAACCAATCAGTATAAACACATTAATGGAGAAAAAACACCCGTATATCATCTCGACAAATACAGAAGATGCATTTTGTCAAAATGTATCACCTATTTATAAAAATAATATAGCAAACTAGGAATAGGAAGGAACTTTCTCAATTTCATAGAAGGCAACTATAAAAACCTACAGCTAGAGGGAGGCAAGATGGTGGAGAAGTAGGGAGCTCCATACATTTCGCTTGCCCCCATCTCTCAAACAGAGGACTAAAGCCATAGGACACTGAATCACAGGAGTTTGGGAGGAAAAGAGACAGAGACCACTAAGTAGACAACTTCATAGGTGTGTGAGTATGAACTGGGGAAGATAAAAACGGCCAGGACCCCGAGACACGGAGGGAAGGGAGGGAACCCCCTTGGTGGGGAGCCATGGAGAGTCGAGGGGAAGAGAAAGAGTGGCTAAAACTGCTCATAGAACTGTCCCTGGGGAAGACAAAAACCTCAGCTTGGGACAGGGAGTGATCCTAATTCTAGCTGTGGTGCTGACTTTGGGCTGGGTGCCCCGGTCCCAAGTGGTACCAGGAGAAACTGCTCCTCTGCTCTCCCAGCTTAATCCCCAGCTAGGAAGCAGCCTGGCCTATGAGATTATATTTCAGGTGGTATTAATAAAGCGTGAGGACAGAGACCTGGAAATGAGACAGGGCTTGGGACGTAGAACACGGCCCACCTTGGCTACACCCGCAACACAGGGAGATCAGGCCCAAAAGAGTGATTTGCAATGCTTGTTCAAGAAGGGACTGGGGCGCCACCAGTTTTCTCCCACAACCAACAAGGCGGGACCTCAGGGAGCGGCCTGTGTGACCACAGTGGAGGCTAGACCTGCCTATACCAAACCACGCCCATCCCCGCTAGAGAGCTACTTTTTTTTTTTTTTTTTTTTTTACTGGAGCCCAGGACAAGACCAACATGGATGCACTGCTGTGAGTAATTCTAGATCAATTCTTACTATTCAGATATCTTTTCCCTTGTCTCATTCGTATCCCTCCCTCTGCTGGACTGGGCACTCTCGTCATTGGTTTGTTTAAACAGTCACATTTAATCCATTCTCTAGATGTATATTCTACACCTCCACTGCTACCTTTCTAGCTCTCTCTCTCTCTCTCTGTAGTAATCAGACTATAGAGTTTTACTGAGTAACAATATCTTAGTTTCTTTGTCCTTGCCTCCTACCATATTCTCCTCTTTCTCTCTCTGAATTAAGCCTCTTAGTCTCTCTGCCTGATCATTATTCAATAACACTTTCTCCCTGCCCTGTCATTTCTCTCTTTGTACATTCTCTTCCATCAGCACTGCATACACCTGGCTCTTTATTTGTAGCTGGGAATTCTAGTTTTATGCTTTTAGCCTGTCCTCTGTCTTTTGGGTTTTTCTTTTTTCTTTTCTTTTCTTTTTTTTCTTTTTCTTTTTCCCTTTCGGTTTGCTACTTTGTCGGATTTGTCTGTGTGTTTGCTTACCTTAGTTCCCTGCGTGTTTGTCTGTTTTCCTTTCTAGGGCTACCTCAAGAAACAAGCCAAAGTACACATGGTGGAGAGTCCCAAATACCACTATGAGTAGGGAAATAAAATAACCAAAGTCTCAACAAGAGAGACCAAGAGACACCATTCAAAGAACACTTACTGAACGGACAGGCCCTAAACAGTCAAAGAACCTTTTTTAATATAGCAGTACTCTTGCGTGCAGAGTGCGTAACAAGCTTTTAAAACTGATGAGAGGCCAAAAGCTAGCCAAAATGAAGAAACAGAAGAACTCTCCTCTAAAGAAATTCCAGGAAGAAATGACAGCTAAAGAACTGCTCAAAAATAAGCAGATATAAGCAACATAACTGAACAAGAATTTAGAACAATAGTCATAAAATTAATCTCTGGGCTTGAAAAAGACGTGAGAGACATCAGAAAAACTATTGCTACAAAGACTATGGAGCCTAAAAATAGTTGTGATGAATTTAAAAATGCTATAAATGAGGTGCATAATAAAATGGAGGAGTCTAATGTATGGACTGAAGAGGTAGAGAGGAGAATAGGTGAATTAGAAGAAACTACTATAGAAAAAGAGGAAACTGAGAAAAGGAGAGATAAACCGATCCAGAAGCATGAAAGGAGAGTTTGAGAATTGAGTGATACAATCAAATGGAACAATATCTGTATCATAGGAATTCCAGAAAAGGAAGAAAGAGGGAAAGGCGCTGAAGGAGTCCTTGAACAAATTATAGCTGAGAACTTCCCGAATATGGGGAAGGAACCAGACATTGATAATTCAAGAGGCACGGAGAACTCCAATCAGACATAACTTGAATTGATCTTTTGCATGACATATCATAGTGAAACCAGCAAAATATCAGGACAAAGAGAATTCTGAAAGCAGCTAGGAATAAAAGGGCCCGAACATACAAAGGGAGACCTCTCAGAGTGGTTATAGACCTATCTACTGAAACTTGGCAGGCCAGAAAGGAATGGCAAGAAATCGTCAATGTGATGAACAGAAAAAATATGCAGCCAAGAAACCTCTATCCATCAAGCCTGTCATTCAGAATAGAAGCAGAGATAAAAGTCTTCCCAAATAAACAAAAATTGAAATGATATGTCACCACCAAACCAGCCCTACAAGAAATCCTGAGGGGGTCTCTATGAGGGAAATGTTGCAAGGAACACAAAGTACCAGAGACACCACTACAAGCAGGAATCCTACAAAGAACACAATGACTAAACCCATATTTTTCAATAATAACACTGAATGTAAATGGGCTAAAAGCTCCAATCAAAAGACATAAGGTAGCAGAATGGATAAAAAAAAAAAAACGAAAATCCATCAATTTGCTGTTTACAAAGGACTCATTTTAGACTGAGGACAACTTCAGATTGAAAGTAAGGGGATGGCGAAATATATATCATGCTACAGGAAGTCAAAAGAAAGCTGGAGTAGCCATACTCATATCAGACAAATTGGACTTTAAAGACAATAACAAGGGATAAAAAAGGACATTATGTAATAATTATAGGGTCTATCCATAGGGAAGAGCTAACAATTATAAATGTCTACACACCGAATACGGGAGCACCCAAATACATAAAACAATCACAAACGGAAACAATCTTATGGATAAGAATGTGCTAATAACAGGGGACTTTAATACTTCACTTACAGTAATGGATACATCAACTAGACAGAAAATCACTAAAGAACCAATAGACCTGAATGACAAATTGGATCAGATGGATCTGACAGATATATTTAGAGCTCTACATCCTGAGGCCATGGAATTCATTTTCTTCTCAAGTGTGCATGAACATTCTCCAAGATAGATCACATACTGGGTCATAAAGTAGCCCTCAATAAATATAAAAGAATTGAGATCATACCATGCACACTTTCAGATCACAATGCTATGAAACTTGAAATCAATCACAGGAAGAAGTCTGGAAAACCTCCAAAAACATGGAGGTTAAAGAACACCCTACTAAAGAAAGAATGGGCCAATCAGGCAATTAGAGAAGAAATTTAAAAATATATGGAAACAAATGAAAATGAAAATACAACAATCCAAACTCTATGGGATGCAGCAAAGGCAGTCCTAAGAGGAAAGTACATTGCGCTCAGGCCTATTTCAAGACATTAGAAAAAGTGCAAGAACACAATCTAACAGTGCACTTAAAGGAATTAGAAGGAAGTGCACAATCTACTAGTGCACCCCAAGCCCAGTAGGAGAAGAGACATAACAAAAATCAGGGCAGAAATAAACAATATACAATCCGTTAAAAACATTTGAACAGATCAATGAAACCAACGGTTGGTTTTCTGACAAAATTGACAAACCTCTCGCCACGCTTCTCAAAAAGAAAAGAGAGAGCACTCAAATAGACAAAATAATGAATGAAAATGGACTTATGACCACCAATCTCTCAGAAATACAAGCAGTTATCAGGGAATACTATGAAAAATTATATGCCAACAAATTGGACAATTTAGAAGAAATGGACAGATTCCTAAACACACACTCACTACCAAAATTCACACGGGAAGAGAGAGAAAATCTGAACAGACCCATCACTAGTGAAGAAATTGAATCAGTTATCAAAAATCTCCCAACAAATAAGAGCCTGGGCCAGATGGCTTCCCGGGGGAATTCTACCAGACATTTAAATCAGAGTTAATATCCATTCTTCTCAAGCTGTTCCAAAAAATAGAAATGGAAGGGAAACTTCCAGACTCATTCTACAAAGCCAGCATCACTTTGATTCCCAAGCCAGACAGAGACCCAGCAAAGAAAGAGAACTATAGGCCAATATCCTTGATGAATGTGGATGCAAAAATCCTCAACAAGATACTTGCAAATCGAATGTAGCAGCACATAAGAAGAATTATCCACCATGATCAATTGGGATTCATTCTTGGGTTACAGGGCTGGTTCAATATTCGCAAATCAATCAATGTGATACATCGCATTACGAAAAGAAAAGATAAAAGCCATATGATCCTGTCGACAGATGCAGAAAAAGCATTTGACAAAATACAGCATCCCTTTTTAATAAAAACCCTCGAGAAAGTCAGGATAGAAGGACCTTACTTAAACATCATAAAAGCCATCTATGAGAAGCCCTCAGCTAACATCATCCTCAGTGGGGAAAAACTGAGAGCTTTCCCCCTGAGATCAGGAACACGACAGGGATGTCCACTCTCACCACTGTTGTTTAACATAGTGCTGGAAGTCTTAGCATCAGCCATAAGACAACAAAAGGAAATCAAAGGCATCAGAATTGGCAAAGAAGAAGTCAAACTTTCACTTTTTGCAGACAACATGATACTCTAAACAGAAAACCCGACAGACTCCACCAGAAGCCTACTAGAACTGATCCATCAATTGAGCAAAGTTGCAGGGTACAATATCAACGTACAGAAATCAGTTGCATTTTTATACATCAGTAATGAAGCAACAGAAAGAGAAATCAAGAAACTGATCCCATTCACAATTGCACAAAAAACCATAAAATACCTAGGAATAAACCTAACCGAGGATACAAGAGACCTGTATGAGGAAAACTATAGAAGACTTATGAAGGAAATTGAAGAAGACACAAAGAAATGGAAAAACATTCCATGCTCACAGGTCAGAAGAATAAATATTGTTAAAATTTGGGTCATTACTACCCAAAGCACTCTACGCATTCAATGCAATCCCAATCAAAATTGCATCAGCATTCTCAGAGATAGAACAAGCTATCCTAATATTTGTATGGAACCACAAAATACTCAAATAGCCAAAGTAATATTGAAGAAGAAATCCAAAACGGGAGGCATCACAATCCCAGACTTTAGCCTCTACTCCAAAGCGGTCATCATCAAGACAGTATGATATTGGCACAAAAACAGACACATAGACCAATGGAATAGAATAGAGAACTCAAAATTGGACCCACAAATGTACAGCCAACTAATCTTTGTCAAAGCGGGAAAGAGTATCCAATGGAAAAAAGACAGCCTCTTTAACAGATGGTGCTGGCAGAACTGGACAGCAACATGCAGAAGAATGAAACTAGATCACTTTCTCACACCATACACAACAGTAAACTCAAAATGGACAAAGGACCTGAATGTGAGACAGGAAGCCATCAAAACTCTAGAGGAGAATGCAGGAAACAACCTCCTTGACCTCTTCCGTAGCAATTTCTTACTTGACACATCCCCAAAGGCAAGGGAATCAAGAGCAAAAATGAACCTTTGGGACCTCATCAAGATAAAAAACTTCTGCACGGCAAAGGACACAATCAATAAAACTAATATGCAACCTATGGAATGGGAAAAGATAGTTGCAAATGACATATCAGGTAGAGGGCTAGTATCCAAAAATCTATAAGGAACTCACCAAACTCCACACCCAAAAAACAAATAATCCAGTGAAGAAATGGGCAGAAGACATGAACAGACACTTCTCCAAAGAGGACATCCAGATCACCAATAGACACATGAAATGGTGCTCAGTGTCCCTCAGCATCAGGGAAATACAAATCAAACCCTCACTGAGATATCACCTCACGCTGGTCAGAGTAGCTAAAATGAACAAATCAGGAGATTATGGATGCTGACGAGGATGTGGAGAAATGGGCACCCTCCTACACTCTTGGTGAGAATGTAAACTGGTGCAGCCCCTCTGGAAAACAGCGTGGAGTTTCCTTTAAAAATGAACAATAGAACACTCCTATGACCCAGCAATAGCACTGCTAAAAATTTACCCAAGGGATACAGGAGTGCTGATGCATAGGGGCATATGTACCCCAATGTTCATAGCAGCACTCTCCACAATAGCTAAAACATGGAAAGAGCCTAAGTGCCATCAACGGATGAATGGATCAAGAAGATGTGGTTTATCTATACAATGGAATACTACATGGCAATGGGAAAGAATGAAATCTGGCCATGTGTAGCAACATGGGTGGAACTTGAGGGTATTATGTTGAGCGAAATAAGTCAGGCAGAGAAGGACAGATACCATGTGTTTGCACATATAGGTGGATTAAGAGGAACTTAATGGAGGACCATGGAGGATGAGTAGGGGAAAAATAGTTGGGGAGAGAGAGGGAGGCAAGCCATGAGAGACTCTTGAATGCTGAGAATAGAGGGCTGATGGGGGTGGGGTAGAGGGGAAGGGGGTGATAGGCATGGAGAAGGGCACTTGTGGGGATGAGCACTGGGTGTTATATGGAAACCAACTTGACAATAAACTATGAAAGAAAAAAAAAAGACATCCAGATGGCCAAGCAACACATGAAAAATGCACAACATCACTCATAATCAGGGAAATACAAATCAAAACCACAATGAGATACCACCCATCAGAATAGCTAACATTAACACCTCAGGCAATAGCAGATGTTGGCAAAGATGCAGAGAAAGAGAATCTCTTTAGCACTCCTTGTCAGAATGCAAACTGTTGCAGCCACTCTGGAAAACAGTATGGAGTTCCTCACAAAATTAAACATAGAACTACCCTACGACACAGCAATTGTACTGCTAGGTATTTTTCCAAGGGATACAGGTGCACTGTTCAAAGGGGCACATGCACCCCAATGTTTATAGCAGAACTATTGACAATAGTTAAAGTATGGAAAGACCCCAATTGTCCATCAACGAATGAATGAATCAAGAAGAAATGGTATATACATACAATGGAGTATTACTCAGCCATCAAAAAGAATGAAATCTTGCCATTTGCAATTACATGGATGGAACAGGAGGGTATTATGATAAGCAAAATTACTCAGTCGGAGAAAGACAAATATCATAGGACTTCACTCATATGAGGACGTTAAGATACAAAACAGATGAACATAAATGAACGGAAGCAAAAATATTATAAAAATAAGGAGGGGGACAAACCATAAGAGACTCTTAAATATTGAGAACAAACAGAAGGTTGCTGGAGGGGTTGAGGGAGAAAGATGGACTAAATGGATAAGGAGCATTAAAGAATCTATTCCTGAAATCATTGTTGTACCATATGCTAACCAACTTGGATATAAATTAAACGATAAATAAATTTTAAAAAATAGAAGGTCAAAAAAAAGTATTCTTTGACTCAGGATTTCTACTTTGGGGGAATTTAAGGCTATTTAAGAAAATAAAAAGTCAGAAGCAAGGCAACGTGTGCAATAATGTTTAAACTTTTATTTATTTATTTTGAAGCAGAAAGAGAGAGAATGTGTATGTGTACATATGAGCACAAGCCAGGGAAGGGCAGAGAGAGAGGGAGAGAATCACTAGCAGACTCTGCTGTCAGCACAGAGCCTGATGTGGGGCTGGAATCCATGAGCTGTGTAATCATGACCTGAGCAGATATCAAGAGTCAGATACTTAACCAACAGAGCCACCCACATGACCCGTGAGCAATAATTTTTAAGGGAGATGCTTCTGAATCTGTGTCTCCCTCTCTCTCTACTCCTCCCCCCACTCACTCTTTTTCTCTTAAAAATTAATAAATGTTTAAAAAATTGAAAAAAAATTTTAAGGCAGAAATATTTATGAAAACAAAACTTGAAACAATTCAAGTTCCTTTTTTTTGTAAATTACCAAAGTAGAGCACATGGACAATAAAAATAATGTGATAAACATATGCCTTGTATTGGTATATAGATATATTAAACAACATCAAATGAACAATGAATACTAAATATGTATTCATATGCTGTCTATATGATTAAAAATACCTGCAGAAGCATTGAAAATATCAGAGATAGTTAAAACAATTTAAATAATTGTGTTAGGTTTATGGGACTGTTCAATGAAGTGATTATGATTTTTAAAATAAGCGGGTATATTTAACTGGAGGCATATATTTAATGATGGAATTTCAGGCAGTATTATAGACAGATGGTGAAACTATTTGTGCAGGATGTGGGGGTGGTTTGAGGATAGGGGGACCTAAAATCTCACCACATGGAAAGTTTCTATAATCAGAGGGTTTTCTCTGGGTTGTTTAAGCTCTAGAGCCAAAAGGGAAGAATCATACAGAAGATTTCTCAAGGGGGAAAAAAACTGGAAGAACTATCCTTAGAAAAATATGACTGTAAATTAATTTCTCTTTAGGATGTAATCTGGCTTGTTTTAGTTTCTTTGTTGGTGGTGGTGGTGTTTTTCTAAAGCAATTAAAACTTAAGGATTTACTTCAGTGTATGAGAGCCTTCTAGGGTGAGTCTGAATCCTGTGTGCTTTGGTCTAATTTGTTTCAACACAGAAAGAAGTCTCCAAAGTGTAATAATGAGTGAATGTAATCATTCATAGAATGGTATCCAATTGCTTTGATGGCAGCAATTCTAAGGTGGTTTTGTTCTGAGTCTTAGTAATTTTAGTAAATTGAGCATTTTAGTAAATTAAAAACAAAAAAAGGATGAAGTAACATTCCACCACAGGCCAGCATAAAAGAAAGCCTAGGAGCAAGCGGAGAGGTTCTACATGGCTGTTGAGCTTTCGGATTAGAGCACAAATTAGAAATGATTAAGAAGCCTGTTTAATCTTAATCAATAGAGTATAGGTGTTCTGCCTAGAGACAAAGTGAATGCACATAAAAGTGCATCCAAGAGCACTATGACTTCAGCACATCACATCTCTATATCCATTTCTCCAGTTATAGAATAAAACCCACCATCCCTCTACATCCCTGCCATTCATCCTTCTGAAACATGTTGTGACTATGATTAGAGAAATTAATGATTTTTTTCAGAGCATGATATACAATTGTCCCTGCTATCAACTGGCTTATTACACTTAAAGAAGACCACCTCTGTTTTTTCCATTAAGTTATCTGATTTCTACCCAAGTATTTTTTAAGAGAGATTTTTAAATCACAGTGATAAGCAATGAATAAATTTTAAATTACTTTTCCATGATATTAAAATTGTAAGAAATATAAAAAGATTACAGAGGCTGCTTTTACCTTTAAGCAGCTCATGAGTAAAAAAAAAAGAGAGAGAGAGAGAAAGGAAAAGCTTTTAGTATCACAAGGGCTACGATGTAATCTCCCTAATAAGATCACTTGATAACAAGTTGCTCAACTGTGTACATGACCTTTCAAAGAGAACTCCTTCTTAATGCCGTGAACTGTCATGCAAGTATTCATAACTTCGGATTATATTTCATATACATTATTTGAGAAGTCTGTATAATACCAACAAAATGATTTTCTTAAAATCCTCTTCTCTTGTTTTCAGGTATATCATGATATATTAAGGAAAAAAAAATCTGTGATATCAACAAATCGCTTTAGGATCTAAAGTTTAGGTAATGTCACAAACTATTCAAAGAAATTAGTAAGTCTTTCCCACAGCTGTTCTTCCACTTCCCCTGGCAGCATCAGGTGGCAAGGACAGGCAGTAACCAAATCCATTTAGTGTTGGGTATGACTCTGAAAGAGCATGGACGACCTTACTGAAGTAGTTGAGTCTGATGCCCTGAGGAATGACGAAAATAGGGGAGCCATGTAACAGGCTGCACATACCATCCTCCCACCAAGCTTCATTTAGTATATAGCTTGAGACTTTGTCGGATTACAACTTGCAGGAAGGGAAAATAATTGAGGAGAAATGCCGGGAGCCGCACCGGCCTCTATGGATGGCAGTCACAGCAAGGAAATGGCAGTGTTTGCACAGCTACTGCCATGAGAAATGAAAACTGGTATCTCCTGCTACTACTGGCTCATGTTGTGCTGGTATTGACCAGGCCTCACAATATTCCATATCAGACCCATATTCTGAACACAGATACCTCATAAGGAAAAGCATATTCCTGCCTTTACAAGAGAGATTTTAGATGAAAGCTCTATGGATGATTGTCAGAAGGCTCTTCCTTAGGGCCTTGAAGATCCAAGACTTAGAGGGTTAAGAACACAAGAATTACAACTGAGCCTGGCCCCGAGACAAAGAGCCTAATTTAGAGTTAAGGTACAGATAAGGGCAGAACTTAAGTTAATACTTACACCTTCTAATTGGTGATGTATGGCAGTCCCTTCCCCAAGGCCTACTTTCTGCAAACACCCTCCCTTACAGGTGGCTGGGATGAGGATAGATAAGAGTAGCTAAAGCATTACCCACAAACAAAAGGCTGACACTTTTAGGGCCTCCATGGTGTTCACACATTCAGCATCAAATAGGTTTCCACAAACAACTTATTAACCAACTCAAAAACATACATTTGAGAGTCAGACAGAATGACTCTTAGCCCATCTATACACTTAACCTATGACCTAACCTTAGCGTTATTAACTTAGAACAAATATGTATCCTGTCTTTTACTAAGAATACCCTAATTCTCTAGTTATAAGATTTACTGAACCTCACTATAATTGCAATAGTTCTGCAAGAATATTTCTGTAAAACCTGCTTCTGTACACTTTCCAAAGCATCTTATTACAAAGAGCTATCCATTGTAAAAATTCCTTTTTCTGATGTCATGTTATCATTTAACCTATAAATAAAGACACCAAAACCGACAGGACAGAGATGCCTGCCTGGTGATCAGAAAGGATCTCGGGGCTCTCTCACTCTCTTTCGCCGACACCGTCCATCCTTCAGGGACCCCTGGACCTGTCGGAGCCGGCGCGGCCTCCGGCAGAGAAAAAGTACTGGAGTTGAACAGATGGAGGTGCAAATTCTGGGCCCTCTCAATATCAACCCCTCTTAGCCTCAGCTAGTCATCTTGTAACAGGAAAACTACAAACAACACCAATTCCATAGGGTTATTTGAATATTAAAAGAATGCAAACAACCTATTTAGCATAAAAATAAAAGCTCAAGAAATGTTAATTCTCTTCCCCCAATCACCTGGGTCACCTTGGCCTTTTATTAAATTTCCAGCTTATTTTCAGTTACAGCATTCTTAAATTCTTTAGAATCCAGTTAATGAGATGCAGTTGATAACATTGTGTTCTGTGTTGTTAATACAAGTACTGAGTATAGTTTCCCTGGTGCCACTTGGTAATTATCCAGAAATTCTACAAGGTCATGGTCTGTGGCATTGTGCAGAGCATACAGTAAACAATCCGTCAGCATTTTTGTGTCACTTTTTATGGGTCTTCTTTGTTAATTACCACAGCTCTGGAATTTTGTGTTGATAATCTAAAGATAATCTCATTAGCATTTTGTAGATGAAAGCTTCATCACAATAAGAGTCTCCATAAAAGAAACTGAACAAAACGAGACTTCCTGTGCATACTAGATGTCATTATTGAGAGGATTTGGATCATGCAGGTCACCATAACCTCTGATGTGACCGTATCATAATAGTCCTTTGGACCTATTCCATAATGGGGTAGGAAGGCCAGACCTTTTTAACAAAATACCTGATCCTCCCTATAATACTCACTGGGTATCATGTACAAGTTACATGGCACTTTAATTGAGGACCACCAAAATGGCAACCTGGAATAAACACATCGAAATAGGAACTTTCCTCCTTCCTTTTCTCCCTCCCCTCCTTCCATCCCTTCCTTCCTACTTTCTTATTCTTTCTTTTTTTATTTCTTTCCATTTTATCTTTTTACAGGTTACTGACAAAAATACACATTACACATATGTTACACACACGTTACAACAAGATGAACTATTAGAGATAGAGATTGGGGAGACTAATACTGCTGTGCATGCAATGAAGACATTCCTCTAGGTTTAGCCAAGAGTTAGACATCAGGATTCAGACAAGCCCAAGCACATTAACACAATCTCTAAAATACGCATGAAATGTGACAGAAAAACTTATCTATAGTTATTCTACCTTATTCAGCTTGTTTTTCTTTTGTTAAAATTAATTCTTACAATTTTTTATTAACCACCAGATGATGTATGATCCAATTTTAGTAACATCGTTTATTTATCATTCTGTTTATCTAAAATTTCATCTTTACAGAGGTATAGAGAGATGTCTGGAATAATATTCACCTAAGGTTAACAATAGTTGTTTTCTGAATGGTAGGAAGTATTATTTTTAAGTTTATTTTTTAATTTATTTTGAGAGAGAGAGCAAGTTGGGAAAGGGCAGAGAGAGAAGAAGAGACAGAATCCCAAGCAGGTTTTGCACTGTCTGTGCAGAGCCCCATTCGAAGCTCCAAGCACAAACCATGAGATCCTGACCTGACCCAAAACCAAGTGTTGGACACTCAACCAACTGAGCCACCCAGGTGCCCCTAAGTATTTTTTGCTTTATTTCTTTTGCTTTTCTTAACTGGTTGAATTTTTTAAATGAGCATGTATCTTTTTAAAAAATATTGAAGTTATTATTCTTTAATAAAATCATCCAAAACAATGATTTTCCATGTATCTAGCTTCTGGTTAAAAGTGACAAATATGAAATGAGAAGTTATACTGTTAAACTCTTAAATATTACGAGAAAAATATATAAATATTATAATTACCCAGGTGAACCAACAAACTTTAAGATGCAGTGTATCAAAGGGGTGTCTGGGTAGTTCACTGGGTTGAGTGATCGATTCTTGTCTGTTTAGGTTGTGATCTCCTGGTTGTGAAATTTAGCCCTGCATTGGGCTCCAAGCTGAGCAGGGAACCTGCTTAAGGTTCTCTATCTCCCTCTTTCTTGCCCCCCACTCCGCTTGCTCATGCATGCTCTTTCTCAAAATAAATAAGTAAATAAGCTTAAGGGGTATCTGGGTGGCTCAGTTAGTTGAGTGACAGACTTCAGCTCAAGTCATGATCTCACAGTTCACAAGTTCAGGCCCCACATCAGGCTCTGTGCTGACAGCTCAGAGCCTGGTGTCAGCTTTGGATTTTGCCTCTCCCTCTCTCTCTGCCCCTTCCACACTCATGCTCTGTCTCTCTTTCTCTTAAAAATAAATAAACATTAAAAAAAGTTATCACTAAATAAGCTTTTAAAAAAACAATGCAATGTATCAAAGCCAGAAATCACTCAAATTAGGCAAACAAAATAAATAAACATTAAATACAGTGAAATACAAGAAATAAACCTTGATTCTGCTAAGGCCATATCCTGGCCAATTGAAAAGTTAAATTAAAAATTTGCTTATAACACTTGGTTATCAAAGATTCCGGAAAGAAAACCAGCCTGTGGGCATGGTAGGGAGAAGGAGAGGGTCCTATGGGGCTGAGACCAGTTCTCTAGTCTGTAATGGCATCACGAAAGGTGTCCCTATTAAGTACTTTGTCTCAGTGGTTTTTTGTTTGTTTGTTGTTGTTTTTAAAATTTACTTATTTTGAGAGAGAGAGTGAGCACACGTAGGTACATTTTATGGGGAGGGGCAGAGAGAGAGAGAGAGAGAATCCCAAGTAGGCTCAATGCTGTCAGCACAGAGCCTGAAGTAGGCCTCGATCCCATGAACCTCAAGATCATGACCTGAACTGAAATCAAGAATCGGGTGCTTAACCAACTGAGCCACCCAGATGCTGCTTTGTCTCAGTCTCTTTGAAGGATCAGCTTCTAGCAAAGTAAGAGGAGTTGCATGATATGAGAAACCTGTTACTGATCATTAGAGTTGACCTTTGGCCAGAAAATGCCAACTTTCTTCCCTGTGGAAAGACAGCATCCAGAAACCTCTGACTTCCTAGACTGAGATCTTGAACTTACAGAAATTGAGTTCAAAGAAGAGCATCATCTGCTGGAAAGGTTACTACAAATAGCTGCCAGTCACCAAATGTGGAGTACTGTGGGATACACATTTATATTACAGCTGCAAACATAGCGAATATCCAGATCTTCCCATAAAGAATATACTTTGTGGCTTAAATACAAACAGTAGATAATACAAGACAAAAGGAAAACCTACTTAGATAGCAAATTTACTAACTTAAGGTATCTATTTACAAATTGATTGTGAAGCACAATCATTTATTAAAGATTTATTCCTCAATTCCCTGAAAGTGATAGAAGTTGTACAGTGAACTCAAGATGTATGCAAATTACATGAAAACACCAATGGCTTAAATCCAGGCAGGCCTATCGTTCTTTTAAATGACAAGTGAAATTCAGAGTGTTGGTGAGAATGTGAAGAAATTTGAATTTTCATACATTTCTAGTGGAAATTGACAAAACCACTTGAGTAATCTCTTTGGTAGTGTCTCTGAAAGCTAAATATGCACATGCCCTATGACCCAGCCATTCTACTGCTAGGTATGCATTTAACAAAAATGCATAGATATGCACTGCAAAAGACATGTATAACAATGTTTGTAGCAGCACTTTCTTGTAATAGCTTCAAAATGTAAATGCCCCAAATGCTGATTAATGGTAGAGTGGATAAATTATAGTATTGTATAATGTACAGCAATGAGAAACAAATTACAATTGTATACAACAGTGTGCACAAATCTTATGAACATAATGTAGATCAGCCACTGGATCAATTATAAAAACAGGCAAAATGAAACTCTGGTGTTTAAAGCTAGGAAAGTGGTTACCCTCAAGGTTAAAATTATGAAAGGAGCCTGAGAGAGTTTCTGGGGGCTGGTGATAGTTTATTTCTTGTGCTAGGTGCTGGTTAGATGCGTGAGTTCAGTTGGTGAAAACTCATTGAGCTGCACACTTATGATGTATGTGCCTTTCTGTTTATCTGTTATACTTCAGTAAGTTAAAAAATTAAAATGTATAAATGTTTATTCTTTATGACATGTTTAAATTGTGCTTACTTATTACTATGCCTAGACCAATGACTATAATCATTATTTGATGTTCAGACAACATTTTGTTTTTAACAAATGTACAGGTTAAAAATATAAATACATAAATGCTTGAAAAATAGCCATTTCTATCTAAAAGTGACATGATTAAACAAATAGACAAAACTAAATTGCTTTCTCATTTATCATAAGCATTTTCCACTTCCGGATTGAGCTGATCTCAAGCAAATCTGTATGGATGGGGGAGGAGGTGGTGGTAATCTCAAGGACAATCACCTGTCAATAGTAGCCATCATAGTAATAATAATAATGATAAATAATAGACACTGACTGAAAACCAAAAAAAACAAAGAAACACCATTTACTGAACATTTTTTTGTAAGACTGTAGATACACCAAGTATTATAAGTGAAACGATGTGGGTAATACAGTCATCTCTGTGAGTCAGGCTGAAAAGAGGTTTTCATCTGAAAATTAAAATTCACAGAGCTTTCAAACCCAAGGCCCCGGCAGGTAATGCAAATGAGTATAGTAGGCCATATGAAATACGATGGTATTTGGTGGTGGGGTCTGGAAAAACTACAGAAAGGTAACCCCTAACTGAGAACCAGAGTGGGTTCAGACCAGACACATCAGGAACTAGGTAGAAGTTCAAAGTTTCGGGCCCCACCCCAGATCTACTGAGTCAGAACTCTGAGGGTGGAGCCCAGTAATCTAAGTTTTAACAAACTTGATTCTGAACCAAGTTCCTGTATGAGAACCACCAATCTAGATGTATTCTCTCTCTCTCTTTTTTAAAATATGTGAATTAAAAAAAAATCTTCTGGCCAGATTTGACCATAGGCTACCAATTTATAGCTCCCGATGAGAATCAAATGAATTTGTATAACTCTATCAATTCTTTATTTCCCTTTTCTAAGATAAAGACAGATGGTATGTTGAAATTAAGTTTTATTCTCCTCAGGACTGAGACCCATCTAAGCACACCTAAGGTCTGATTGGGATATGCCCTCTGGAATTCTAAGACAAGTCGAATTGCCTCCAGGAACTAATCCCAGTGGAAGAAAGAATCAAGGTATGGAGGAGGCATTAAGGGCAACAGATGCAGTTGAATATGTCTATGTGCATCATGGTGTCTGTCATTTAGATTGCTTGTAGCCCAGCCTGCTGGACTCATTCATTCTTTCAACAAATGACTGTTGAACATCTACATAATCTGTCTCGGAGCCCTGTGACTCCAGGGTGGCTCTAATATAAGACTTAGTAAAGGCTCAAGAAACTGTTTTTTGCTCATCTTCTTAGGACACAAGAGGGCAGCAGTGTTGGCACCAGGACCCTCAACACCTCTGATGCCCTGGAAGTTGGACCCCTTGCACATGTCAGCAGCTGCAACAACAGTGGCAATACCTTTAGTGGGCAGTGATGAGACAGCTTAGAGGACTGGCAGCAGCTAGCTGCTTGTATCAGGTAAGGAGAATTGTGAACAGGTTTGGCAGCTGAGAGAACTGTTCTTGGAGCACCCAGGCACACATCCCTGGGCACCTTGACCTACAGGAGGTAGCCGATTAACCCCCAGCAGAGATAGAGAAAATGAGATTTTGTAGCAATGGTTGTTACTATGTGTAATGGAAAACATTGAGTCCTTAAGGGAATCTATGACTTCTTGTTTTTCTGTCTTGGCAACATTTAAAGAACTACATGTTGCTTCTTGTGATAAAGTTAAGGTAATGTGCCTGCAGTGAACACAGTAGACACAAACATCAAATTTTGAACATTTGGTTTCCTTTTTGAAAATAAAAAGCAGGAAGATTATTATAGGCTTTGGGACATGAGGTTTAAAAAAAATCACAGCACACATTCCTAATTTTTTCCCCCTCTTTCAAAACATTGCTATAAAATGAAACAACATTGCTGATGAGCTATTCTTTGGCACCAGTGGCCAGCTTATTGCAAAGGAAAAAGGACTTTGGAAGCAGCCACTCCTTTCCTGCCAGAATTTTGAGAGATTGATGCCCTCTTCTTTCATTTCTGTAATGCCTGTAGCCTGTAGATTTTCCATTACTTTCTGAAATTCCAAACTGAAGTTTATTAAAAACATATTTGTTATTCTACACACACACACACACACACACACACACATGTTTGAAAGTTTGGAGGCCACAAATGTTGGTAAGACCTAAGGAATTTCCCCTGAGTAACCAGAATTTTCCAAAAAGAGTCAAGCAGTTGCTACACTGCATTTAACTTGATGTTTTATGATACCTAATGAGCAAGGCATGTGGTATGTCAGTAATCCAATTAGACAGCAATACCTTACAGATTTTTAATTTTCTAGTAGAGCCATACTTTTTTTTTCTTGATTTCTATTTATTTAAAACCAACTTGTTAAGCCCAAGCAAACGAAAAGCGTCACTTTGTCCCAATATTTCAGTTCTAGCCAGCCCAGAGCATCCACATTAGAATGTGAGTGGGGTGGGGGGTGGGGGACAGAGATCAGGAGATGTGACCCTTAACCAGCCATGTCTCCCCAGACAAGTCAATTCCCACAAAGGGGCCCAGTTTAACTATTGGTCAAATTGAAGGTAGGCAAATGGGATAGAGTTTTGTGATCAGCACAGAGATCTGTGGGTAGAGTTCTGCATTCCTTAACCTGCAGATTAAGACAACTCTCCCTGCAGAATCCTAATGATGGATAAAGTATCTGAAAGAAAGTTTTGCTGTGAAAGGACTCTCAGAAGTTATTGATACTATAGGTTTCTTCTTTATAAGGAGCTGGAGTAATTTTCTGCATACCTTTGGGTACAAGTGACTGGTATTGTTACCAGTCAATCAGAGGCTTGTTCCTGTATTAACTTTACAGAATTTAGTTTCCTGGAATACAAATTGTTAACAGGAATATGAAATATTTATTCAATTCTGTTGACGAGGCTTCTTTCCTTGATGCTCCTCCTTCTGGCTCCTACTCTTCCCCTTCCCTTCCTTTTTTTTACATGATTTTATATGTGGGTTATCAGATTAATCCCAAGTACAGCTTTTCTCACATTACTTACCTGCTCAACCTTAATAGATCTCTGTTCACCACAATATAAAACACAAACTCCTCATGGTACCCAAAGTCCTTCCTGTACCGTTTGACTCAACCCAGCTTCCCTTCCCTGTGGCCCATTACTCCATTTACCACAGACTTTCAAGCTTCCTGCTCTTTCTTTACATGTCCACAGATGTGCTGCCCCTACGACTTTGTCCCCTTGGTTCTTGGCTTCCCACTTCTACCTTTTCACATTCTACCTATTCTTAACATTTAAGGCCAAGATTCTGCTCCCAGCTTTTCTTGGTCTCAGCTGCAGGCAACCCTTTTCTCTGATCTCCTATGACAACTTATCTGCATCTCTTTTGTAACAGTTATCACTTTGTACTCTATGTTATAGATATTTATGTTCATATCTTATCTTCCTCACTAGAAAAGCAGTTTCATGAAGTCAGAGAATATCTGTTCCAGATTTATACTCCTCAAGGTACCTGGCACATAGTGGTTTTTCCACAAAGGTCTGTTCAGTGAATAAATAATATCAGATCTACCATGGAAACACGAAATTTTTTTTTTTTTTTCTAGGAGAGAGAGCGACAGCGTGAGCAGGGGAGGGCCAGGAAGAGAGGAAGACACAGACTCTGAAATAGGCTCCAGGCTCTGAGCTGGCAGTCAGCACAGAGCCCGACGCGGGGCTCGAACCCACGAACCACGAGATCATGACCTAAGTGAAAGTCGGACGCTTAACTGACTAAGCCACCCAGGTGCCCCAAACACGAACTTATCCAAACTCCTTCAACCCAGTTAGAACCACTCATGGGGCATTTTTTTAAATTATGAATTGCTCCACTTACTTGTTATCTCTCTCTCTCTCCATCTCAATTTATCAACTTGTCTGGTTTCAGTGAGAAAAAAAATAGGAAAAAAAATTAGAAAAGTACAATAACTTAAACTACAGATATAGCAAGTAATTAATATCCAGTCCCTTCCTTCAAGCATTGTGCTGTTGTCAGCTTTCAAAAGTGGTTTAGGTCCACAGGATTTGTGTACTGTGATGTTCAAATGTTTGTTAGAGCTGATGCAACTCTATGAGAAAGGTCAACACTAACTCTGTGGATGGTACATACAAGTTTTGATCCAGTGAGGTGAAAAATTTACTTAAAGCACTGCTTCATGTGGGCCATTGAGAAAAGTCATGAACTTGGTTTTGGGGGAGAAAAGGGCCAAGAGTAGCCACTCAGTGGAAAATCTGCACTTAAGTGGGAGCAGCCAGTTGACCGGTCACAAGACAGTGATCATAATATGTATATACACACATATGTGTTAAAGTGGCTATGTATTTATATAAATATACATATCTACAAAATATATAATTTAATGATATATAATGAGGAATCATATATAAACCATTTTATTCATATTTGTATTTTGTATGATGTTTGACAATTTTTAGACAGTTACTCTCCAGAACTCCACAGTAAATACTTGAAATATATCCATGTGAATGTAAAAATAATTACCAAATATCAACAAACTTGAAAAAGTAATAATAATTGGGAATGCCCACACTTTGATGACTAGGTAAAACATGGCATACTTCTGCAATGGAATACTATTCAGTCATAAACAGGCCTGATAAATGCTACAACATGAATGAACCTTGAAAACATTATGTTTAGTGAAAGAAGCCAGACACTGAAACCACATAGTGTATGATTCCATTTATATGAAATTTCCAGAACCGGCAAATCCATGGAGACAGAAGGCAGCTTCTTGGCTGCTGGCAGCTGGAGAAAGAGGAAATGAGAGTGACTGCTGATGGCCATGGGGTTTATTTTTTGAGGTGATGAAAATGTTTGGAATTAGAGTGGTGACGATTGCCTAACTTTGTGAAGACACTAAAACCACTAAATTGCACACTTTTAAAAGGGGTGAATATTATGGTATGTGGATGGTATCTCAGTGTTAAAAAATACCAGCTTAAGATTGCTCAACAAGGAGGTTTTCCAGAGGTCTTGTCTAGCCGGCACTGAAGAGTGAAGAGTAGAAAGGTGGTAGTCGCTGAGAGGCACAGTCTTCAGCACACTTGCTCTCAGTAGTCAGTGAGTTTTATGGTAACTGAGCAAGAGATCTGCTAAATGCTTCTTCCCTGCTCCTCTGGGCTGAAGAGAAAGCTCTTACATTACAGTGATATAATTTTATTTGTATATTAGCTTGTAATTTTTCAAGCATATTTACCCTCATTAGCTCATTTAATCCTCACATTTTATTTCTAAACGTACTTATATTTTACACCTATTTAAAATTATTCATCCAGCATGAGAGCAAAAACATTCCATTTCTTGTAAGTGCGGTGGATTTCTCTTGGATTTCTCTGTGTCTGTGTGCTTTCCTCTCCTCTTTCTAATATATTTTACCCATATATGTCCAGTTCTGACTTTTTACATATCCATAGTTCTTTATGTTTCTGTTCTGTTTCTGAGTCTTTATTTTCAAGACGGCCATTTGTTCTTCATCCCTCTCCTTTTTCTGAATAAGACACGTATGTTTTTTCTTTAAAACTATAATTTACTTCTTCATTTCCCCTAATCTTGGTTAAGTGACTCCAAAAATATTTAGTTATAGCCTGTGCAATGGTAGTTGCTGTCCCTATCCTGAACATTTTTATTGTAGAAAGATTGTTTATTAAAACATTTTGTAAGGTATTTCTGTTTTATATTATATTTAATATAAACTGTATTTATTATATTTATTCTTTTATTTCCTGTAGGCTTTGAAAGATTATTTTAATACTCAGATTTTATTATTTATCCTTTTATAAATGTACATCTCCTTTAAAATTTCTTTGATAATTTCCTATCATACTTTTTAGATCCTCAGTCCTTACATTCCACTGATGATTCTTCCTTATACCTTCTGGAAGGATATTTCACTTCTATATTTATAAATCACCTTTCTTTAGCAAGATTGCTCTTTCCTCTCAGATGGGTGGAATTTGAAGCTCTGTCTCCAATTGTTGCATTTTCTTCCCTTTCAGAGTGTGTACCTGTTCTATACTTTACCTTTTCAGTGTTAGTGAATTCCCCTTCATGCCCCACATTTATTTTGTGGATATCCATACCTTTTTTTATCTTGCTCTTTTTTACATATTGTAAATGCTCTTCTTTCCCCCTAAATGATACCATTATAGCAGTAAATTGCATTACAATACCTTCTTTTTATATCTTCTCAAGTTTCTTGGAATTTGCCTGCACTTCTTGTGACAGGATCTATATACCATAAAAACAAAAACAGGAAGCTTTAAATAGCTCTCTTCTTTCCTCATTGTTTTCCTGGAGTGTGGGGATTTGGTTCACAGGCCCATATCATATCCCCACTTAATTCTGCAGTTTACCTGGCGTTTTAATGCTCTTGATAGTCTTAAAGAAAAAATCACCACTGGTCCACGCACAAGACTGCTTTAAACCAAGCAAGTAGTCATCCTATGGCCTTCTTCTGATATCTTAACCCTTCCCTCTCTAGTCCCTTTTCTTTCATTTACCTACACCATGGGATTATATGTCTGAATTCTTCATTAGACTGCAAGCTTGTCAGAAGACAAAAACTAGATCATATTCATTTTTGCTACCTTCCACATCTAGACGCAGCAGCACTAACAGCACAGCCAGGAAGGAGGTAGCAGCCATGCTCTCGGGCTGTGAGCTAAACCAGTAGAAGTGGACTTGGACCTTCAAAGGGGATGCAGGACTGTGAATTTTTGCTTAGTATGATATGCTTGCAGGAGAAAGCCAGAGAGGAAGTGAACCTCATGGAGATTCTGCCCCAGCAACCCCAGAGGAACAGAAGATGAAGCCCATCACTGTTGCCCTGCTTCAGGCCTCTCTCCTAGCCATGGCTCTCATGATGGGGTCTGAGCTTTCTCCTGCTCCTCACCTGGAGCTTTCTCAGCTCCAGGCTGGCTCTGGATCTGTGTTGCCGAGTGGCCAGGAATGTGACAACATTTCAGGTCTATCCTAGGAAGAGGAGGAGGAGAAGAAGGAGAAAAAGGATGATGTCAATGTAGGTATGTTCCTGGAGGAGGAAGCCCCAGTCAGACAAATCAAGGCTGGTACCCAGCAACAGATAAGCATTGCTAAGGGGAATAAAAGTGGAAAAAGCAGAGAAGGAGTAAGACCTAGTCTTTTTTTAAGTTCTTATTTATTTATTTGGAGAGAGAGAGTGTGTGAGAGCGTGCAGGTGGGGAAGAGACAGAGAGAGAGGGAGAGAGATAATCCCAAGCAGCCTCCACACCATCAGTGTAGAGTCCTATTCAGGGCTCAAACTCATGAACTGGGAGATCATGACCTTAGCTGAAGTCGGACGCTTTAACCAGCTGAGCCACTCAGATGCCTGGGACCCAGTCTTAGACCTAAGAGCCTTGTGAGAAAGGCCAGCTCCACACTCAGACCTAAAAAGCCAGGATCCAAGAAATGAGGAGCCAGGAAGGCCTGGCCACAGTGACCAAGAGGGTTTGTGGATGGATCTTCCTCGGGGTGTGCTATGGACCTAGGATGCCCCCATACCTGGGCTGCTCTCTATCCAGCTTTGAATGTGATGGAGGTTTTGAGGGGACAATACAAGAGCCCCTCACCCCCAACTATCTGATTTTAGCAGGACCTAGAGAGAAGAGCCCTGGCCTCAGGGCCACAATGAAGTTTGCTTTGCCAAGAATTTTTTTTAATGACTTAGAAAAAACATTTGTTAAATATGATTTTTAAAATATTTTGTTTCTCTCAAGTTCATTAAGTAGCTACTTCTCACTTCTCTCCATGCCACTGGAACATTTGTTTTACTTTCTCTCCTTTGCTAGTTTTTCTCACAGTATTGTGGCAAAACTGCATTACTATGGGTACAAGACTGCCTCTTAGGGGGAGGAAAATGTCTTGGCTCCAGTCAAAAATTAACGATTGCTTAACATAGTGAATGTACTAAATGCAGTGGACTGTACATTTTTTTAAGTTAATAGTTTATGTTATATGAATTTTACTTCAATTAAAAAAATAACAACTGCATTATTTGAGTCAGTGACGCAAAGAACCTCCAGTTTGTAAAGACTCCTTGTCTTTAAAAATTCTGCTAATACTTTTCTTTCATTAACTTGGCTATTTCACCTTTCTCCCACATGCCATTGAAAACAACAATATAAGGTTGGTCCAGGCAATTGTCTGAAGGTTTTGTGAAACATAGCAGTTAAACCATCAACAGTTGGTCACAATTTATTTTTTTTTACTATAATTACTACTAGTAAGGCATTCTGGTTTTGCTCTTTTAATGATACTCTCTTATTACTGCCCATTTTTTCTCTGCCCTTTTCTCAGTGTCTTTTCTCGCTCTTAAACCAGTTCCATTGAGAATTTTGCCTTACCACAGTGGCCACCTGTTTCCTGGAGACTTTAGATAAAGAAGACAGTACTTCTGGAGGACTTCACTTATTATGGGATTACTTGTTTCTGATACAGATTGGCCATAATTCTATATATTGTGCAGAAATTTGTTATAAATGTTGTATCCCTTTAATCAAGGAAAAGGGCATGAGTGAAAGTCTTCAACAGTTGATAAAAGTTACTACACATGTTTAAGAAAATAGAAATTTGAGTTGTGCAACATTTCTGATTTGTTTTTAACATAAAAGTGAAATCACGGGCTGTATTGTCAGGAGGCATCAAGGTTCAGGGAAAGTGGTCTGGCCATGCCACTAACTAAGTGACCTTGGACAGGCAACTTCTCTTAGCTGGTTCGATTGATTCACCTAGAAAATACAAGCACTGAATCTACTCTCCAATTTTTTTTTTTTTTTTTAATTCAAGGACTGCTTTTCACAGAACAACTCCACTCCCCAGGAATTTAAAAACATATCATTTTGTAAAGTATATTATGAAGTGGTTTTACATTAAATAATTTTAGATACTATTTTAATAAAAATATATTAAGTGGCACATGAGTGGGTCATTGAGTAGAAGAATGCCAGGGCTAAAGTCAGAAAGCCTATGCTCAAGTCTTGACACCATACTCACTGGTGGAGTAACTGGGTAAATCATTTGTAAATCATTTGACCCTAAGCTTCAGTTTCCTCATCTGAAAAATGAGGGTGATTATATATCTAATTCCTAGAGTTGTTGTAAGACTTAAATAAAATAAAGTATAAGGCATTACTTTGAAAAAGTATCACTTGAGTGTTATCACGGAGCATGTGGCAAGACCTGAAGTAGGGTGAGGTGAGTGAGGTGCTCAGGGCTCCACATCTAAGGAGGCACCCACTCTCAGGGATCATGCTGCACTGGCCGCTTCCTGAGAATGTCAAGCCCTGGCCCTCAGTCTGCCCTAGTCCAGGCGCTGGTGTTTGGCCACGCACAGTTCCTGTGAGTAGGAGCCATATGGCTCCGCATGTGGGTCTGGCTTCTGAAAGACTACTTTGCTGTTGTTCACATACACTTAAGGTTGGTTAAGAGCAGCCTTTCCTTCTTCCCACAATCCATAAGGCTGCTGCCTAGGTAAAACAATTCTGCAACTTTCTTTCATCTTTCTTTTTTCTATTCCCTTATTATGCTACGTATATATCTGCTCATAGTTAGATGTTACAAGATACATTCATTTTATCTTCAGATATTCTTCTAGAATTCTTCTATTTCACTACAATGGATTGCTAAATAGTATTATGTCTACCTTAGTGTTTTCTGAAATTTCTTTTCCTGAGGGGGAGGGTCTTTTAGCTTCTTTAACTTGCTTGCTTTCAAGGTAGAAGCAATTTGCTTGTCAAGTATAAAGATGTTATAAGATTATCATTAAAAATTCCAGAGGTGAGTGGGTAGGAAAACAGCTCTTCCAGGCTCAGAGCCAGGGTCCTAGATACACAAACAAGTTGCTCTCTGCACAGATTTTTCAAGAGCAGTTCACATGCCCACGTGGATCTGACTGAAGTGGACTTTTCAGGGTAACTGGTTAGTAACAAACCTCTCATTGAGCTAGTGTGCCTGGTTAGTTTGAGGGCTCTCTAAAATTGCACCCAGGTAGAGTTTTAAAACTTACTGCCCGCTTTTCCACTGGTGTTCCCTCAAGCCACTCTTAAATTTTTCCCCATAATGTCCTATACTTGTCTTTTAAATCTTTGCAGATACCCAAATATCACTAATGACATTTTGAAACTAAATGTGCCACAGAAGAATTATTATTTTTTTAAATATATGAAAATATAGTCAGGATCAATGATCAGTAAGGTAGGAGAACTGGCAAATCGATTCCCTAGGAAATGTGCCCCACAGTGAGAGTGTTGACAAGGTTCTTTCAAAGAGTGCATTTTTGCTCTTTAGTAGTTAAGAAGGAGAAGAAAAAAGGCTTAACATCATTTTTAAGTCTATTAGTTTAATGGAAAGTTAGAACATAGATGAAATATGGCACTTGTAGCCCATTATTTTTCCTTTTGTGAAACAGAAATATATTAATGGTGAAGAATTTCAGTTTAGCAATGAACAATTGACATCAAACCAAATGCATTATTCGGGTGTTTTTCCTTTGTTACTTGGCAGTCTGTATTTTGGGGGTTCTTATTTACCCCTCACAGAACTTTCCCAAATTGGGCAGATGTGCTAGATGTGTGGGTTGTCAGTTAAGGATAAAGGGACTTCGAATTGAAATCCAGGTAGCAAATCTACTGAAATGCCACATAAATTTACCAGATGTTTAAAACAAACACTGTCCTGAATATTGAGATTATGGGAGGGTTTTTTTTTTGGGTCCCTTTTTATGTTTTTGAACTTTGCCAAACTTTCTCAGTGAGCACAGTACTTTTATAATAATAGTAATGAAAGAGTAGGGGAAAAATAGGAATGTTTTCTCTAAGGATTTGCAATCCATGTGTCCTCACCTTTGGTGGAGGTGTGAGAGATCTCAGTGGTGAATCAGACTACCATGGGTGGGGCCAGAGGGCAGTAACTGGCCCACAGTGTGGCTCACCAGCAGATCAAATTGGTGTAGGGAGAGGGTATGGTAAACTTGGATACCATCCAGACCAGCATTAATATGCATTCATTCATCCATAATTTAACAGCTATTTAAAGAATGCCAACCACATGGAAAGCATTGTGTGAGAAGCTAGGCAGCCAATGATTAACTCCAGCATGGAGCTTCTGTTCTAGAATTCTTCAGTTAGTGTTATAAGGGCTGCAAAGATGTAACAAGATTTTAAGAGAGTTTATGCTAGCAGAACCTGACCAGGACTTTGGTAGGGAGGAAGGTGGCTGTGAGGAAGTAATATATAGTTTACAGTTATGAAGAGTAAGCAGGAATCAGTTAAGTGTGAAGGGTGGGGAAAAGGAAACATTCTGGGGAGTGGTTTGTAGAGAGGCTCAGAAACATGAAAAAGTATATAAACATCAATGAACTGAGAAGCCATTGTAGCTGGAGCTAAAGGAGCAAAGAGTTACTAGATGTCAGGGTTTGTTTTGTTTTAAAAGAACAGCATGGCGGCCCTGTGGAGTCTGGACTAGAAAGGGCAAGAGGAGAGGCTTGCCCTGGAGGAGGCTATTGCAGTGGTCCTGGTGAACAGCATGGCGGCCCTGTGGAGTCTGGACTAGAAAGGGCAAGAGGAGAGGCTTGCCCTGGAGGAGGCTATTGCAGTGGTCCTGGTGAGAAATAATGGTGGCCTGGGTGATGGTTGTGGTATCAGGCTTGGGGCATAATAGAAATAGACAAATTCAGAGAGATAATACAGGAGGTAGAATTGACAAGAATTGCTGCTTGTTGGTTATAGGAAATAGAAGGTTGTGAAGAATGACTTCCAGATTGCTAATTTTAAAAACTAGATGGTGATGTTACCTACTGAACTAGAGGACACAGAGAGAAAAGTTTACTAGGGAAGAACATGAGTTTCATTTGGGCCATTGTAATTTTTAGGGTACCTCTGAGACCTTCCAGTGGGGATAGTGAGATATCAAGATCTGGAGATTACAGGAGAGGTTTCTGTAGAACGCAGTAGCAGGAGCTTCAGGCAACATTCATTGTCAGACTGGTGCAATCTTCTTAATTCCAGGGAGGTCCAGCCAGTTAGGTGCTATGTGCAGCTACTGGGAAATCCTTAGCCCCTCAGAGAGATGTGGGTAGAAGCACATTTACAAAGTGACACATATGTTACCTTGTGTACTCCTCTAAGGAAGGTATATCTTCATAGTTTGTGAATAAGGAAACTGAAGCTAACAGGAGTTAAATTGTCTGCCCAAGTCTATTGAGCTAATAAGTAGTGAAGTGGGGAATACCAGTCTGGGTTTTAACCAGCAACAGCTGGCAAACTTGAAGGATGATAATTCAAGGAGGGTCTGTTTCACAAAGCACAGTGAAATGAGGATACAGAGTGGGAGACCATGAGGAATAGCACAGTAAACTGGGCCTAGTATTTGATTACAGTATCAAGAGGAGAGAATAGCTCCCAGAGAACAGCGAGGAGAAAGTAGTGTGTATAGAAGCTGCTTTGAAAGGAGCAGCGGTTGTCAGTGAAGGGATACAGCTGCAGACAATCTCACTCAGTTCTCTCTCTTCCACTTGTCTCCTATTTAGGCTCCCACTGGCCAAACCCAATAGGAAGCCAGAAGGCTAGGTGTACCAGAGTAGAGGGTGGAGCATGTGATCAAGAGGGAGCAAATAGAATAGCAACCATGTTGGGACTTCCATCTGGGTCTTTTCTGACTGCAAAACCCATGCTGTTAACCTTTGGAGCTCCCAAGTTTTGATTAGAAAAAGTTGCTCAGGGTAAGGCCCTGATGTGGTGGAGGACGCACGGAAACCTGAGCAGAAGCCCAGCCAAGCTTGCAAGTACTGGACACCAGGTGAGAGAGGAAAGCTTAAGTTTGCTGAGGAGTTCGGCCCTGGGCCCATCAGATACCTGTGAGCTGACCACCTCTGACCCCATCTGCTTAGTGTAGGATGCCTCCCCTCTGAAGTAGGCCAGTAGTGAACATTCATTGTCATTTGATAGATTTGCAAACGATTAAATCAAGGAGTTGAGTGGCAGCTCAATGTATGCACACATGCCAATTTTCCTTGACTCATGTATCTGAATTAGGATATGAATTATAAAAGCAGTGACCATCAATTCTTCTATATAAAGAATTCTGTTAAAGAGCTCTTTGTTTCAGGGTTGCCCGGGTGGCTCAGTTGACTAAGCATCGGACCCTTAGTTTAGGCTCAGATCATGATCTCATGGCTTCATGAGTTGGAGCCCCAAGTTGGACTCCATGTTGATAGTGCAAAGCCTGCTTGGGCTTCTCCGTCTCCCTCTCTCCCTGCCCCTCCCCGACTGGCGATTTGTGCTGTCCCTGTCTCTGTCAAAATAAATAAATACACTTAAAAAAAAAAAAAAAGAATTGTTTGCATCAGGGGCACGTGTGTGGCTCAGTCATTTAAGCATGGGACCCTTGATCTTGGCTCAGGTCATGATCTTATGGTTGGTGAGATCCAGCCCCAACCTTAGTCTCCATGATGACATGGTAGAGCCTGCTTAGGATTCTTTCTCTCCCTCTCTCTCTGCCCCCACCCCACTCATGCTTTCTCTATCAAAATAAATAAATAAACTTAAAAAAATATACAACTGTTTGTTTCAGGGCTTTGTGTTCAGTTGTCCTTATTATCACTTGAAATGTCAAATGAGATAATACTTTGCTGTTGACGTTTCAGGCTCTACCTTAGTGACTATCTGTCCGGTATGGCAGCATACTCAGTTAACTTTTTCAGACTAGGGGGGATTTAGGCTTACAAATGTATACAGTAATTTAGATGCCCCATTCTTTTTTATATAAATAAATTTTTAATGTTTATTTATCATTGAGAGACAGACACAGAGCTTGAGCAGGGAAAGGGCAGAGAGAGAAGGAGGCCCAGAATCTGAAACAGGCTCCAGGCTCTCAGCTGTCAGCACAGAGCCCGATGCAGAGCTCGAACTCATAAACTGCGAGATCATGACCTGAGCTGAAGTCAGGTTCTTAACCCACTGAGCCACCCAGGTACCCCATAGATGTCCTATTTTTGACATTCATTTTAGTGGGTTGTTTTAATATTTAGTTTCTTGTTATGATTTTATTTGTCCACTGTATTGTTTCTGTTTAATTGCTCTATAAATTACTACCATCCCTAGCAGAAATTCTCAAAGAACAGTACAACATGCACATTTAGAGGTCATAGGAATGTTGTTTACGTTTAAGAGCTCAGCTTTTATTTTTTCAGAAGTCACCTCAACTCAGGGGTCAATGGAAAGAGACACATTGGAATTACATTGTTTTCTATGTAGGAAAAACTAAATGAGGAAAGTTAAGTGGAAATTTGGCATACCATAGAGTAAGCCATGGTAGCTATTTCATTTGGGTTAAAAACCTACATGCACAAAATTAGCTAGGGAATCTGCCTTGAGAATGGGCTAAAAAGAAATTGAGGATAACATAATTCATCTAGCATTTTTTAATTAGGTTTTTTTTAAAAGTAATGGTACAAATAGTATAGAAGATTCAGAGTACCAAAAAAAGAAAAATAGGAAATTACCTTCCCATCCCATAGGCAATAATTATTAGTTAGCAATAATTAGTAGTTTTGTAGGTATCTAGGTATTTTCTGTGCATATATAAGTAGAGACAGGTGATTTTATATAAATATCAGTAGAATAGAGATAATGCTTTACACTTTGTTCTTTTCATTTGGATATACATCTTGAGGATCATTTGGTGTCAACACATATAAATCTTTTAAGGCTGATTTCTAATTGAGTTTCAATGTGTTCTATGTAATATCAACTATTTAGTATTTGATTCTCTTGCGATATAGTGTGGTAGCTTTTATAAATATTGCATTGCAAATATGCTCAGGAAGAATATATACTCACTACCTGTTGGGAGCAGATGTTCTTTACCTCTCTTTACACACACACACACCACATCTGTCCAATGAAGCTTGTAAATTGTATTGTACAGATGTATATCTGACTAATTCTTGGTCACTTCATCTGTCAGTTTCTGATAGGGTTATGTGAAAATTTCTCACTATGATTGTTGTGCAAAATTATTCTCCATTTGCCCTATGGTCTATGGATGCTCAAAAAGAAAGATCTGCTAGTGTGAAATGATAAATTAAAAAGAAAATCCATTCTTAGCCTTCTGCCCCACTCTTTCCGTCTAATTTCTGATTACGCTTGGCACACGTCCTTGTCCCACCTTAACGATGAGAACTCATTTTGGGCAGCCTCTCCAGCACAGCTCTTGTTCTTATTGACCCTTATAATTCTATTCGCTCAGCTCCTTGGGGAGTCATGGCTTCCCACTGTTGCTGGTCTTTTGGTCCTTACCATTCCTTCTTGTTCTTTCAACCCTGTATACATATCCATAAATAATCCATTCATTCAGTTATCTTCTGTGATACTGTTCTAAGCATGACATTTTTTTACCTGTCAAGACTCTGAATTTTCCATTCTTCAAATAATTCAATTTTTATTGTTATCAACTTCAAATGTATATTGTTAAGTACACATAAGCTTGTGATTGATGTATCTCTTTGGTAGACTATTCACTGCATATTAATGGGTTTTGGTTAAATATTTTGTCTGATAGTAACTGATAAACAAGTCGTCTTTTAGTTTATATTTACCTGGGATAATTCTTTCTGCCTTGTTTTTCAGCCTTTCTGTTTTGTTTTGAAACATATGTCTTTAACAAAGTTTATAATTTGATTTGTAATCCAATGTGATAAAAATAGCATGTGAATTTTATCCATTCACGTTTATTATGATTACTAATACATTTGAACCTATTTCTGCCATCTTATTTGGGTTTTCTGTTTGCTCCCTCTTCTGGTTTGGACCTAGATTACGTTTTTACTTTTTAATATATAATATACTTAACTATGATTTTTTGCTAAGGCATGAAATTGTTTAATATCGCTCTCCTTTTCTCTGACAAGAAATGGATCTTAGCATTTCCTTGTTGAACATCTCATCCAATCTTCCTTATCATTATAGAGAATTTAAATTCCACCTTTTTTTGGTGTAAAAATAGATTTCTTCTTGGTAGTCAATAATTAAAACACAATTGCCAGCATGTTTTATCAGTTCTTTGGTGGCAGCTCAGTGACCTGGTCCTGCAGTGATGTGGAGATACCATAGATCTAGCTCCTAAACAAGTTGGTGACTGGCCAGGTAATTGCTGTGAGATGGTACCTGTTTCCTTTTGCCTTCCTAGATAAGCTGAGACCCCAAATGGCAGCCAGGATGGTAATGTCACAGGTGTGAGATTCTCATTTCTGCCCTCATTTCTTGTCGTGGTCTCTGCCCTGAATCCTAAACAGTCCTGCCCACTTGGGACCTGGAATGACACCTTTTTGTTTCTTATCCATTTCTGGAACAGTGTTTACCATATTTTGAAGTATAACTGTATATTCAAAGTGTTCTCCTTTTATATTTTACCTGTTATTGCCATGTATTGTTCAAGTATGCATCAAATTATAAATTTATGATTCTGTCTTGACCAGAAATTGAATCCCAAAGTTTGTATTGAGGATCTACAATGGACTTCTTTGCCCAAAGGCACAAAAATACATCTCTCTTTTCAAGAAGCTTATCATTTACTTACATACATACATGAAACAATTTTAAAACACAAGACCAAATAATATTCAAGTGTTACAAGTTTCTCTAGGTGTAAAGAGAAGCTCCACAAAGCTGGCATGGCTGAAATGGCTGTTTGACTGCTCTAAGTTTAGTTGGGAGGGAAGATGATGATTATATGCTTGTTAAACAATACCCAGGCTGGTATATTCATCCTCACATATGAAAGAACATGTATTAAGTAGTATAGCCTGTAACTGTAACTTGTCCTTTTCCAGGAGCTCAAGAGAATATCTAAACTGCACCTTTAAAAAAACATAGTTCATTGACTTTGAACTGTCTCCAATATATCTAATTCATTGCTAGACTCTTCTAACCTGCTGGGAATGTTGTGCATAGGTACCACTAACACTGTTCATATACTTATTTAGAAAACAAAAGAAAACAAAAACAAAACAAAAAAGACCCCAAGATATCCTCAGTTATGAACAATTGATTCCAACTGATATTTTGTCTTTTTCAGATATTTAGCAGTCAGTTCTAATGAGGTTAGAGCAAAACCAATCTTATTTGTTTACATCCAACTATGGAACAGGCTCTTTGGAAAGGTTTCATATGGCCTTCTCATCCTTGAGGTGGCAGTGAAATCCCCACACCTGGCCTCTTCCCTGGCCGAATCTGCATCCTCTCAATGGTTGGCTCTTGTAAGGTGAACTTCCCATAAATTGGGGAGCAATGGACTGTGATTGACTGAATTGGTCTGATTTGGGAGACTGTAAATTCAGGTGTGGGGATGGAATTGCTTCTGAGTCACATTGAATCTAGATCTCAACCAGCTAGTAGTAATCATATTTCCCCCTGAACTCTAATTTATCTCTACCCCTCTGGTGGCATTTTAAAAAGATGAATATCTTAAATTATAACTTTTGTCCCCTCTCGCCTATACATTACTTGAGGGAAGAAGTGATGCCCAATTTATTTTTGAATCCCTCAAAAACTTTAGCAGACTACTAAAGTGACACAAAGAAGCCGTTAATACGTGGCGGTATAAGAGTCAGATAAGTAGGTGTGTGAACTGACCCTGCCAGATCTATAACATCATTCATTCATTCTTCAGCCTAGATTCTTTGTATCCATGTTACATTGTTTCTGCTTCTCATTTTAATAACAATATTATTAGAAGTGGGACAAAGAGGTTAAGTAACCCACCTACGGACACACAGCTAATAATGCACAGATCTAGGGTTTGAACCCTGGCAATTTGACCTAGATTTCATGCTCTTAACCATTTTGGGTATAGTATCAGACACATGAGGAACTCAGTAAATACCCATCTTCTTGCTGTTAGTCTTTAGCCCCATTCTTTTCATGAGAGAAACTCCAACACCGGATCCATTGCTAGATAGAAGTGACTTACTGCTTTCCTGGGTAAGCCTTTATCTGGACATTTTGTTTAAATTTTAGAGAGAGAGAGAGCGAGCATGCTGGCAGGGGGAGCAGGGGCTGAGGGAGAGAGAGTGTCTTAAGCAAGCTCCACGCTCAGCATGGAGCCCAATGTGGTGCTTGATCCCACAGCCTTGGGATCACGACCTGAACTGAAATCAAGAGTTGGATGCTCAACCAACTGAGCCACACAGGTGCCCCTGGACATATTTTTTTAATCCTGTGAAAGTACTAGACCATGTTCCTGACTTCACTTCTAACCCCAATACTTTCACAGCAGAGAGAATTATCAGTGCTAACAAAAAGGAGAAGAAGTGGCAACCATCTAAAATGACAGATTATCTAGATATAATTTCTGCTGGCTTTGGAATGCAATCCAAGTCTCCACCTACATGTTGTCAACCATCTCACCCTGACTAATGACAGTCTGTCGCTTCATTGAACAGCAGAACCGAGCATATATTATAAAAACATATATGTTTAATTCTAATTACACTAATACTTTTAGTCTATGATTCTTACAGCATGTTTGATTATATACTATATATTTTAATTTTCTTTAAATGGGGCTTTGGATACATTTGAACTAATTCAATAAATATTGAGTGCCTCCTATGTGCCAGGCACTGTTCTTGGTGCTTAGGATTTATCAGTGACCAAACTAAAGATCCCAACCTGCAGTGACTTTATATTCTAGTGTTAGAGTTACTAAGCAGTGGTTTCGGTATTGGAATTCACATTGTAAATTTATCAGGTGAAGGCTGGGTGTTTGATATACAAGAGTAACTCAGATTTTCAATAAGTTCCAGATTACCAGGCACTTTTCATTCTCAAGACTTCACTTAAGTCTGATGGAGGACAGGTGGGTGGGAGAATGGTTAAATGGGTGATGGGTATTAAGGAAGGTACTTGTTGTGTTGAACACAACACAAGTGACTATCTAAATATGCACCTCCCCTCCCCCATAGTGATGGAAAGCAGGTGTTTCCCAGAGCCTCCATAATCCCTGCCTTCCTCTTATCTTGAAGTCCTTTTCACCTAAAACGACTTGTTTTGAGTGCTTGGGATTTATATTATCATAATGAAATTTTGGATTTCTCATATGCTTTGAGATAAACCTCTCTTGTTTCTTGTCAAAGTTTTGCATTTCATTTTTCTTGTTTATCCTTTGCTCTTCCAGCAATGATGTTCTTTTATTTTCCCCTCCAAAATGAACCAATTATAATTTTCCACTTGAAAATAAATTTCATCATATTTTATTCCCTGTTTTCCAGGTCATTTGTTTTTCCAAGTGACTCAGATCTTGCTAAGAATTTTGTTAGCAGCTCCCAAGTATGATGCACTGTAATTCTCCTTGAAGGTGAAAAGTGAAAAGTATAGAAACAAATCTAGCCTTTGGCCTGAGGCTTTTACCTAGAATCCTAAAAACTGAGCTTATATGTGATTTTGACTGGTCTACATGCTGACCTTTTCCCCCACCAAAAAGGTATCCAGAGACTTCTTATTTCAACCATTACTGTAACCTCTGTGCCATGAAGACTGATAAAAGCAGTAAATGCAGGGCACCTGGGTGGCTCTGTCAGTTAAGCATCTGACTCTTGATCTCGGCTCAGGTCATGATCTCACAGTTAGTGAGTTCAAGCCCTGTGATGGGCACTGGCAGCACAGAGCCTGCTTGGGATTCTGTCTCTCCCTCTCTCTGTTCTCTCCCCTTCCCCGCCCTGCCTCTCTCACTCTCTTTCTCAAATAAATAAACTTAAAAAAAAATAAAAGCAATAAATGCAAGTGAAAATTACTTAATACTTCAGTTGACAGTCTTGCTTTTCATTATTGCTTTATAAGTCAATAGTAAGTCTTTATAAGGTGGCTCATAACTAAGGAAGTGTGGAGATGTCAGTTTGATCAAAACATCAAGTTACTACTAGAATGAGAGTATAAGATAAGTTATGTATTCTGTGAGTATTCTCAGCATTATATTTATCATATTAACTAGGCCTCTAAATTTGGGCAGTCTTCCTAGTTCAATAGACTGGCACTAAATTCTAACTTCAGTTCTACTGCTGATAGGCTGTGTGGGGTAAGTAAACCATTTGTTGTTTCTTTGCCTTTGGCCTTGTAAAATATAAAAGTAGAAAAAGATTGGGGCACCTGGGTGGATCAGTTAGTTAAGTGTCTGACTATGGCTTAAGTCATGATCTCACAGTTTGTGGGTTCGAGCCCCTCATTGGGCTCTGCGCTGATGGCTTGGAGCCTGGAGCCTACTTTGGATTCTGTGCCTCCCTCTCTCTCTGCTTCTCCCTAACTTGTGTTCTCTCTCTCTCTCTCTCTCTCTGCCTCAAAAATAAATAAATAAACATATAAAAATAGATAAATACAAGTAGAAAAAAGATTTAAGACATGGCAGTTGAGTCCTTAATATTTAATTTGAGGAATTACTTGGCTCCAGGGCCAGTTTTTATTTTCTAATCAAGTACTCATAGAGGAATGCATCAATAACTTCTTCTTGCTGCCTTGCCCCTTTTCAGCCCCACACTGCACACCCCAAACTCTCCAAAAAAACAAGGGCTTTTGTGGCCCATAGAACAATTGCTCCTATCTTTGGAAATAAGTGTGTAAATAACTCAAATACCTTCTGTTATTTTTGCACATTTATCCAGATAGCTTTTATGCTTCTTTTCTGAAGTTAGGTTGCCCCATCATTTAGATGGTTTCAGAGGATAATAAAGAGCTTTAAAATAGTGATAAGAATGCCACAAAAATGAGCAAGAACTAAGATCTGTTGATTCAAAGAATGGGAAGTTTATCTGAGGTGGGGATGAGCTTACTGCTATCAGCTTCAACTATTTGAAAGTTATTTTATAGAGGATAATGTCTTTGTTCCTTATCCCCACTAAGATTAAGGCTACAAGAAAGTATTACTCAGCCATAAAAAGGAATGAGATCTTGCCATTTGCAACAACATGAATGGACCTGGAGGGTATGATGCCAAGTGAAATAAGTCAGAGAAAGAAAAATACCATATGATATCATTTACATATGGACTAAAAAGAAAAAAGGCAGAAACAGACCCGTAAATACAGAGAACAGGCTGGTAGTTGTGGAGGTAGGGGTTCTGAGGGGTGGGCAAAGTGGACGAAGGGCAGTGGCAAGTACAGGATACCAGTTATGGAATGAGTAATCATAGGGATGGAAGGTATAGCATAGGAAATATAGTCAATGGTATTAGAGCAGCTTGTATGGTGACAGATGGTAGCTATACTTGTGGTGAGCACAGCATAACTTATAGGCTTGTCAAATCACTATATTGTACACTTGAAATTAATATAACATTGTCAACTACACTTCAAATTTAAAAAAGGAAAGAAAAAAAAGACAAGAAAGTAATCATGAAGGAATTACATTAGATACTGGTAGAGAGGTCTGTTAAGATACCAGACAGTCCACTTCTATGAAGAAGAAAAAAAAAAAAGCAAAAGATCCTGACCCATTATAGCTATCATAGAGTCAGGAAGTGAAGTGTGCCTTCATACCTCATCACATTCAACAGTTTCCCAGAGTCATAAATGTCTCCTGAAGGAACTTTATAGCTCCTCTTAGCATTTTAGTTCAGTCTCTCTTCATTCTTGGAGCAAGAACATACTAATGCTGAATAGGAGCCCCTCTGTACAGGGAGGCTTCCTCCCTCTTTCCTCTGGGAAGGGAGGACAAATGATCACCACCCCATATAACATCCCTCAATACTCAATTCCTGTACAGCTGTCTTTTTTTTTCCCTAGCTCTCACTGGGTTTATCTATCAAAGACTTAATTATTGTTGTTACCCCTTTGGTTTTATGATGAATGGCAATTCTGATACCCTCTAACCCTGAGAAGTAGAGAATTCTTGCCATTATCTTTGCACTAAGAATTTAAATGCAATGGAATATATGGGCAAAAACAGGTCATTTTTCTTTTGCAGATCACCAATTGGCAAGATTTCTTTTCATAAAAACCAGTATATCAATTTTGTATTGAAATATATTTTGAAAAGGGGCGCCTGGGTGGCTTAGTCGGTTAAGCGTCCGACTTTCGCTTAGGTCATGATCTCGCGGTTCGTGGGTTCGAGCCCCGCATCAGGCTCTGTGCTGACTGCCAGCTCAGAGCCTGGAGCCTGTTTCAGTCTGTGACTCCCTCTCTCTCTGACCCTCCCCTGCTCACGCTGTCTCTCTCTCTCTCTCTCCTAGAAATAAATAAAACATTAAAAGAAATATGTTTTGTAAAGCATGAAAAAATTTAATCTTGTGCTCTCTAGCTGTCAGAGAGATGAATGGCTCTTGTGTTTCAAAACGGCTGCCAGGGATCATTTCTCTCCTTGGTGAGCTGTCAGGCTTCTCTTTATGAATCTGGCATGTTATAGGTGGCTGAAGTAGCTTGTCATTGTCAGGAACTGATACAAACAGTTGTTTATCTACCTATGGCATATAATCCTGTTTCCTAGGACTGAAGGATATTGAGTTGCAATGTACTTAATGCAGAGAACTGAATAAAGTATGTTTTACATTTAAAAATTATTTTTATTAAGATGAAATTCACATAACATAAAATTAGCCATTCTATTTTTAAGTTATTTTGAGAGAGAGAGAGAGACAGAGAGAATGAGCAGGGGCAGGGCAAAGAGAGAGGGAGAGAGAATCCCAAGCAGTCCCTGCATTGTCAGCTCAGAGCCCAATATGGGGCTTGAACTCAAAAATTGTGACATCATGACCTGAGCCAAAATCAAGAATCAGATGCTTATCCCACTGACCCACCCAGCTGCCCCACATAAAATTAGCCATTTTGAAGTGAACAATTCATTGGCATTTAGTACATTCACAATAGTATGCGATTTATATCAGGATCCAAAATACTTGTATTACTCCATAAAGAAATACCATACCTAGCTACCTACAGGTTTTGCCAACCATCAGTCTACTTTCTGACTCTATAAATTCACCTCTTCTGGAGAAGTCATTTAAATGGACTTGTACAAGATGTGATCTTTTGTATCTGGCTTCTCTCACTTAACACAATGTTTTCAAGGTTCATCCACACTATATCATGTATCAGTACTTCATTCCTTGTTTTATGACTGAATATTACATGTGTATGCCACAATTTGTCTATCAATTCATCCATTGATGGATTGTTTCTACCTTGTGGCTATTGTGAATACTGCTACTATGAACATTCATGTACAAGTATTTGCCTGAGTACCTGTTTTCAATTCTTCTGCATATATACCGAAGAGTAGAATTGCTAGGTTGTATGGTAATTCTTTGCTTAACTGTTTGAGGAACTGCCAAACTGTTTTCCTACATTTATTTATGAAAGAGAAAACCCACAGCATTAATGAAATGAACTTGTCTTAGCAGGGAGAAGCCCTCTGAACTTCTGAGAATTCTCTGAAGAATCGAAGGGCACATTGGCAGTGGAGGTGTGTTAGCTGACTGACCTCTCTGCCTGGACAGACAAAACCAAAATACACACTGAACAACAATAAGCACCATCTGCATAAAATATCAGAGAAAGAAATCTTAAATCAGCCCCAAATTTCAGGTAAGTTTTTGCCAGTTGTTTCTTTCAGGTGCTTCAATCATTGCAGACCTATTGCCCTTGGCCACGTTGCTACTATAATAAACTTCAAACCCAATTAAGAGAATTGCTTTAAATGAAGAAGCCAATTCTGATGAGGTTTATTCCGAGAAAAATATGAAAAATAGTCTAAGGTTGCCAGAAGTCAAGTTTTGCTGCTTCCTTCATGTCAGCATTAAGGATCCATACTTTGAATATTTGCCTAATTTTAGCATATTAATTACCATTTAGTTATCACATAGGAAGACATCCCCAAAACTTACTCGGTTGTGGGCAAATTGGGATAAAGACTATTCTAATTTGTCTATTGTGGAAGTAGACTGGCCTTTTAAAAATCTATCCCTATGATCAGTTTTTTGAATGTCCCATAGGCATTTCCTTTTGTGATATTGATACTGAAGATGTAGAGGTGCACTGAATGATAACAGCCCACATCCATCCCACAGTGCCGATAAAAGGCAACATTAGGATATCTAACCTCATGGAAAAGACACAGTTTACCATCCCATGCTTATTCAAGCTGTGCTGGTCATGGCATGCAGTGGAATGATAGCCATAACAGAATTAAGATGGAATAAATTAGAAACAAAAACACTACTCTTTCCTGGAGGATTTGTTCAAGTTAGTAGAGCTGAGATAATGTGCACCCAGAAAATGAGCTCATCCACCGTGAGTCTTGCCATGTTGTAATTCAGAATTACTCCTTGGAATCACAAAGCTATTACAGTCTGAGTGGCATGGCTGCCAGAGGGTGAATTCTCAGAAAACCCTGGGCAGCCCGAGTCAGAAGAGCTGCTCCTTGGCTGTAAATCCACTATGTCTATAATAGTTCAGCCTGATCACTGCCATTACGCAGCTTAAGTCACATGCTCTTGGAGATGACTTCAACTCTAAATAAAAAGGTCAGAAGGGGACAGGGAGGCAGGGCACTTTGGGCTTCTGCAGATGCAATCTTTGGTCAGATGGCAAAGGAACAGACAGAAGGGAGAACAGGCTATGTGGGGTCTCCTTTCCTTACTGAGAAGAAGCCCTCCTCCAGGAGGAGCATCCTGAGAAGAAAGCAATGAGAATGCCTGTGAAGAAGCAAAATGTCCCTAAAGCAGAATTGTTGAATCCAGTCATACATAACTGGTAGTAGCAGGCAGGAGACAGCCTGACACTTCAGGCTTCAATAATATTCAGATTTTGGTTCATTGAAGAATTTATGTTAACATTTTTTTTTAATGTTTCATTTATTTCTAGGAGACAGAGAGAGAGACAGCATGAGCAGGGGAGGGTCAGAGAGAGAGGGAGTCACAGACTGAAACAGGCTCCAAGCTCTGAGCTGGCAGTCAATACAGAGCCCGACGCGGGGCTCGAACCCACAAACCGTGAGATCATGACCTAAGCGAAAGTCGGACGCTTAACCGACTAAGCCACCCAGGCGCCCCTATGTTAACGTTTTAAGCTAAACCCCTAAAGATTGATTAACATTTTCCATTGACAAGAGAAATCATTGTTTGTAGGAGAGCCCATATTCATTTCTCGGCATCTTATCTTCTTGAGTTATTACAAAATTCTTAACATATTAAGCTCCTCTTGATATTTTTTAAAAATCTTAAGAAATGCATTTGATCCTAGGTAATAAGTCACAGCAATATTTTTGGATGATGCCCGGGTGCACTGCTTAGTAAACTGAGTCCAGGCTGCACATTACATTAGAGATCATCAGGTGATGTCCTCTCAGCTGGCATACGAGGCTCTTCCTGCCAGAGTAGAGGGCAAGTTCTTGGTAAACGTGCAAGGCTCATATGACTAACAAGAGTTGGTTTGGCCCTTAGTGAGATCTGAAATCCCATTAAACCAAAATAGGAATCAGGGTGTCACATCAGCCTTGTGAAAGCTCCAAGAACTATTCCTATCTCCAGTACAGAGAAGATGAATTACAGAACCCTAATGAAAACAAAAACCCATAAATGTTGCCATAGCCGCGTATCCTACATTCTGACCCTAGCAGTATTGTCAAAGGAATTTTGTGGAAGGGAAGCTTGGTTTCTCCAGTATTGATCTCAAAATGTCAGATAGAGATTTCAGCTTCCATTAGTAAACTCCTATCAAGTCACTAGACATAGAAGCTATTCTGCAACTCATGTATTTCTAGCTTCCCAGTGTCTGACTACAGTGGAAATTACCCTTCTATTTTATACCAAAATTATGACAGCCTTCTATCCTACCAGCCCATTTGCTAGAAAGTCACGTCTCTCAAAGTGTTTTCAATTATGTCTGAAACCTTATTTGTACCATTTATATGCAAAACTCTAAGATAGAGCTTTCCTCTACATCTCCTCTGGTTTTCTCAACACACTGCTTTGACCTCCAGGAAATGTCAGCTGTCATGGGCTCAGTTCTCCCAACTGTTGACCCCCTTTCAGCTTCAGGAAAGAGAACATCTTTTCCTTTGGGATAAAGGGAACATCTTGATCATGCCTTCTGCTTTTTGGTTTGACCAAAATGCAGATACAATGTGTTTCCAACCTAGGGGTTGCTCAGATGCTGATTATTTCCCTCTATGTGTTGCTGTTGTCTGCTGCCATTCCCGACAAGCACAGAAGCTTGGTTTTGCTGCAACCCTGGGGAGAGCACGAGCCTGCTCAAAGCTTCTCCATACCTCAAAGTCCAGGACCAAATAGATGTCTAATTCAGAGAGAGATGGAAGTCCTTCCTACCACAGTCCATGGTTTCACTTTATTTCCTAATGGGGATTATCCAGTTCTCAAGATTATTTATAGTGGGAATATCCATTTTCTAAAAGGAAAAACCCACTTCCATCCAACCATTGGCCCAAGAGGTGTCCCTTGGACCCAATAATACAGAGTGTTGTAATACTGGCCTTTTCACAAAGTCAGTGAAGTCTCTTGTACTATTTCTCAGGTACAGGAATCTCTTGGTGCATTAATGCATCAGTGAGTGTTCAGAGTAAGTCTGGGAATGGATGGCTACTACATGAAGATAATTGAGGGAGGTTTGTAAGGGCATATTCAGAAGATATTAACAGGGTTTACAGAAATCAGCAGGAGTTAATGCAGTGTCTAGGGGTTAACAACAAGGAGGGAGGCTGTTGCTGCCCATACATCTGAAGTGAGAAAGGAAGAGTGTATTTCCTAGAACCTGGAAAGAATATGGAGAGAGCTGTCTGACCAGAGTGGCAGCCCTGAACACCCTGGTCAAGAGGGAACAAGGGAGGGGGAGAATAAGTACCCTAACCTCACTCTTCTCTGTCTTCTAGAGTCTTGCCTCTGTGCCTGTCGCCACCACCCTATTTGCCAAACCCAGTGTTAGCCAGAAAGCAAGGGTGTTTGGTGCTGTGGTCCATATAGGTCAGCCTCCCAGCACGAGAGCAGGGCAGAGAAGGATAAAAATTAGATATAATGAGGAAAAAGAAGCAAAGATATCTATTGTGAAACTCAAGTGCTTTAATTTTTTTCTCCAAATTTATTTCTTAAAAGTTGTAAGACCTGTTCTAATGGTAGTGTAAGGATTCTATCAATAGATTTGCCTGATGTTTACCTCTCGATTTGAAAAGCTTTAAACACTAAGTCACTGCTATCCCAAACCTAAGATGTCCAGTCATTTTTGTTGATCCCTACTCAGCAGGAGCCCTTTCTCTTCAAATATTTTATTACCTTTCTGTCCTGAATATCTCTCATGATTTCCTTAAGGTGCAGCAGCTAAAGCTTCATACCTTATTCTAGAAGCATGCAAACTCAGATAAGAATTGGAAATGTACTAAATGATGAGAAACTGAAGAACAATAAGTCTAAAATAAAATTTAGAGAAATAGAAATTATATCAGTATTGAAAATTAAAACAATTTAGAGATAGTTAGGAATTATTAGAAATTAACATGACATAGACCATAAAACTGAAATTCATAGCTGGCCTTGAGGTACAAGTTTCCATAAATGTTAATATATTTTCAATGGCTTGATATTGATCCTATTGTAGGGGGAGTATTTTGCATAGCATAATCAAAGAACACTAGATATGACTCTAGCCCCCAAATACAATTCCAAATGTGATAATATCAACAAAGACTGAAAGAGATGGGAATGAGGACGAGGATGAAAGAGAAAAAGGCAGGTAAATCTTCCATTCTGTGTGAGAATGAGCGCCTATTAATCTTTGTTAATATAAAAATCTAAGCTTAAATATGTAAGGGTCCTCATTAAACATTTAAAGATGGAAATCAGAACTTTGAAAAACACTAGAAAGGGGAGAAAAAGAGTAACAAAACTCTACCACCTAGCAAAAATCATGAAAGGAAAAAATATGCAACAAGAAAACATAAGTTGGAAACATAAAATATGATGGGCCTACCACATTCTTCCTCATTACCCATCTGGAATTTGTCTTTGACTCCTCTATTACTCACCTTGTCAGTGTGATTGACTCACTTGATCTTTCCTTGGAAAAATCTCTTGTGTCTGACCACTTCAAATCCCATGCCCACACCTGTAGTCTCCTTGGCCTGTATTAATGCAGTAGTTTTAGCATAACATATCCTATCTTAGCCTCACCGCAACCTACATAAAACATAATATCACACCCCTACTCGGGGTTCCCTATTCATTACCATCTACCCTTCTTATCTGATTTTGTAGGCCTTCTATGATATGACCCAGCGGTGTTTCATCAGTTCTAAAACCTATTCTTCAAACATACTAAAACATCTCTGAAATCAGGGCACATCTTATGATGAATGGCAACCTTGGCATTTTAGATTCAATGAAATATGGTTCTTTTCTCAGTTCTTGCTGTGGGACACCTCTGTTCTAGAAAAGAAGGCCTCTCTCTTTGCTGTGCTATGACTCATTCTGTCAAATGAGTGGCAGAAACCTCAAGTTGGTTAAGCTCCAAACTTTAAACATTTCCTTCTGTCGGGGTATCCCTCTCCCCTGCCTCCTTTCCTCTATGGGCCCATCTTTCAGGCCCAACTCAAAGGCTACCTTCTCAAAGAGTGCTTTGTTCGCTACCTCAGCTGGAAGCAACCTTCCCTTGGAATCCTCTCAGTTGCTTCTTTGTAACTGTAGCAACTCTTATCACATGGTTCCTTTTAGTTTACATACTTGGATACATATTTGGTCTGTACACAGGACTCCTAGAGTCCTGCAAATTGCTTGCAAAGGCAGCTAAAATTGTGACAATCTGTGAAAGAACATAAATTTGCTTCACTAATGCTATCCAGGACATTCAATTTCTTTAAAATCTGTGAAGTACTACCATTCCAGAACTCCAGAAAAGCCTTGTTTTGAACTGCCCTCTACAGGGTATATCATCAGTGAGCCAGCAAGAGGCCTAAGACCATGGATTAGCAACACATACTGAAAGACACTCCAGATGGGATGGAAAGCCGCTAGGAGTGGCTGCTCTGTTGGCAGTACTCACTGGCCCTATTCCTGGCAGTAGCCTTTGGAAAGGTCAAGCGCATGTTGTTTAGAGATTGCCAGCTCTCTCCACTCTTTATCCTCACATGAGCCATGATGTGGATCCGTGATGGGGCCAGGAGGATGACTCTGGGTTTTTCAATTTACCCTTCCCTCAGGAAATCCAGTCTGGACTGCAAGTCCAACAACTTTGGGTTACCTCAATAGGCACCTACAGGGAGACTCTGAACATAACCCAGCCCTGTCTGGGGTACAGCCTGGGAAAGAGGGCTAATGTTCACGTCATCATCTGCAGCGTTCTTCTCCATCACAGCTAATTATAAACTCTCCAAAGTTATGTAAATGTGTCTTTGCTGTAATATATTACAAGACTTTCTCTAAGCAAACTTTAATGGCCATAAGAAGATAAAAATCTGCTCAAATGCCCTCTTGCTATTGGCCTGCTGTTTGTGGCTAAATTTAAAATGACTTGTGAAAGTTCCTGCTGAGTTCTTCTTCCTGAGACTACTGTTGTTTTCTAAAAGTCCTCCCAGTTAACCAACTTTCGATGGGTAACCTCTTCAGCCTCAGTCTCTACCAACAGAGGGCTTGATTAGAGAAGCTTGAGGTTTCTGCCAGCTTCTACATTCTGACATCTGCTCAGTGCTCTACGTAGCTCAATTCCCCTGCACTGGGTGTTTGCATGAATGAGTATGAAAACTCGCTTTTCTGAGACAAAATGGTTGGCATGTTCCTTAAAAGTTTTCCATAGGATATTACTGCTTTCCATGGCTTCACACCAGAAGGCCTTGCATAAAAGTCAAGCTGATTTCACCAAAAGAAATCATTTTAAGAATTTTTTAATCATTAAAAAAGTCATGTTTATTACAGAAAATTTAGACAATATAGAATGTTAAAAAAGAGGTAAAACCACTTGAACTCTGACATCTCATTGTTAACACTATAGCATGTATCCTTATAATAAGCTTTCCTTGCATATATAGTCATGACTTTTTTCAATAACATTTGATATAGAATTAAAATCACACTTTGCAAACTTTTTAAGTTTGTTTCTCCTTTAATGATAAATGATTAACATTTTCCTTTGTCATTATGTAACAGTTAACTGTGTGGACTCTGGAGCTAATGTGTCTGGATTTGAATCCTGGCTCTGTCACTTACTAATTGTGTGACCCTTGGACAAGTCCTTTAAATGAAATACATACCTCAGATTCCTCATCGGTAAATGGGGATAATAATAGTTACTTAACAGAGTTGTTATGAATATTTAAGTAAGATGTCATTTGCCAAGAACTTAGAACAGTACGGGCTTTATAAGGCTAGCTACACCTACATTTCCTGCTACAACATCATTTTAAAGACAAGATAGGATTGCATTTTTGGGAATACAGCATACTGTATGTAATCAAGGTCCCATTGCTGGGTCATTAGAGTGTTCTACTTTTTTGGTATTATGAGCAATACCACAAACAGACATCCTTCTTCTATTGCATTTGTACCAGGACAGACTGTGCACCAAGCAGGGAAGCAATACAGTGATGGGAAATGGTAGTATACTCTTTTACTTTCTTAGTTTTGAGTTTGGTTGGAGAGGCAGATGTCACCAGCATCTCGCTTTTGCCTGGAAGGCTGCTGCTAAGAAATTACTCAGACGTTATGGCTCCACCCAGTCAAATATTGGATCACCCTTCCCAAACTGAATCACTAGTAATCATATCCTCAGATTCTGATAGAAGGATCCTTAGCCAGCCATGTCATATACTTCTAGTTCCTTACGCAACGGCTATCATAGAGTTACTCAGCCCTGTGGGTTCAGCTCCAAGGAAGCCTTGGAAGACACTCAGTGAACTCAGTGAGTCCCTGGAGCCTCCCTCTCTTCTGGACTGGTGTATCAGCCTGGTAGAGATGCTCCTGCTCTCGTTTAGAGCTTGATTCCTGTGGCCTTCCTCCCTGGGGACAAGTGGAAGGGGACTTTTTCTGAATCCTGATCCCCTGCCCTTTCTAATGGGAATGGTTATGATGCATTCTGATAGAACAGGAACAGTATCCTCTCTATAGGTTGAGAGAATTACAGACTTAGAGGTATTACATGGCTTCATGGAACAACTTTATGCAACAAAGCTATGCCAGTGCAGATGAACACTGCCAACAGGCAGCTTCTACTGGGAGGACAGTGACTCACAAGACCATCTTCATGAAGCTGTGCACAGGGAAGCATGTCAAATGCCTATTTCTTACTATCTATCTCCCTGTTAAATGTATCACCAAGAAAACCACCTACTTGGTGCTCAGCTTCTCCTAGCCAAAAGTTCATAACATACCATATTCCAAAAGATTCACAACTTCCATATTTCTGCCTTTATTATCTCCTGGGTTCTCTTGAAGGTATTATCTCCTAGTTTACCTGGAAAGTTCTACCCACCTGCTACCCCCATGGGGTTCTGGATAAATACACTGCCTAGAGAATTCACTTAATAACGGAGACAGGAGAGCTCTCGCATAACCTCAACCATCTCCAATCAACTGGACATTTAACCTGGTGCCGGGGGTCTATGTTTCTCCCAAGTGGGTAGACACTTTCTTAGAATACAAGGATGAGACCACTAAAGCTAGATAGAAATAGTGGGGAAAATGGGCAAAATTAGTCTTTACTGTTAGAAGTCAGAAATCTGGTCAGGAAAGGAGAGGGAAAGAGGGCAAGGGAGACTTCTAGAAGGCTGGTAACATAGTTTGGACCTGGGTGCTGATTACACGGATGTGTTCATTTTGTGCAAATTTAATGAAGTGTACACTCGAGATAGGTATACTTTTTGTATGTGTGTTGTACTTCAGTAAAAAAAATTTCAGGGACACCTGGGTAGTTCAGTTGCCTAAGCATCTGACTCTTGATTTGGGCTCAGGTCATGATCTCAGGGGTCATGAATTTGAGCCCCATGTTGGCTCCATGCTAACAAGGCAGAGCCAGCTTGCGATTTGGGATTCTCTCTCTCTCTCTCAAAAAAAGTATATAAATTAAAAAATTTCAGCGGAGGATATTCATAAACTGAATTAAATATAGAAATATTCTTCTCTTAAGACTAGTGGCTCTTTCCTGTGGCTACCACATTGAGCAGATAAAAATACAGGATGCCTCATTAAACTTCAATTTCAGATAGACAACAAATAATTTTTTAGCACAAGTATGTCCTGTGCAATATTTGAGATATGTTTATACTAAAAAAGTATTCATTGCCTATATGAAATTCAAATATAGCTAATCACCCTGTATTTTATCTGGCAACCCTAATCTTAAATCATCTAAGTATGTTTCATCTTTGATGTAATGAGCAAGTGAGAAAAAGATATATATTAAGGATATATAGTCTTAGATGGAAATATTGAAATGTAATAAATTATAGGAGAGAGAAATGAGAAAATGAGTGCTCTAGTTTTTCATTTTCTCCGTTTCTCCTTTTCAATTAATACCCTCTTCTGTTTTCAGGTCCTCATTCCCATTTTCGTGTCAGTGAAGAGAACAGAGATAAGGTAAGCCAAAGAAATAAGGTAGTACCAAATCATTCACACTTCCATTTATTGAGTTTGAATTTCCAACTCTGTTGGTGTTTCTGAACATTTAATCCTGGTTTGCCTATGTTCTTGTTTCTAATTTTTTATGGAACAGTTTTCCCCTCTATTTTCCTCTTTTTCAGAACTCTGTAACCTCTGCCCCATTGGAAGTTGAACCCTTCCCAATATAAGCAGTGTTATTCCTGCCTTTTCTTATCTTTAGGCTTCATAGGCTAAACTTGAAAAATCTACTTGCTATTGATCTCAGAAAGATCATTATTCCCCTTTCCCTCCCCAGAAACATTAAATAATATGTAGCTGGTACATTTCAACTATGGTTCTCACACAGCTGGTAGATTTGAGCCAAGTGTTCAGAATTCCATCTCCCTTTCTTTCCTATACTTCCCACTCTTAAAGGTGAATAAATTCCAGTACAAATTATTTAGTACAGCTAGGCTGTGTCAGTAAATGGAATCAAGCCTCAAAGGTTTTGTGCTTTGATAATTTTCAGTACATAGAAATAGTGGCAATAAAATGAAATTATTTCCTATATCCCCAAAGGTTTCCAAGTCATGAATCCATAATACTAAGAATGCTACCACTTTATTTGGAGTAAAATTCTTAAGTCAAAAATGATTGTAATATCCTTTCATTTATTTTTTTAATTTTTTACAAATAGTTTATTGTCAAGTTGGTTTCCATATAACACCCAGTGCTCATCCCTACAAGTGCCCTCCTCCATGCACATCTCCCCCCTTACTCCCAACACCCATCAGTTCTCAGTATTCAAGAGTCTCTTGTGGTTTGCCTCTCTCCCTCTCCCCCACTATTTCCCTCCTTCTTCTCCCCCTTGGTCCTCCGTTAAGTTCCTCCTAGTCCTCCTATATGTGCAAACATATGGTATTTGTCCTTCTCTGCCTGACTTATTTTGCTCAGCATAACACCCTCAAGGTCCATCCATGTTGCTACACATGGCTAGATTTCATTCTTTCTCATTGCCATGTTGTATTCCATCATATAGATAAACCACATCTTCTTGATCCATTCGTCCATTGATGGACACCTAGGCTCTTTCCATGTTTTGGCTATTGTTGAGAGTGCTGCTATGAACATTGGGGTCCATGTGCCCCTATGCATCAGTACTCCTGTATCCCTTGGGCAAATTCCTAGCAGTGCTATTGCTGGGTCATAGGGGAGTTCTAGTGTTAACTTTTTGAGAAACCGCCACACTGTTTTCCAGAGGGCTGTACCAGTTTACATTCCCACCAACAGTGTAGGAGGGTGCCCGTTTCTCCACATCCTCGCCAGCATCTAGAGTTCTCTGATTTGTTCATTTTAGCCACTCTGACTGGTGTGAGGTGGTATCTCAGTATGGTTATGAATTGTATTTCCCTGAAGAAGAGAGAAACTGAGCATCATTTCATGTGTCTGTTGACCATCTGGATGTCCTCTTTGGAGAAGTGTCTGTTCATATCTTCTGCCCATTTCTTCGCTGGGTTGTTTGTTTTTTGGGTGTGGAATTTGGTGAGTTCCTTATAGATTTTGGATATCAACCCTTCATCTAATATGTCATTTGCAACTGTCTTTTCCCATTCCGTTGGTTGCCCATTAGTTTTACGGATTGTTTCCTTTGCGGTGCAGAAGCTTTTAATCTTGATGAAGTCCCAACAGTTTATTTTTGCTCTTGACTCTTTTGCTTTTGGGGATGTGTCAAGTAAGAAATTGCTGCGGTAGAGGTCAAGAAGGTTGTTTCCTGCTTTCTCCTCTAGGGTGTTGATGATTTCCTGTCTCACGTTCAGGTCCTTTATCCATTTTGAGTTTATTTTTGTGTATGGTGTGAGAAAATGATCTAGTTTCATTCTTCTGCATGTTGCTGTCCAGTTCTGCCAGCACCATCTGTTAAAGAGGCTGTCTTTTTTCCATTGGATACTCTTTCCTGCTTTGTCAAAGGTTAGTTGGCTGTATACTTTTGGGTCCACTTCTGAGTTCTCAATTCTGTTCCATTGGTCTATGTGTCTGTTTTTGTGCCAATACCATACTGTCTTGATGATGACAGCTTTATAGTAGAGGCTAAAGTCTGGGATGATGATACCTCCCGTTTTGGTTTTATTTAGTATTACTTTGGCTATTTGTAGTATTTTGAGGTTCCATACAAATTTTAGGATAGTTTGTTCTAGTTTTGAGAAGTATGCTGGTGCAATTTTGATTGGAATTGCATTGAATGTGTAGAATGCTTTGGGTAGTAATGACATATTAACTATATTTATTCTTCCAATCCATGAGCAAGGAATGTTTTTCCATTTCTTTGTGTCTTCTTCAATTTCCTTCATAAGTTTTCTATAGTTTTCATCAGACAGATCTCTTATGTCCTTGGTTACGTTTATTCCTAGGTACTTTATGGTTTTTTTTGTGCAATTGTGAATGGGATCAGGTTCTTGATTTCTCTTTCTGTTACTTCATTGTTGGTGTATAAAAATGCAACTGATTTCTGTACGTTGATTTTGTACCCTGCAACTTTGCTGAATTCTTGGATCAGTTCTAGTAGGCTTCTGGTGGAGTCTGTCGGGTTTTCTATGTAGAGTATCATGTCATCAGCAAAAAGTGAAAGTATGACTTCATCTTTGCCAATTCTGATGCCTTTGATTTCCTTTTGATGTCTGATGGCTGATGCTAGGACTTCCAGCACTATGTTAAACAACAGTGGTGAGAGTGGACATCCCTGTCGTGTTCCTGATCTCAGGGGAAAGCTCTTAGTTTTCCCCCGTTGAGGATGATATTAGCTGAGGGCTTCTCATAGATGGCTTTTATGATGTTTAAGTAAGTTCCTTCTATCCTGACTTTCTCGAGGGTCTTGATTAAGAAGGGATGTTGTATTTTGTCAAATGCTTTTTTCTGCATCTATTGATAGGATCATATGGTTTTTATCTTTTCTTTTATTGATGTGATGTATCACATTGATTGATTTGCGAATGTTGAACCAGCCCTGTAACCCAGGAATGAATCCTACTTGATCTTGGTGGATAATTCTTTTTATGTGCTATTGGATTCGATTTGCAAGGATCTTGTTGAGGATTTTTGCATCTGTACTCATCAAGGATATTGGCCTGTAGTTCTCTTTTTTTTGTTGGATCTCTGTCTGGCTTGGGAATCAGACTGATGCTGGCTTCGTAAAATGAGTCCGGAAGTTTTCCTTCAATTTCTATTTTTTGGAATAGCTTGAGAAGAATTGGTATTAATTCCGTTTTAAATGTTTGTTAGAACTCCCCTGGGAAACCATCAGGTCCAGGGCTTTTATTTGTTGGGAGATTTTTGATCACTGATTCGATTTCTTCACTAGTGATGGGCCTGTTCAGATTTTCTATTTCTTCCGGGGTGCCTGCGTGGCTTAGTCGGTTAAGCGTCCGACTTTCGCTTAGGTCATGATCTCGCGGTTCGTGGGTTCGAGCCCCGCGTCTGGCTCTATGAGGACTGCCAGCTCAGAGCCTGGAGCCTGTTTCAGTCTGTGACTCCCTCTCTCTCTGACCCTCCCGTGCGCACACTGTCTCTCTCCCTCTCTCTCTCTTAGAAATAAATAAAACATTTAAAAAATTTTAAAAAAAGATTTTCTGTTTCTTCCTGTGTGAATTTTGGTAGTGAGTGTGTGTTTAGGAATTTGTCCATTTCTTCAAAGTTGTCCAATTTGTTGACATATAATTTTTCATAGTTTTCCCTGATAATTGCTTGTATTTCTGAGGGGTTGGTTGTAATAAGTCCATTTTCATTCATGATTTTGTCTATTTGGGTGCTCTCTCTTTTCTTTTTGAGAAGCCTGGCTAGAGGTTTGTCAATTTTGTTTAATTTTTCAAAAAACCTGCTCTTGGTTTCATTGATCTGTTCAATTGTTTCCTTGGTCTCTATGTTGTTTATTTCTGCTCTGATTTTTACTGTTTCTCTTCTTCTACTGGGTTTGGGATGCTCTTGTTGCTCTGTCTCTAGTTCCTTTAGGCGAGTTGTTAGATTTTGCACTTGCACTTTCTCTAATTTCTTGAAATAGGCCTGGAGTGCAATGTACTTTCCTCTTAGGACTACCTTTGCCGCATCCCATAGAGTTTGGATTGTTGTATTTTCATTTTCATTTGTTTCCATATATTTTTTAAATTTCTTCTCTAATTGTCTGATTGGCCCATTCATTCTTTAGTAGGGTATTCTTTAACCTCCATGTTTTTGGAGGGTTTCCAGGTTTCTTCCTGTGATTGATTTCAAGTTTCAAAGCATTATGATCTGAAAGTGTGCATGGTATGATCTCAGTTCTTTTATATTTATTGAGGGCTGCTTTATGTCCCAGTATGTGATCTATCTTGGAGAATGTGCCATGCACACTTGAGAAGAAAGTGAATTCCTTGGCCTCAGGATGCAGAGTTCTAAATATATGTCAGATCCATCTGGTCCATTGTGTCATTCAAGTCCATTGTTTCTTTAGTGATTTTCTGTCTGATCTATCCATTGCTCTAAGCGGAGTATTAAAGTCCCCTGTTATTAGCACATTCTTATCTATAAGCCTTTTTCTGTTTGTGATTGTTTTAAATATTTAGGTGCTCCCATATTTGGTGCATAGACATTTATGATTGTTAGTTCTTCCTGATGGATGGACCCTGTAATTATTATATAATGCCCTTCTTCATCCCTTGTTATTGTCTTTAATTTAAAGTCCAGTTTGTCCGATATAAGGAGAG
>NW_024080854.1:1677823-1885610 GCF_003009895.1 Hyaena hyaena
ATCATATGGTTTTTATCTTTTCTTTTATTGATGTGATGTATCACATTGATTGATTTGCGAATGTTGAACCAGCCCTGTAACCCAGGAATGAATCCTACTTGATCTTGGTGGATAATTCTTTTTATGTGCTATTGGATTCGATTTGCAAGGATCTTGTTGAGGATTTTTGCATCTGTACTCATCAAGGATATTGGCCTGTAGTTCTCTTTTTTTTGTTGGATCTCTGTCTGGCTTGGGAATCAGACTGATGCTGGCTTCGTAAAATGAGTCCGGAAGTTTTCCTTCAATTTCTATTTTTTGGAATAGCTTGAGAAGAATTGGTATTAATTCCGTTTTAAATGTTTGTTAGAACTCCCCTGGGAAACCATCAGGTCCAGGGCTTTTATTTGTTGGGAGATTTTTGATCACTGATTCGATTTCTTCACTAGTGATGGGCCTGTTCAGATTTTCTATTTCTTCCGGGGTGCCTGCGTGGCTTAGTCGGTTAAGCGTCCGACTTTCGCTTAGGTCATGATCTCGCGGTTCGTGGGTTCGAGCCCCGCGTCTGGCTCTATGAGGACTGCCAGCTCAGAGCCTGGAGCCTGTTTCAGTCTGTGACTCCCTCTCTCTCTGACCCTCCCGTGCGCACACTGTCTCTCTCCCTCTCTCTCTCTTAGAAATAAATAAAACATTTAAAAAATTTTAAAAAAAGATTTTCTGTTTCTTCCTGTGTGAATTTTGGTAGTGAGTGTGTGTTTAGGAATTTGTCCATTTCTTCAAAGTTGTCCAATTTGTTGACATATAATTTTTCATAGTTTTCCCTGATAATTGCTTGTATTTCTGAGGGGTTGGTTGTAATAAGTCCATTTTCATTCATGATTTTGTCTATTTGGGTGCTCTCTCTTTTCTTTTTGAGAAGCCTGGCTAGAGGTTTGTCAATTTTGTTTAATTTTTCAAAAAACCTGCTCTTGGTTTCATTGATCTGTTCAATTGTTTCCTTGGTCTCTATGTTGTTTATTTCTGCTCTGATTTTTACTGTTTCTCTTCTTCTACTGGGTTTGGGATGCTCTTGTTGCTCTGTCTCTAGTTCCTTTAGGCGAGTTGTTAGATTTTGCACTTGCACTTTCTCTAATTTCTTGAAATAGGCCTGGAGTGCAATGTACTTTCCTCTTAGGACTACCTTTGCCGCATCCCATAGAGTTTGGATTGTTGTATTTTCATTTTCATTTGTTTCCATATATTTTTTAAATTTCTTCTCTAATTGTCTGATTGGCCCATTCATTCTTTAGTAGGGTATTCTTTAACCTCCATGTTTTTGGAGGGTTTCCAGGTTTCTTCCTGTGATTGATTTCAAGTTTCAAAGCATTATGATCTGAAAGTGTGCATGGTATGATCTCAATTCTTTTATATTTATTGAGGGCTGCTTTATGTCCCAGTATGTGATCTATCTTGGAGAATGTGCCATGCACACTTGAGAAGAAAGTGAATTCCTTGGCCTCAGGATGCAGAGTTCTAAATATATGTCAGATCCATCTGGTCCATTGTGTCATTCAAGTCCATTGTTTCTTTAGTGATTTTCTGTCTGATCTATCCATTGCTCTAAGCGGAGTATTAAAGTCCCCTGTTATTAGCACATTCTTATCTATAAGCCTTTTTCTGTTTGTGATTGTTTTAAATATTTAGGTGCTCCCATATTTGGTGCATAGACATTTATGATTGTTAGTTCTTCCTGATGGATGGACCCTGTAATTATTATATAATGCCCTTCTTCATCCCTTGTTATTGTCTTTAATTTAAAGTCCAGTTTGTCCGATATAAGGAGAGCTACTCCTGCTTTCTTTTGACTTCCCGTAGCATGATAGATATTTCTCTATCTCCTTACTTTTAATATGAAGTTATCTTCCAGTCTAAAATGCGTTTCTTGTAGGCAGCAAATAGATGGATTTTGTTTCTTTATCCATTCTGCTAACTTATGTCTTTTGATTGGAGCATTCAGCCCATTTACATTCAGTGTTATTTTTGAAATATGTGGGTTTAGAGTCATTGTGTCCTTTGTGGGGTTCATGCCTGTGATGGGGTCTCTGGTGTCTTCGTTCCTTGCAATACTTTCCTCAGAGAGTCCCCCTCAGGATTTCTTATAGGGCTGACTTAGTGGTGACAAATTCTTTCAATTTGTGTTTATTTGGAAAGACTTTTATCTCTCCTTCTATTTTGAATGACAGGCTTGCTGGATAGAGGATTCTTGGCTGCATATTTTTTCTGTTCATCACATTGAAGATCTGCCATTCCTTTCTGGCCTGCCAAGTTTCAGTAGATAGGTCTGTCACCACTCTGATAGGTTTCCCTTGTATGTTAGGGCCCTTTTCTCCCTAGCTGCTTTCAAAATTTTCTTTTTGTCTTAATATTTTGCCATGATTACTAAGATATGTCGTGCAGAAGATCGATTCAAATTACGTCTAAGGGGAGTTCTCTGTGCCTCTTGTATTTCAGTGTTTACTTCCTTCCCCAGGTTGTGGAAGTTCTCAGCTATAATTTGTTCCAGGACTCCTTCAGCACCTTTCTCCCTCTCTTCCTCTTCTGGGATTCCTATGATATGGATATTGTTGCGTTTGACTGTATCACTGAGCCCTCAAACTCTTCTTTCATGTTCCTGGTCAGTTTGTCTCTTTTTTTGTCAGCTTCTTGTTTTTCTATAATGGTGTCTTCTAAATCACTTATTCTCTTTTCTGCCTCTTCAATCCGTGCATTCACACCTCCAGTTTATTATGTATTTCATTTATTGCATTTTTAAATTCATCATGCCTATTTTTGTTCTCCATGTTGGTTGTAGCCATAGTTTCTTTGAGGTCCTCTATGCTTTTTGCAAGCCCAGCGATTAATTTTACAATTATTGTTCTAAAATCTTGTTCAGTTATGCTGCTTATATCTGTTTTGAGCAGTTCATTAGCTGTCAATTCTTCTTCGAGTTTCTTTGGAGGGGAGCTCTTTGGTTTCGTCATTTTGGTTAGTTTTCTGTCTCTTGTTAGTTTCAAAGACTTGTTATGTACTCTGCACCTGTGAGTGCTGCTGTACCCGAGAAGACTCTTTAACTGTCCAGGGCCTATCCTTTCAGAAAGTGTTCTTTGAATGGTATTTCTTGGTCTCTCTTGTTGAGACCTTGGTTATTTTATTTTCCTACTCATAGTGGTATTTCGGACTGTCCACCATATGTGCTTTGGCTTGTTTCTTGAGGTTGTCCTGGAGAAGAAAACATACAGACAAACACACAGGGAACAGAGGGACACAAACGTACAAACAAATCCAACAATCTCGCTAACCAAGAGGGAAAACTAAAAAGTAATGAGAGGGGTGCCTGGGTGGCTTAGTCGGTTAAGCGTCCGACTTTCACTTAGGTCATGATCTCGCGGTTCGTGGGTTCGAGCCCTGCGTTGGGCTCCGTGCTGACTGCCAGCTCAGAGCCTGGAGCCTGTTTCAGTCTGTGACTCCCTCTCTCTCTGACCCTCCCCTGCTCACGCTGTCTCTCTCTCTCTCTCTCCTAGAAATAAATAAAACATAAAAAAAAATTAAAAAAAATAAAGCTGGCCAATTAATCCTTTGAAACGTTAGTGGTTTTCTGCAATGTTGTCAACTGATGTGTATTTCTGATTGAACCACTACTCATCATTGATCTAGTCATTTCTAAATGACACTAGGCATACTTTTCACTGTTTTTCATACAATTTATTGAAATAACTGGTTATCTTGTTGTTATGGAGACTAAAACTTTTAGAAATCATCTATATTAATGGATATATGTGTGTATACACACATATGTATATACATACATACATTACTCCTGTGTTAATAAATTTTACTGTTATCAATTACCTTTGCTGAGAGAGGTGGGGAGATGGGAGGAGGGCAGAATGATAAAACCCATTATATACAGAGAATTAAAAAATACACAAAGACAAATTAGTATGAAAGTATCATAAACAAGGTAAAAAAAAGCATTAATTTTTATGAAATAATATTAGCATAGATACATAAATCAAGTAGCTCTAGACTTTTCAGGACAATTTGTAAGCATTACTGAAAAGGTCCATTAATCAATAAATGACTTAAACAATTGCAGAATCTTTAATAGCTCTAATAGTTCCCATGCAAATGCAATAGTGACATTTAGCAGCTAAATAGGCTTGCAGGAATGTGCTGAGTTACCAGTTACTTAGCAATTACTTGTTTTTTTTATCCCTAGCATTCCTGTAACATTCAAAAGTTTCTGAAATCTGTCCCCACCTGCTTTTTCAACTTGATCTCCTACAATCCTTCACCTGCCTTGAATTCTTCCTGATCATTTCTCTTTATTGGCTTCTAGATCAGTGTCTGTACCCAGGAGACTGCAAGAATATCACCTCACTCAACTTCCTCCCTGCCCACCCAAATCATCTTTCACTGTCCAGGTCCAGCTCAAAACCTACCACTTTCATTAAATTAAGTGCCTTCTCTAGCCCACAGCCATCTTTATTTTTGCCTGGCTGTATTATTAAATAATTGTCTGTACCACTAATATGGTATCTTTTTTGGAATACTAGCTTATACCATCTTCTGCAGTTTTTTTAAATTATTTAATATGCACATGTATATGAACATACTTTTGTAAACTATAAAGAATCATACCAATGTTAATATATTATTGTCTTTATTACTAGTTTATAGCCTCCCTGAGATGAAGATTGCACATCATTTTCATTTGGCATCTAAGAGAGCAGGTCATACCCCATTGCCCCTCAATAAATATTTTCTGATGAATGAATGCATGGAAGGCCACCCAAATTGGAGATAAGCTACCAAAGTTTGCATTTACCCTTTGTTAGCTCTCTGAATTTGAACTATTTTATCTCTGTGCTTCAGTTTCCTTATTTGTACAATAGGGATAATAATGACATTTACTTCATAGAGTTGCTTTGAACTTTAAATGAATTCATACATGTAAAGTGCCTAAAACAGCTTGTGTAGCACATAGCAAATACTCAATAAATATCAGCTTTTGAATGAATGAATGAAAGAAAAAGTATGGACTACAGTGAAAATCTAGAGAAAACAATGGCTACTTTTGTTCTTCCTTGATCTATGGTTATAAATTATATGTAGTACATAAGAATGTTAAGGGAAATTAATGTATCTCTAAGATGTAAGTCATGATGATTTATTTCTGGAGAGTTTCCAGAGTGAAGTTTGTATTCTATATTACTAACTCTAATTTGAGTGTGGTTAATATACAGTGTTGTAGTAGTTTCAAGTGTACAATATAATAATTCAACAATTCCATATGTTTCTCAGTGCTCATCACAAGTGCACACTTAATCCCCTTCACCTGTTTTACCCACCCTGTCACCCACCTCCCCTCTGGTAACCTTCTGTTTGTTCTCTACAGTTTAGAGTCTGTTGTTCATTTGTCTCTCCCCCCTCCCCTTTATTTGTTTTATCTCCTAAATTCTACTTAGGAGTGAAATCATATGGTATTTGTCTTTCTCTGACTGGCTTATTTTTCTTAGCATTATACTCTCCAGCTCCATCCATGTTGTTGCAAATGGCAAGATTTCATTCTTTTTTATGGCTTAGTAACATTCCATTCCATTCCATCTTCTTTATCCATTTATCTATTGATAGGCACGTGGGCTGCTTCCATAGTTTGATTCTTGTAAATAATGGTGCAATAAGGATAGGGGTGTATATATCCCTTCAAATGAGTGTTTTTTTTATTCTTTGGGTAAATACCCAGAAGTGCAATTTCTGGATCATAGGATAGTTCTGTTTTAATTTTTGGAGGAAACTTCATTCCATTTTCCATAGTGGCTGCACCAGTTTGCAATCCCACCAACAGTCCCTAAGGGTCCCTTCTCCACATCCTCACCAACACTTGTTTCTTGTGTTGTTGATTTTAGTCATTCTGACAGATGTAAGGTGATATCTTATTGTGGTTTTGATTTGTATTTTCCTGATGATGAGTGATGTTGAGCATCTTTTCATGTGTCTGTTGGCCATCTGGATGTCTTCTTTGGAGAAATTTCTGTTCATGTCTTCTGCCCATCTTTAACTGTATTATTTGTAGTTTTGGTTTTGTTTTTTTTTCTTTTAGTGTTACATAAGTTCTTTCATATTTTGGACACTAACCTTTTATTAGATATGTCATTTGCAAATATCCCATTCAGTAGATTGTCTTTTAGTTTTGTTGATTGTTTCCTTTTCTGTAGAGAGGATTTTTATTTTGATGTGATCCCTCCCAATAGTTTATTTTTGCTTTTGTTTCCTTTGCCTCAGGAGACATATCTAGAAAGATGTTCTTATGGCCAATGTCAGAGAAGTTACTGCCTATGTTCTCTTCTAGAATAGTTATGGTTGCAGATATTGCATTCAGGTCTTTAATCCATTTTGAGTTTATTTTTGTATATGGTGTAAGAAAGTGGTCCAGTTTCATTCTTTTTTGCATGTAGCTGTCCAGTTTTCACAACATTTCTAGGCTTTCTATTGTGTTCTATTGATGTGTGTGTCTACTTTTTTGCCCAAACCATACTGTTTTGATTACGACAACATCATAATATAACATTAAGTCTGGAATTGTGATACCTCCAGTTTTGTTTTTCTTTTTTCAAGATTGGTTTGGCTATTGGAAGTCATTTGTGGTTCCACACAAATGTAGGATTATTCTAGTTCTGTGAATGATGCTGTTGGTATTTTGATAGGGATTGCCTTAAATTTGTAGATTGCTTTGGGTAGTATGGACATTTTTAAATACTGGGTCTTCCAATTCATGAGCATGGATTGTCTTTCCATTTCTTTGTGTCATCTTCAATTTCTTTCATCAATGAGTTACACTTTTTATAATACAGATCTTTTACCTCTTTGGTTAAGTTTATTCCTAAGTATTTAATAATTTTTGGTGTAATTATAAGTGGGATTATTTTCTTAATTTCTCTTTCTGCTACTTCATTATTAGTGTATAAAAATGCAAGATTTCTATACATTGATCTTTTATCTTGTCACCTTACTGAATCCAATTATCAGTTCTAGTAGTTTTTTGGTGGAGTCTTTAGAGTTTTCTATATACAGTATCACATCATCTGCAAATAGTGAAAGATTTATTTTTTCCTTACCAACTTGGATGCTTTTTATTTATTTCTATTTATTTATTTATTTATTTATTTATTTATTTATTTAATGTTTTATTTATTTTTGTGTCGGAGGCCGCGCCGGCTCCGACAGGTCCAGGGGTCCCTGAAGGATGGACGGTGTCGGCGAGAGAGAATGAGAGAGCCCCGAGATTCTTTCTGATCACCAGGCAGGCATCTCTATCCTGTCAGTTTTGGTGTCTTTATTTAAAGATTCAACAACCATATGAGGTCAGAGAAAAGGAATTTCTTACAATGAGAGGTCTTTTGTGATATCAATTGCAGAATTATCCCAGTCATGGTGAATTTACGACCAAGGAAATAACAGGATGCTCTTAGTGAAAGACAGGATGACATATAGGTTACATTGTATATAGATAAGTTAGGAGTCATTCTGTCTGGCTCTCAAGAGGATGAATGATTCTGAATTGGTTAGTTAGTGAAAACTACCAAGGGGGCTCTATATGTATCAGTCTTTGCATCTGGGTTTCTGTTTTAATTACTCTTATCTATCCTCATCCCAGTTGCCAGTGTAAGGGAGGATGTCTGTGGAATGTAGGCCCTGAGGAAGGGACTGCCATACATCACCAATTAGTAAGTTATGTTCGGTACTTATCTGTACCTTAACTATAAATTAGGCTCTTCTGATATGGGACCAGGCTCAATAGTAACCCTTGTGTTCTTAACCCCCTTTATTATCTAAGTCTTGGATCTGCAAGGCCCATAGGAAGAACCTTTTGACAATGATCCACAGAGCTCTTATCTAAAATCTCTTTTGTAAAGGCAGGAATATGCTTTTCCTATGAGGTAACTGTGTTCAGAATATGGGTTTGATATGGAATATTGTGACGCCTGGTCAATACCAGCAGGCTCATTTCCAACATGAGCCAGTAGTAGCAGAAGGAGATACTAGTCTTCATTTCTCATAGCAGAAGCTGTGCAAACATTGCCATTTCCTTGCTGTGACTGCCATCCAGAGACGCCGGTGCGGCTCCCCGCATTTTTGAGAGAGAGAGAGAGAGAGAGAGATACACAGCGTGAGCAGGGGAGGTTCAGAGAGAGAGAGGGAGACACAGACTCCAAAGCAGGCTCTAGGCTCTGAGCTAGTTGTCAGCACAGAGCCCAGCACGGGGCTCAAACCCATCAACTGCGAGATCATGACCTGAGCTGAAGTCCAACACTCAACTGACTGAGCCACCCAGGTACCCTTTTATTTCTTTTTATTATCTGATTGCTGTGGCTAGGACTTCCAGTACTATGTTGAATAAATGTAGTGAGAGTAGACATCTTAGTTTTCTTCTTGACCTTAGGGGAAAAGCTCTGTTTTTCCCCGTTGAGTATGATGTTTGCTGTGTTTTTTTTTAATATATAAGGTCATTATTATATTAAGGTATATTCCCTCTAAACCTACATTGTTCAGTGTTTTTATCATGAATGGGTGTTGTACTTTGTCAAATGCTTTTTCTGCATCTGATCAAATAATCATATGCTTTTTATCCTTTCTCTTATTGATGTGATATATCATATTGATTGATTTGTGAATATTGAACCACCCTTAAATCCCAGGGATAAATCCCATTTGATCATGGTGAATGATTTTTTAATGTATTGTTAAAATGAATTTGCTAATATTTTGTTGTGGGTTTTTGCATCTATGTTCATCAGATATACTGACCTATAGTTCCTTTTTTTGTGGTGTCTTTATCTGGTTTTGGAATCAGGGCAATACAAGCCTTACAGAATGAATTTGGTAGCGTTCCTTCCCATTTATTTATTTATTTATTTATTTTTTTAATTTTTAATGTTTATTTCTGAGAGAGAGAGACAGCGTGAGCAGTGGAGGATCAGAGAGAGAGAGAGGGAGGTACAGAATCTGAAACAGGCTCCAGGCTCTGAGCTGTCAGCACAGAGCCGACGCGGGGCTCGAACCCACGAACCATGAGATCATGACCTGAGCCGAAGTCGGACGCTTAACCGACTGAGCCACCCAGGCGCCCCTATTTATTACTTTTTTAAAGTTTATTTACTTATTTTGAGAGACAGAGAGCATGAGCAGAGTAGGGGCAGAGAGAGAGGGAGAGAGAGAATCCTAAGCATGTGTAGGGCTCAAACCCACAAATCATGAGATCATGACCTGAGCTGAAATTAAGAGTCAGATGCCCAACCAGCTGAGCCTCTTCTTCTCAAGGGGCTCCCTTCTTCTATTTTTAGGAATAGTTTGAGAAGAATAAGTATTAACTCTTCTTTAAATGTTTGGTAGGATTCACCTATGATGTCATCTGGTCCTGGACTTTTTTTTTGGTTGGGAGTTTTTGGTTAACTGATTTAAATTCATTGCTGGTGGGGTGCCTGGGTGGCTTAGTCGGTTAAGCGTCCGACTTTCACTTAGGTCATGATCTCACGGTTCGTGGGTTTGAGCCCCGCGTCAGGCTCTGTGCTGACTGCCAGCTCAGAGCCTGGAGCTTGTTTCGGTCTGTGTCTCCCTCTCTCTCTGACCCTCCCCTGCTCACGCTGTCTCTCTCTCTTTCCTAGAAATAAATTAAAATATTTGTAAAAAAATAAATTCATTGCTGGTATTAGGTCTGCTCAAATTTTCTACTTCTTCCGGCTACAGTTTTTGGTAGATTATATGTTCTAAGGAATTTATACATTTCTTCTGAGTTCTGTAGTTTGTTGACATAAGTTTTTTCTTAATATTCTTTTATAATCCTTTGTATTTCTGTGGTAACAGTTATTATTTCTCCTCTTTTGTTTCTTATTTGAGTCCTTTCTCTCTCTCCCCTCCCTTTTTTTTGAGAGGTTTACCAGTTTTGTTGATTTTTTCAAAGAACCACTGTTCATTGATCTGTTCTATTGGTTTTTCAGATTCTATATCATTTAGTTCTGCTCTGATCTTTATTATTTCCTTCCTTCTCCTGGTTTGGGGTTTTGTTTATTCATCTCTTTCTAGCTTCTTTTGGTTTAAGTTTAGGTTGTTTATTTAAGATTTTTCCAGCTTTGTGAGTTAAGCCTGTTTTGCTATAAACTTCTCTTTTAGAACGATTTTGTCTGCATTCCAAAGATTTTGGGCCATTCATTGTACTTTTGTTTTCATTTGTCTTCCTGTGTTTCCTTGTTTCCTATTTGATTTCTTGATTGACCCATTCATGTTATTTTATCTCCATGTATTTGTGCTCTTTACAGATTTCTTGCAGTTTATTTCTAGTTTTATTGTGTTGTTGTTGCAAAAGTTGTATAGTATATGTTCAGTCTTTTTTAATTTGCTGAGACATTTTTTGTGACCTAATATGTGATCTATTCTGGAGAATGTTCCATGTGCACTTCAAAAGAATGTGTATCTGCTATTTTAGGATGGAATGTTCTGAATATGTCTATTAAATCCATCTGTTCCAGTGTATTATTTAGGGCACTGTTTCCTTGTTGATTTTCTGTTTAGATGATCTATCCATTGATGTAAGTGGAGTGTTAAATTCCCCTACTATTATAGCATTACTTTCATTAGTTCCATTATGTTTATTATTAAATATTTTATGTATTCATGTGCACTCATGTTGGATATACAGCATTTATAATTGTTAGGTCTTATTGGATTGTCCCTTTACCTTGATGATTATATAGTGTCCTTCTTTGTCTCTTGTTACAGTCTTTCTTTTAAAGTCTATTTTGTCTGATATAAGTATTGCTACTCTGGGTTTTTTTTTTTCATATCAATTTGCATGATAAATATTTTCCATTCCCTCAATTTCTTTTTGTTACCTTAAATAGTTTATTGTCAAGTTGGTTTCCATATAATACCCAGTGCTCATCCCAACAAGTGCCCTCCCCCATGCCCAACACCCCCGTTCCCCTACTCCCCATCCCCATCAGCCCTCAGTTTGTTTTCGGCATTCACAAGTCTCTAGTGGTTTGCCTCCCTCCCTTTCCCCAACTATTTTTTCCCTTCTACTCCCCCACGGTCCTCCGTTAAGGTCCTCCTAATCCTCCTATACGTGCAAACATATGATATTTGTCCTTTTCTGCCTGACTTATTTCGCTCAGCATAACACCCTCAAGGTCCATCCATGTTGCTACACATGGCCAGATTTCATTCTTTCTCATTGCCATTAGTATTCCATGGTATAGATAAACCACATCTTCTTAATCCATTCATCCATTGATGGACACTTAGGCTCTTTCCATGTTTTGGCTATTGTTGAGAGTGCTGCTATGAACATTGTGATACATGTACCCCTATGCATCAGCACTCCTGGATCCCTTGGGTAAATTCCTAGCAGTACTATTGCTGGGTCATAGGGGAGTTCTATTGTTAATTTTTTGAGGAACCGCCACAATGTTTTCCAGAGGGGTGGCACCAGTTTACATTCCCACCAACAGCGTAGGAGGGTGCCTGTTTCTCCACATCTTTGTCAGCATCCATAGTCTCCTGATTTGTTCATTTTAGCCACTCTGACCAGCATGAGGTGGTATCTCAGTGTGGTTTTTGATTTGTATTTCCCTGATGAGGTGGGATGCTGAGCATCGTTTCATGTGTCTGTTGGCCATCTGGATGTCGTCTTTGGAGAAGTGTCTGTTCATGTCTTTGCCCATTTCTTCACTGGATAATTTTTCGGTGTGGAGTTTGGTGAGTTCCTTATAGATTTTGGATACTAGCCCTCTATCTGATATGTCATTTGCAACTATTTCTCCCCATTCCATCAGTTGCCTACTAGTTTTATGGATTGTTTCCTTTGCCTTGCAGAAGCTTTTTATCTTGATGAGGTCCCAATGGTTCATTTTTGCTCTTGATTCCTTTGCCTCTGGGGATGTGTCAAGTAAGAAATTGCTACGGAAGAGGTCAAGGAGGTTGTTTCCTGCATTCTCCTCTAGAGTTTTGATGGCTTCCTGTCTCACATTCAGATCCTTTGTCCATTTTGAGTTTACTGTTGTGTATGGTGTGAGAAAGTGATCTAGTTTCATTCTTCTGCATGTTGCTGTCCAGTTCTGCCAGCACCATCTGTTAAAGAGGCTGTCTTTTTTCCATTGGATATTCTTTCCCACTTTGGCAAAGATTAGTTGGCCGTACATTTGTGGGTCCAATTCTGAGTTCTCTATTCTATTCCATTGGTCTATGTGTCTGTTTTTGTGCCAATATCATACTGTCTTGGTGATGACAGCTTTGTAGTAGAGGCTAAAGTCTGGGATTGTGATGCCTCCCATTTTGGTTTTCTTCTTCAATTTTACTTTGGCTATTTGTAGTATTTTGTGGTTCCATACAAATTTTAGGATAGTTTGTTGTAGCTCTGAGAAGAATGCTGGTGCAGTTTCAATTGAGATTGCATTGAATTGTAGATTGCTTTGGGTAGTAATGACATTTTAACTATATTTATTCTTCCAATCCATGGGCATGGAATGTTTTTCCATTTCTTTGTGTTCTTCATTTCCTTCATAATTTTTCTATAGTTTTCATCATACAGATCTCTTATATCTTTGGTTAGGCTTATTCCTAGGTATTTTATGATTTTTTGTGCAGTTGTGGATGGGATCAGTTTCTTGATTTCTCTTTCTGTTGCTTTGTTATTGGTGTATAAAAATGCCAACGATTTCTGTATGTTGATTTTGTACCCTGCAACTTTGCTCAATTGATGGATCAGTTCTAGTAGGCTTCTGGTCGAGTCTGTCGGATTTTCTATGTAGAGTATCATGTCATCTGCAAAAAGTGAAAGTTTGACTTCTTCTTTGCCAATTCTGATGCCTTTTATTTCCTTTCGTTGTGTTATGGCTGATGCTAGGACTCCCAGCACTATGTTAAACAACAGTGGTGAGAGTGGACATCCCTGTCGTGTTCCTGATCTCAGAGGGAAAGCTCTCAAATTTTCCCCACTGAGGATGATGTTAGCTGATGGCTTCTCATAGATGGCTTTGATGATGTTTAAGTAAGGGCCTTCTATCCTGACTTTCTCGAGGGTCTTTATTTGAAGGGATGCTGTATTTTGTCAAAGGCTTTTTCTACATCTGTTGACAGGATCATATGGTTTTTATCTTTTCTTTTCTTAATGTGATGTATCACATTGATTGATTTGCGAATATTGAACCAGCCGTGTAACTCAGGAATGAATCCCACTTGATCATGGTGGATAATTCTTTGTATGTGCTGTTGGATTCAATTTGCAAGTATCTTGTTGAGGATTTTTGCATCCGTATTCATCAAGGCTATTGGCCTCTCTTTCTTTGCTGGATTTCTCTCTGGCTTGGGAATCAAAGTGATGCTGGCTTCGTAAAATTAGTCCGGAAGTTTTTCTTCCATTTCTTTTTTTTGGAACAGCTTGAGAAGAATGGATATTAACTCTGATTTAAATGTCTGGTAGAATTCCCCAGGGAAGCCATCTGGCCCAGGCTCTTATTTGTTGGGAGATTTTTTGATAACTGATTCAATTTCTTCACTAGTGATGGGTCTGTTCAGATTTTCTCTCTCTTCCTGTGTGAATTTTGGTAGTGAGTGTGTGTTTAGGAATTTGTCCATTTCTTCTAAATTGTCCAGTTTCTTGGCATATAATATTTCATAGTATACCTTTATAGTTGCTTGTATTTCTGAGTGATTGATGGTAACAAGTCCATTTTCATTCATGATTTTGTCTCTTTGGGTGCTCTCTCTTTTCTTTTTGAGAAGCCTGGCTACAGGTTTATCAATTTTGTTTATTTTTTCAAAAAACCAACTCTTGGTTTCATTGATCTGTTCAACTTTTTTTTTTTTTATTCTATATTGTTTATTTCTGCCCTGATTTTTATTATTTCTCTTCTTGTACTGAATTTGGGGTGCTCTTGATGCTTTCCTTCTAGTTCCTTTAGGTGGGCTGTTAGATTTTGTATTTGTGGTTTTTCCAGTTTCTTAAAATAGGCCTGGAGTGCAATGTACTTTCCTCTTAGGACTGCCTTTACTGCACCCCAGAGTTTGGATTGTTGTATTTTCATTTTCATTTGTTTCCATATGTTTTTTAGTTTCTTCTCTAATTGTCTGATTGGCCCATTCATTCTTTAGTAGGGTGTTCTTTAACCTCCATGTTTTTGGAGGTTTTCCAGACTTCTTCCTGTGGTTGATTTCAAGTTTCATAGCATTGTGATCTGAAAGTGTGCCTGGTGTGATCTCACTTCTTTGATATTTATTGAGGGCTGCTTTATGACCCAGTATGTGATCTATCTTGGGGAATGTGCCATGCGCACTTGAGAAAAAAGTGGATCCATAGCTTCAGGGTGTAGAGTTCCAAATATATCTGTAGATCCATCTGGTCCAATGTGTCATTCATGTCCGTTTGTTTTTCAGTGATTTTCTGTCTAGTTGATGTATACATTACTGTAAGTGAAGTATTAAAGTCCCCTGCTGTTAGCAAATTTTTATCCATAAGATTGTTTCTGTATGTGATTAATTGTTTTATGTATTTGGGTGCTTCCGAATTCGGTGCGTAGACATTGTAATTGTTAACTCTTCCTGATGGATAGACCCTGTAATTATTATATAATGCCCTTCTTCATCCCTTATACTGCCTTTACTTTAAAGTCCAGTCTGTCTAATATAAGTATGGCTACTCCAGCTTTCTTTTGACTTCCCATAGCATGATATATATTTCTCCATCCCCTTAATTTCAGTCAGAAGGTGTCCTCAGGTCTAAAATGAGTCTTTCATAGACAGGAAACTGATGGATTTTTTTTTTAACCATTCTGCTACCCTATGTCTTTTATTGGAGCATTGAGTCCATTTACATTCAATGTTATTACTGAAAAATATGGGTTTAGAGTCATAGTGTTCTCTGTAGGATTCCTGCTTGCGGTGGTGTCTCTGGTACCTTGTGTTCCTTGCAACATTTCCCTCATAGAGTCCTCCTCAGGATTTCTTGTAGGGCTAGTTTAGTGGTGATGAATTCTTTCCATTTTTGTTTATTTGGGAAGACCTTTATCTCTCCTTCTATTTTGAATGACAGGCTTGCTGGATAGAGGATTCTTGGCTGCATATTTTTACTGTTCATCACATTGAAGATCTCCTGCCATTCCTTTCTGGCCTGCCAAGTTTCAGTAGATAGGTCTGTAACCACTCTGAGAGGTCTCCCTTTGTATGTTAGGGCCCTTTGATCCCTAGCTGCTTTCAGAATTCTCTCTTTGTCCTTATATTTTCCCAGTTTCAGTATGATATGTCATGCAGAAGGTCGATTCAAGTTATGTCTGAGTGGAGTTCTCTGTGCCTCTAGAATTTCAATGTCTGTGTCCCTACCCAGATTGGGGAAGTTCTCAGCTATAATTTGTTCAAGGACTCCTTCAGTGCTTTTCCCTCTTTCTTCCTCTTTTGGAATTCCTATGATACAGATATTGTTCCATTTGATTGTATCAGTCGAGACAACTCTCCTTTCATGCTTCTGGATCGATTTATCTCTCCTTTTCTCACTTTTCTCTTTTTCTATAATAGTTTCTTCTAATTCACCTATTCTCCTCTCTACCTCTTCAATCTGTGCATTGGACTCCTGCATTTTATTATGCACCTCATTTATAGCATTTTTTAATTCATCACAACTATTTTTAAGCTCCACAGTCTTTGCAGCAATAGTTTCTCTGATGTCTTCCATTTCTTTCTCAAGCCCAGTGATGAATTTTATGACTATTGTTCTAAATTCTTGTTCAGTTATGTTGCTTATATCTGCTTATTTTTGAGCAGTTCTTTAGCTGTCATTTCTTCCTGGAATTTCTTTAGAGGAGAGTTCTTCTGTTTCGTCATTTTGGCTAGCTTTCTGTGTCTTGTTAGTTTTAAACACTTGTTATGCACTCTGCACCTGCGAGTACTGCTGTATTAGAGAAGGCTCTTTGTCCAGGGCCTGTACGTTCAGGAAGTGTTCTTTGAATGGTGTCTCTTGGTCTCTCTTGTTGAGACTTTGGTTATTTTATTTCCCTACTCGTAGTGGTATTCGGGACTCTACACAATGTGTACTTTGGCTTGTTTCTTGAGGTAGCCCTGGAGAAGAAAACAGACAGACAAACACACAGGGAACAAAGGCATGCAGACACACAGACAAATCTAACAAACACGCAATGAAAGGGAAAAAGAAAAAGAAAAAAAAAATAAGGGAAAAAAGAAAAAAAAGGAGGAAGGAGGAAAAACAAATAATAAAAATAAAAAAGAAAAGAAAAGAAAAAAGAAAACCAAAAGACAAAGGACAGTCTTAAAGCATAAAACCAGAATTCCCAGCTACAAAGAAAGAGAAGGGTGTATGCAGTGCTGATGGAAGAGCATATATTAAGAGAGACAAGACAGGGTGGGGAGGAAGCGAAATTGAAAGAGATATGACCAGGCAGAGAAACTAAGAGGCTTAATTCAGAGAGAGAAAGAGGAGAATATGGTAGGAGGCGAGGAGAAAGAAACAAAGGTATTGTTACTCAGAGAAAGTCTAATAGAGAGAGAGATAGAAAGGTAGTGGTGGAAGTGTAGAATATACATCTAGAGAATGGATTAAATGTGACTGTTTAAGCAAACCAGTGACCAGATTGCCTAGTCCAGCAGAGGGGACGGATACAAATGAGACAAGGGAAAATATATCTGAATAGAAAGAATTGATCTAGAATTAATCATGGTAGTGCATCCATGTTGGTTTTGTCCTGAGCTCCCATAAAAAAAATAAATAAATAAATAAAATAAAGCAGCTCTCTAGGGAGGATGATGTGGTTTGGTGTAGGCGGGTCTTAGCCTCCACTGAGTCCCATCCCTCCAGCAGCTCCCTGAGGTCCCACCTTGGTGGTTGTGGTGAGAAAAATGTTGGCACCCTGGTCCCCTTTCGAAGCAAGCATTGACACTCACTCTTTTGGGTCCAATCTCCCTCTGCTGCTGGCGTAGCCAAGGTGGGCTGTGCTCTATGTCCCAAGCTACACCTCGTTTCCAGATCTTAGTCCGTGGGCCCCATTGATACCGCCAAAAATATAAACCCATAGTCCTGGTCCCTCTGAGCAGTTTCAAGCTGGAGCCAAGCCAGAAAAGCAGTGGAGCAGCTTCAGGCGTGCCGCTTCCCCTCCTGGTCGAGCTGGCGAGCAGAGGAGCGGTTTCTCCGGGCATCGCCTGGGACCTGTGCCTCCTGCTCAAGGTCAGCTGCACAGCTCGAAACCGGATCCCTCTGTATCCTGAGAGGAGGTTTTTCTCTTCTCCAAAGACAGGGACAGTTCTGGAGCATTTTCAGCTGCTCTTTCTCTTCCCCTTGACTCAGTGGGGTTCCCCGCAGAGGGGGCTCCCTCCCCTCCCTCCGTTTCTCTGGTCCCAGCCTGTTTTTATCTTCCCCAGTTCGCACTCACACTATAAGGTTTTCTCAGTGGACTCTGTCTCCTTTTCCTCCCAAACTCCTGGATTCTGTAAGGGTTCCTGTGGCTTCAGGCCTTCTCCATTTGAGAGATGGGGACGAGTGAAAGGTACGGGAGCTCCCTACTTCTCTGCTATCTTGCCTTCTCCCCATTCCCTCAATTTCAATCTGCATGTGTCTTAGGTCTGAAATGAGTCTCTTATAGGCAGCTTATAGGGCCTTGGTTTTATATACATTCTGACACCCTATCTCTTTTTATTGGAGTATTTAGTACATTTAAATTCAAATTAGTTGATAAGTATGTATTTATTGTCATTTTGTTGTTTTGTGGTTGTTTTGTAAATATTGTGCTCCTTTTTCCCTTGCTCTTTTCTCTCATCATAGGTTTGCTTTCATTAGCGATATACTTGTATCCCTTTCTCTTTATTTTTTCATAACTGTCACTGTTTTGTTTTGTTTTTTAGTTTATTCATTTATTTTGAGAGACAGAGACAAAGACAGCATGGGGAAGGAGCAGAGAAAGGGAAAGACAGAATCCCAAGCAGGCTCCCCACCATCAGCACGGAACCTGATGTGAGGCTCAGACTCACTAACCATGAGATCATGTCCTGAGCCAAGATCAAAAGTTAGACACTTAACCAACTGAGCCACCCAGGCACCCCACTGTTACTGTTTTTTTTAACTTGCAGCTACCATTAGGTTTGCATATAACATCTTCTGTATATAGCAGTCTGTATTAACTTGATGGTCACTTAAGTTTGAACCCATTCTTTACTCCTCTCCTCCCCACATTTTAGGCATATGGTATCATACTCTATATCCTTTTATTTTGTGAGTTTTTTGACTGAGTTTTACAGATATACTTTTTTTTTTTTTTTTTTACTGTTTTTATGCTTCTTGGTTTTCTTACTCTCACTTAAGGTCTTCCCTTGCCACACAAAGAGTTCTCATTAACATTTCTTGTAGGGCTGGTTTTAGTGGTAATGAATCCTTTTAGCTTTTGTTTCTCTGAGAAATTCTTTATATCTCCTTCTATTCTGAATGGTAGCCTGGCTGGATAGAGTATTCCTGGCTGCAGACTTTTCCTTCCAGCACATTTAACATATCATGCCACTTCCTTCTGGCCTGCAAAATTTCTGCTGCAGAATCCACTAATAGCCTTATGGGGTTTCCCTTGTATGTAACTGCCTTCTCTCGCTGCTTTTAAAATCCTCTATCACTACTTTTTGCCATTTTAATTACTGTGTGTCTTGGTGTACCTCCTTGGGTTGATTTTGTTTGGGGATCTCTGTGCCTCCTGGATCTGGATATCTGTTTCCTTTCCCAGATTAGGGAAGTTTTCAGCTATTATTCTATCAAATATATTTCTTCCCCCTTTCCTTGCTCTTCTTTTTCTGGGATCTCGATGATGAGAGTGTCATTATACTTAATGGACTTGCTGAGTTCCCTGTCTATTCTCATTTTGTGTAATTTTTTTCTCTCATAACTGCTCAGTTTACTCTGCCCTCCATTGCTAATTCATTCCTCTGCTTCCTCTCGCCTGCTATTTATTCCAGTGTATTTTATTTTATTTTATTTTATTTTTATTCCAGTGTATTTTAAATTCCATTTATTGTTTTCTTAACCTCTGGTTTGTTCTTTTTTATGTTTTCTATTTCTTTTTTAAGGGTCTCACTGAGAAAAGGGTCTTCCACTCTTTTCTCAAGTACAGTGAGTATCTTTATGATCATTACTTTAAATTCTCTATCAAGCATATTACTTACATCTGTTTTGCTTAGGTCTCCTGCTATGGTTTTGTCCTGTTCTTTCATTTGGAATATATTCCTCTATCTCCTCATTTTGTCTGACTCTCTATGTCTGTTTCTGTGTGTTAGGAAAGTCCACTACATTTCCTGCTCTTGAAAGTAGTGGGTGGGGCACCATGCTTTTTAACAAAGTGGTGCTGATCATTTGCCAGATGTATGTGTCTCTGTGGAGACCAGGGCTGGCGAGCCTAATCTGCAAAGCATGTGTGGGCAAGGCATGCGGTTTTAACACGATGCATGCTCTGTGGGAGGTGATTGGCCATTGCTGGTAACAAGGCCCTGCAGGGCACACAGTAGGGAGGTGCAGAGTTGGCAAGGTTTGCACCAGTCTTCCGGTGGAGGGGAGCTGCAGCAACAGGACTGAGGCATGTGTGGCTGGAGGAGTGAGGCACAGTGTAAGCAAGTTAGGTAATGGATGCTGGTGCAGTGCTAGTTCCTGAAGGTGGCTGTGTGTTTATGCCAAAGGGGAGGGAAATGGTGCCTGCCAGCTCCTTTGTCCTGGAGGGGTCTCCCAGAGAAATCTCTCTGGGGCATGCTCTGGGATTAGTAAATAACCCTGCCTCCTATATGCACCAGGCATTTTTCAAACTGCTGCTTCTGTGTTATATCTCCATGGGACTGTTTGTTGTGCTATCTCTTTAAGGACTGCGACTTAGTTCCCTGTTACCTCCGGGCTCTCCCAGAGCATTTGTGAAATTCCAGATTTTAAGTCCTTCTGGTTATAGGAACTCACTAAATTCAGCGCCTGTGGTTTTCGGAGCTAAATGATAGAGAAATTTGTCTTCCCCATGCCAGCTCTGCAGTGTGACAATCTGTTTCCCTCCCCTATCCATGCCTGGGGCTCCTTCCCATGGATGGCCTGTGGGTCCGTTTAGCTCCCCACCAATCTCTGCCCTTTTTACCCACTTCAATGTGGCCTCTTCTCTACATTTAGTTGTGGAGTTTGTTCTGCCAAGCTTTGGGTCATTTTCTGAATTATTTACACTGATGTGAGTGTTATCTAGTTGGTGGGACGAAGTGAGTTTAGGGTCCTTCTGCTCTGCCATCTTCACCCTTATTTTGTATTTTTTTTCAATAAAAATCATAAAGCTTATATAAAAGAGATTTTAGTGCACTCATTTTTCTAGACACCACATTACTTTTAGATCTGAACAAATAATATTGATGACTATCCCTGATCTTGGTTTATATTGTTTAAAAGATGGTATTTACAGCGGCAATTATTTCTAGATGATTTGTTATTCATACATGTGTTGAACTACTTTTGTGTATATATATCAGTTAATTTTGAAGTAGAAATTGACAGTAACAGCTTCATGATGAACTTTTTAAAAAATATTTGTGTCTAAAATGTTATCAGAACATTTGGCTTGCCAAAGTTAATTTAGCAAGTTAAATATTTGTTTATACCCTCCAAATTATTATGATTATAAAACAATCTCTCTGTTATAGACAGTGTAAGAAAGATTTCCACCTCTAAGGATTTAAACATAGATCAATTTTAAATCATTTCAAGTGATTTTTTATTGCTCTGTGGAGCCATCTGCTGGTCAATGGTGTTTTATATATGTAAATATAAAAGTCTGTATATGTAGGGTTTTTTCTGAATGGATAAAATCAGGTTGTATTAAATCAGATACTTCCCATAAGGTATAGCTAGGAGTTTGTGACCCAAACAAAACCTACAAAGAATATTCTTCCAGATATAATTAATGAGAGCAATTTGGCAACAGGATAATAGAGAAAATAATCACATTTAGAAAATGAGTAAATTCTATATTTTGTGGAGTTGTTTCATTCACTCAAACAAGTTTTTGTAAACTGTTTCCTGCTACAAAGATAGAAAAAATATGTATGCACATGTATATATCATAAAGTGTATAGATCAATACATTTCTTCTTACTAAAATTAATAACAAAGTAAACCAGAATATTATATTTATTATTATTTTGTATGGAAACTGTATTTTATAATTTTTAATTAACTATGAACTCTGAGCCTATTACAGTTTTAACTTGTTTCAATTAGTCATTACTCTTACTTGCTATTTGTTGCTTAAATGTTCACAACCTATTCAGGGAAAGTTTCTTTGTATAGTTTCTTTTGTCTTCTAAATACTTCTATCCTCACATCCTTAATTTCTGGCAACAAACTGATGCTTCAAATGCAACATAATTTTTCCTGCCCCCAAATTATGGAATCAACTATTCTATAAGAATCCTGGCTCATTTTAATGGAGAATAACATTAGAGACTAAAATCTGGGTGCTAAGTGTGCCCATATGAGATTTGGTTGTGGGCAAAAATGGTATTGTTGATGTGGGTGTTGCTTATGACAGAGCTAGGTAAATAAATATACATATCTTAAGGTTATGCAGGTACATTGTTTTTCACCCAATTTGTTATACATTATTATGTATAGTATTATTATGTTTCTATACTTCTTTTTTAATATGTATTTTTGTCTTACCTCCATGACATTCCCCTATGTAATTTAATTTGCCATCTTTGGTAGATATATATATATTATTTTTCAAAAAATGTTTATGTATTTATTTATTTATTTTGAGAGAGAGAGTATGACTGTGAGAGGGACAGAGAGAGAGGGACAGAGAATCTCAAGCAGGCTCCACACTGTCAGTGCAGAGCCCAATCCAGGGCCTGATCCCACAAACCATGAGATAATGACCTGAACCAAAATCAAGAATTGTACACTCAACCACCTGAGCCACTGAGGCACCCCAATTTTGATATTTTGCCTTCAACAATTCTGCAATGGGATCATTACAGATAAATTTTACACCTATCCATGATTCTTACCTTAGAGCAACCTGCTTGACATTTTTAGTGTGTATTGCCAAAATGCAGAGGGCCTTGGTAGTTCCTGAGAGAGAGTTATTGGGACGGTGTGAAGAGCACAGAGCCAGTAGTTAAACAGGGGCTAAATACCAACTCTACTTAAATCACTTGACCTCATTGTGTCTCAGTTTCCTCATTTGTAAATTAATGATAATTAACCTTTGCTGCTGAGTTTGACCGTTTTAAATATGCTTGTATAATAATTTCCTCTCTACTCCACAGGAAACTGTTTTGCAGGTTAATTAAAATAACTGTGAGTACTTTGAACAATGCAGAACAGGCTATACAAATGAAAGGGACAGATGGTCTAACTCTTGACTATCTTTTGTTCATTTTTCCATTCAAAGCTGCCCAATTCCTCCTCCTGCCCCTATTCTTGACCTATTTAAACACTTGCCTTATAATGATATTTTATAGCGTTTATTTTTGCTTCTGTATAGTACAGTATGCTGATAACATTAACTTGACCCCTTGGCAAGGAAGTTTAAATAGAACCTGGAAATTTTGAGAGGTCTTTATTTTGTATGACACCAAATAGCTGAATTAATAACTTTGAATAAGTCGAGAAGTAACAGAGAATAATGGGAAAATGTTGAGTCAATCTAACTTTTTTTTTAATGTTTATCTATTTTTGAGAGAGACAGAGCACGAGTGGGGGAGGGGCAGAGAAAGAGGGAGACAGAATCTGAAGCAAGCTCCAGACTCTGATCTGTCAGCACGAAGCCTGACGGGGGTGGGGGTGGGGGGCTCGAATTCATGAACCACAAACGAGATCATTAGCTGAGCCAAAGTCGGACACTTAACCAACTGAACCATAGAGGCACCACCTTCCCATTTTTTTTAATGTTCATTTATTTTATTACAAGCACAGTAAAGTCATGTTTTTTTCAGATTGAAAGAGTCCAAGGACCAAGTATGGTGTGTTTGATGTCAAAACCTGTTCTAAGTGGACTCTCTAGCAGGATGGCTATAATTTTCATTCCTTCATTGCCCATAAATAGCTCCTGTGGATGTTCTCACACCAGGGTTAGGTAAAGCCATCATATGGCTTCTCGCAAGTGTCCATGACATGTTTAACCTCTTTTCTTAATGTTTCATGTTGTAGTCTCACATTTCGAATCCATATTCCCATGGGACACCTGGGTGGCTGAGTGGGTTAAGTGCCAGACTTTGGCTCAGGTCATGATTCTGCAGTTTGTGGGTTCGAGCCTCACACTGAGCTCTGTGCTGACAGCTCAGAGCCAGGATCCATCAATGGATGAATGGATCAAGAAGACGTGGTTTATCTATACCATGGAATACTACATGGCAATGAGAAAGAATGAAATCTGGCCATGTATAGCAACATGATGGACCTTGAAAGTGTTATGCTTAGCGAAATAAGTCAGGCAGAGAAGGACAAATACGATATGTTTGCACGTATAGGAGGATTAGGAGGAACTTAACGAAGGACCATGGGGGAGAAGAAGGGGGAAAATAGTTGGGGAGAGGGAGGGAGGCAAAACATGAGAGTCTCTTGAATGCCGAAAACAAACTGAGGGCAGATAGGGTAGGGGGCAGGGGAGGGGGTGATGGGCATGGAGGAGGGCACTTGTGGGGATGAGCACTGGGTGTTATATGGAAACTAACTTGACAATAAACTATTTAAAATTAAAAAAAAATTTTAAATAAACTTAAAAAAAAAGAAAACAAGTCTCGTGGGATTTGCTAAGCTTCATTTTAAGAATGTGAAATATACCATTTCTCCAACATTTATGTAATTCCTCTAAAGAATCACTACTTGTCCTCAGTTTAAAAGTTAACAGCCACAGTGATTCTTCTATCCTTGTACATTTGTCAGTGGGAATGAACCCATGAAATCCTATCTGAACCTCAGTATTTTTTCAATCTATAAAATGGAATACTAATTATACCTGCCTCATCTGCTTGCTCTGAAGATTAAATAATATCATGCATCTAAACTGGGTGTTATATATACGTGATAAATCACTGGAATCTACTACTAAAGCCAAGACTACATTGTATGTTAGCTAACTTGAGAATAATTTTAAAAAAAAGGATCATGCATATGAAATACTTAGCACTGGGGCACCTGGGTGGCTCAGTTGGTTAAATGTCCACCTTAGCTTGGGTCATGATCTTGCAGTTTAAGCTCTGCCTTGGGCTCTGTGCTGACAACTCAGAGCCTGGAGCCTGCTTCAGCTTCTGTGTATCCCTCTCTCTGTTCCTCCCCCCACTAATGCTCTGTCTCTCTCAATAAATAAACATTTCTTAAAAATATTTTTTTAAAAAAGAAATACTTAGCATTATGCCCAATAATGATTGTGTTTAATCAGCCAATCATTGGAATAAAAATTGAGAAAAAAAATCTACCTTTGACTACCACAAACCCTCTTTGATTACTGCTTCTGATATGGGCTAACCTTGTGACAGACATGCTCGTGATGGTGACAGACAGAACTCACAGCCTTTTTAGAGCCATGTGCTGCTGTCTTACAAATCAATCTTATTGTTAAGCTGCCTCTTCTCTCTTGTACTCCCTGGTCATAAAGGTAAAAAATGTGACTGAGGGAAGAGAAAACAGAAAACATTGACATTCTTATCATTCTGACAGGTGTGAGGTGATAGCTCATTGTGGTTTTGATTTGCATTTCTCTGAAAATTAGTGATGTTGAACAACTTTTCATATACTTGTTGGCCATCTATATGCTTTCTTTGAAAAAAATATCTAGTCTACTCCTCTGCCCATTTTTTAATCAGATTTTTTTTCTATTGACTTGTATGGGTTGCTTATATGTTTTGGATATTAACTTCCTGACAGATATATGGTTTGCAATTATTTTTTCCCCATTTTGTAGCTTGCCTTTTCATTTTGTTAATGCTTCCTTTTGCTATGCAGAAACCTTTTAGTTTGACGTAGTCCCACTTACTGCTTTTTGCTTTTGTTGCTTGTACTTCTGGTGTCATATCCAAAAAATAATTGTCAAGACCCATGTCAAAGAGCTTTCCCCCTATGTTTTCTTCTAGGAGGTACACAGTTTATGGTCTTATGTTTAAGTCATTAATCCAGTTTGAGTTCATTTTTGTGGGTGGTGTAACCTAGGGATCTACTTTCATTCTTTTACATGTGGATATCCAGTTTTCTCAACATCATTTATTGAAGAACGATCTTTTCCCCATTAAGTATTCTTGGATCATTTGCCATATATTAGTTGACCATATATACTTGGGTTTATTTCTACACTCTGAATGCTGTTCATTGGTCTAGGACTCTGTTTTTATGCTAGCACCATACTGTTTTGATTAGTATACCTTTGTAATATAGTTTGAAATCAAGACATGTGAAGCTTCTAGCTTGTCTTTCTCTGCTATTCATGGTCTTTTGAAGTTCCATATAAACTTTAGAATTGTTTTTTTCTATTTCTCTGAAAACTGCCATTAGAATTTTGATAGGAATTGGATTGAATCTATAGATGGTTTTGGATAGTAATACCATTTTAACAATATTCACATTTCTGATCCATGAACACACATGGATTTTTTTAAATTTTTTAAATTCCTTTTTTTGTTTATTTATTTGAGAGAAAGAAAGATTGAACAAGAATGAGCAGAGGAAGAGTAGAGAGAGAGAGGGAGAGAGAGAATCCAAAGGAGGCTCCCTGCTTTCAGTGTGGAGCACGACATGAGGCTTGAACTCATGAACTGAGAGGTCAAGACATGAGCCGGAACCAAGACTTAGACATTTAACTGACTACCCCACCCAAGTGCCTCTAAACTTTTAAAATTCTAACTGTTTTTTTGTGTGCAATCCTTAGGATTTTCTATGTACAAGATCATATCAGCAGCAGAAACCACCTTACTTCTACCTTTCCAGTTTAAAAGCTTTTTATTTCTTTTCCTTGCTTAATCTCTCTGGCTAGGATGTCCAGCACTTTATAGAATAAGAGTGGGCACCCTTGCCTTATTCCTGATCTTAGAGTTAACCTGATATTAGAGTTAAACTTTTCAACCTTTCACCATTGAGTATGGTATTAGCTATGGATTTGTCGTATATGATCTTTGTTACGTGGAGGTATGTCCCTTCTATACCTAGTATGTTGAGAGTTTTTGTCACAGAAGTTTAATTTTCTCAAATGCTTTTTCTGCATCTGTGGAGATGATTATGTTATACATCAAATATATTGGCCTGTCCTTTTCATGTAGTATCCACAGTATTCACTGATGATGAGTGATGTTGAGCATCTTTTGTTGGCCATCTGTATGTCTTTTTTGGAAAAACTCTATGTCATCTGCCCTTTTTTAAATTGGATTATTTGGTTTTTTTGTGTGTTGACTTGTATAAACCTTTTATATATTTTTAAAATAACCCCTTATCAGATGTATCATTTGCAAACATTCTCTCCCAATCACTAGGTTGTCTTTTTGTTTTGTTGATGATTTCCTTTGTTGTGCAGAAACTTTTATTTTGATATAGTCTCAATGGTTTAATTTTGTTTTTGTTTCCCTTGCCAAAGGAGACATATCTAGAAAAATGTTGCTACAGCTGATATCAAAAAGATAACTGCCTCTGTTTTCTTCTAGGAATTTTATGGTTTCTGGTATCACATTCAGGTCATTAATTTCTTTTAATTTTTTATCTTTATATATGGTATAAGAAAGTGGTCTTGTTTCATTTTTTTACAAGTAACTGTCCATCTTTTACAACACTATTTGTTAAAAAGATTGTCTTTTATCCATTGTCTTGCTTCATTTGTTGATAATTAGTTGACCATTTAATCATGGATTTATATTTATATCCTGTGCCGTGGATCTATGTGTCTTTTTTGTGTGTGTGCCAGTACAATACTATTTTGATTCCTACAGGGTCGTAGTGTATTTTGAAATCTGATATTGTGATACTTTAAGTTTTGTTCTTCTTTTCCAAGATTGCTTTGGCTATTCAGGGTCTTTTGTGGCTCCATACAGGTTTTAGGATTATCTGTTCTATTGCTGTAAAAAATGCTTTTGATATTTTGATAGAGATTGCATTAAATCTATAAATTGCATTTGGTAATATGGACATTTAAAAATATTTGGTCTTTGGGGCGCTTGGGTGGCTTAGTCGGTTAAGCGTCCAACTTTCGCTTAGGTCATGATCTCGCGGTTCGTGGGTTCGAGCCCCACGTCAGGCTCTGTGCTGACTGCCAGCTCAGAGCCTGGAGCCTATTTTGGTCTGTGACTCCTTCTCTCTCTGACCCTCCCCTGCTCACGCTGTCTCTCTCTCTCTCTCTCTCCTAGAAATAAGTAAAAAACATTAAAAAAAATATTTGGTCTTTCAATCTAGAGCATGGAATATTTTTCCATTTGTTTGTGTCATCTTCAATTTCTTTCATCAGTGTTTTATAGTTCTTAGAGTACAGGTCTTTTACCTTCTTGGTTAAGTTTATTCCTAGGCATTTTGTTATTTTTGGTACAGTTATCAATGAATTCACTTTCTTAATTACTCTCTCTACTACTTCATTATTGGTGTATAGGTATGCAATGGGTTTCTGTGTATCAATTTTGAATCCTGTGACTTTACTACATTCACTTACCTGCATATAGTATCATGTCATCTGCAAATAGGGAAAGATTTACTTCTTCTTACCAGTTTGGATGTCTCTTACTTCTTTTTGTTACCTGATTCCTGTGGCCAGGACTTCCAGCTATGTTGAATAAAAGTGGTGGGAGTAGGGCACCTGGGTGGCTCAGTCACTTGAGCATCTGACTCTTGATTTCAGCTCAGGTCATGATCCCAGGGTTGTGGGGCTGAGCACCACATCAAGCTCTGTGCTCAGTGTGGAGATTCTCTCTCTCTGTCCCTCATCCCGACTTGCAGTCCCACTCTCTCAAAATAAAATAAATCTTTTTTTAAAAAGTGATGAAAGTTGGTGTCCTTGTCTTGTTCCTGATCTTATGGGAAAATCTCTCAGTTTTTCCCCATTGAGTATTATATGTTAGCTGTGGATTTTTTTTATGTAAGGCCATCATTATGTTGAGGTATGTTCCCTCTAAATCTACTTTGTTAAGGAATTTTTTAAAGTTTATTTACTTTGAGAGAAAGAGTGGGATAGAGAGTGGAGGGAGAGAAAGACGGAGAGAGAGAATCCCAAGCAAGCTCCACACTGTCAACACAGAGCCCAAAGTGGAGTTTAATCCCACAAAACATGAGATTTTGACCTAAGCCAAGATCAAGAGTCAGACACTTAACTGACTAAGCCACCCAGGTTGCCCAAGGATTTTTTTTTATCATGAATAAATGTTGTACTTTGTCAAATGTTTTTTCTGCATCCAATCAAATGATCATATGGTTTTTATCCTTTCTTTTGTTGATGCAATATATCACATTGACTGATTTGTGAGTATTGAACCATCCTTGCATCATGGGAATAAATGTCACTTGATTGTGGTAAATGATTTTTTAATGTATTATTGGAATCAATTTGCTTATATTTTGTTGAGGATTTTTGTATCTATGTTCATCAGAGGTATTGACCTATAGTTTTTTGTGGTGTTTTTATCTGGTTTTGGTATCACTGTAAGGCAAGCCTCATAGAATGAATTCATGTTTCTTTTCCTTTTCTATTTTTTGGAATAGTTTGAGAAGAACAGATATTAACTCTTCTTAAATGTTTGGTGGAATTCACCTGTGAAGCCATCTGGCCCTGAACTTTTTTTGTTGGGAGTCTTTTGTTTACTGATTCAATGTTATTGCTAGTAATTGATTGATTCAAATATTCTATATCTTCTTGTTCAGTTTTGGAATATTATGTTTCAAAGAATTTATACATTTCTTCTAGGTTGTGCAGTTTGTTGAAATACAATTTTTAATAATATTATCTTACACTCCTTTGTATTTCTGTGGTATGGTTATTATTTCTCCTCTTTCATTTCTAATTTTGTTTTTTTGAGTCTTCTCTCCTTTTTATTGAGTCTAGCTAAAGATTTATCAATTGTATTGATCTTTTCAAAGAATAGCTCCTGGTTTCATTGATCTGTTCTATTGTTCTTTTAGTTTTTGTATCATTTATTTCTGCTCTTTTATTTCCTTTTGCTGGTTTGAGGTTTTGTTTGTTCTTCTTTTCTTTAGCTCCTTTAAGTTTAGGTTTTTTTTGTTTAAGATGTTTCCTGTTTCTTGAGTTAGTCCTGTTTTGCTATAAACTTCCCTTATAGAACTGCTTTTGCTTCATCCCAAAGATTTTGAGCCATTATGTTTTCATTTGTCTCCAAGTATTTTTTTGATTTCTTCTTTGATTGCTTGGTTGACTCATTCATTGTTTAGTAGCATGTTATTTAACCTGCCTACATATGTGCTCTTTCCAGATTTTGTGGTTAATTTCTAGTTTCATACCATTGTGGTTGGAAAAGATGCATGGTATAATTTTGATCTCTTTGAATTTGTTGTGACTTGTTTTGTGGCCTAATGTGTGATCTATTCTGGAGACTGTTCCATGTGCACTTGAAAGGAGTGTGTATTCTGCTGTTTTAGTATGGAACGTTCTGAATATATCTGCTAGATCAATCTGGTCCAATGGATTATTCAAAGCCACTGTTTCCTTGTTGATTTTCTGTGTGAATGTTCTATCCATTTTGTAAGTGGGGTGTTAAAGTTCCCTATTATTGTATTACTGTTAATCATTTCCTTTGTCATTAGCTGTTTTATGTATATTGGTGCTTCCATGTTTGATGCATAAATAATTACAATTATTGCATCTTCTTGTTGGATTGTTTCCTATATGATTGTATAGTATCCTTCTTTGTCTCTTATTACAGTCTCTTTTAAAGTCTATTTTGTCTGATATAAGTATTGTTACCCCAGCTTTCTTTTCACTTCTATTTGCATGATAAATGCTTTTTCAGCCCTTCAACTTCAATCTGCATATATCTTTAGGTCTGAAATTAGTCTTTTATAGGCAGCATATAGACAGATCTTGCTTTTTATCCATTCAGTTGCCCTATGTCTTTGGATTGGAGCATTTAGTGCATTTGCATTCAAAGCAATTATTGATAGGTATGTACGTATTGCCATTTTGTTACTTGTTCTATGCTTATTTTTGTGGTTCTTCTCTCTTCCTTTCTTCTCTTATTTTCTTCTCACATGATTTGCTGGATTTCTTTAGTGATATACTTGGATTCTTTCTCTCTCTCTCTCTCTCTCTCTCTTTTTGCATATCTGTTACTGGTTTTTGATTTGTGGTTAGCATTAGGTTTGTATATATAGCATCTTACACATGTAGCCATCTGTATTAAGTTGATGGTCAAATAAGTTTGAACCCATTCTTCCCCAGAAGTGAGATCCTTCACTCTTTTCTTAAGTCCATAAATATCTTTATGACCATTACTTTAAATTATCTATCAGGCATATTGCTTACCTGTTTCATTTAGCTCTCTTGCTATGATTGCCTCCTGTTCTTCCATTTGAGACATATTCCTCTGTCTTCTCATTTTGTCTAATTCTCTATATCTATTTCCATGTGTTAGGAAAGCCAGCTTTATCTCATGGTTAAAAGTAGTGGCCATATGAAGAAGAGGTCCTGTAGTGCCCTGTAGTGCAGTGTCCACTGTTCACCACAACCTGGCACTTCAGGAGTATACCTATGTGTGTTGTGTGCACCCTCCTATTGTGGTTGAGCTGCATTAACCTTAAGTCCAGTTGGCTGCAATGACCCTCTTCTGTTGTGGGCAAGGTGTGGTCTCTGTGCTAGTAAGGGTTCAGTCTACGGCCATCTTGAGCTTGTAGTTGGATCAGACCAGATGTCTGCCCTCAGCCCATTTGCCCAAACTGCTATTGCATTGAATTTCAAGGTGCTCTCTCTATGATGTCCCATGATACACTTTCATTGGTGGGCCAGGCCTGCAGTTAGACAAGATATCTGCCCCTACCCTGTCTGTCAGGGTTGTGGTGACTCTAAATTATATGGGCACTGTAGTGTCTGCTATAGTTGCTAGTTTGTGTTCTGCTTTGTGAGGTTTCTATTGGTGTGCAGGGTTGGCAGTCAGATCAGATGTCTGTCCCCAGCCCACCATTAGGGCCACAGTCAAACTTGTGTGTGTGGTTACAAACTCTTCCCCAGGGTAAGAGTTACTTTGGATAGGTGCTGGACTCTGACAGGGCTGGACTCTGTCAGGGAAACCTGCATAATAAGACAGATTAGGTACCACTCTGGAGAGACTTCTGCTGAGTAGAGCAGGTTGGAAAGACAGGTCCACAGGAAAATGTGAGGATAGAGCATGATGTTAGCAAACTAAGTAGTGGGTGCCTACACTAGTTCCCACTGTTGTGCATTTATCCAGGCTGGGGGGCAGGGGTGGAAAATAGTGTCCACCAGCAACTTTTTTTCTTGAAGACATCTCCTAAAGATACCAGACCCTCTAGCACACATTCTGAGATTAGTAAATAAATATCCTTCCCACATACTTTTTAAACTACTGCTTCTATTCTATATCTCAGTGGGATTGTTTGTTATGCTGTCTCTTAATGTGTTGGGTTGTTTTTTTGTTTTTGTTTTTGTTTTTTTTTTTTCAGAGAGAGATAGAGACAGCCTGAGCAGGGTAGGGTCAGAGAGAAAGGGAGACACAGAATTTGAAGACAGTGTCCAGACTCTGAGCTATCTGTCAGCACAGAGCCCAAAACCACAAACCATGAGATCATGACCTGAGTTGAAGTCCGACGCTTAACCAACTGAGCCACCCAGGTGCCCCAATCTCTTTAAAGGGAGAACTTGGGGCATCTGGGTGGTTCAGTCAGTTAAGCATCCGACTTCGGCTCAGATCATGATCTTTTGGGTTCATGAAGTTTGAGCCCCATGTTAGGCTCTGTGCTGACAGCTGATAGCCTGGAGCCATTTCCAGATTCTCTGTCTCCCTCTCCCTGCCCCTCCCTTGCTCATGCTCATGCTCATGCTCTGTCTCAAAAATGAATGAACATTAAACAAAAAAATTTTTAAACAAAATAAATAAAGAGTACTCCGTTTTCTGTCACCCTCTGGCTCTCCTGGAGCTAAATCCACAGACTTTTAGTTCTCAGAGGTAAGCCCCACGGATTGTAAAAACTTGTGAAGTTAAGCCCCTCTGGTTTTCAAAGCCAAATGTTATGGGGACTCGTCTACCCAGTTCAGGTCCCCAGTGTCTTGGGTATCCACAATCTGTGCTTGAGGTGTCCTTCCCATTTGTTGTTAGTCTTGCAGATTAGTTTTGGTACCCAACTAGGATTCTGCCCTTCCTATCATGTTTTTATGTGGTCTCCTCTATATAATTAACTATGAAGAGTCTCTTCTCCCAGTCTGTGGTTTATCTTCGGGGTTAGTTACACTGATGTGCCTGTTATCTAGGTGTATCCATAGGATGAGGCGAGCTGAGGATCCTCCTACTGTGCCATCTTTCCAGGCTCCTGTTGGGAATTTTTATTACTCTTTGAATTGTCTAATTGTTTATTGGTCTGTTTAGGTTTTCTGTTTCTTCTTGGTTCACTCTTGATAGATTGATTGTTTCTAGGAATTTTTCCTGTATTTTCTGGGTTGTCCCAATTTGTTAGCATATAATTGTTCTTAATAGTCTTCTATGACCCTTTGTATTTTGGTGGTATCAGTTGTAGTGTCTCCTCTTTCAGGTCTCAGTTTGAGTGATTTCTCTCTTTTTCTTAGTAAGTCTAGCTAAATGTTTATCAGTTTTTATTATCTTTTCAAAAAACCAACTTAGTATCATTGATCTTTTCCAGTTTTTCTTTTCTCTATTTCATTTATTTCAGCTCTGATCTTTATTATCTTCTTTCTTCTGTTAACTTTCATCTTTGTTTGTTTTTTCTAGTTCCTTGAGGTATAAAGTTAGTCTTTTTATTTTAGATTTTACTTTTTTAATTTTTCTAATGGCTTTATTTACTTTTGAGAGCATGAGAGAGAGACAGAGACAGAGACAGAGCCTGAGTGTGGGAGGGGATGGAGAGAGACAGACAGACAGACAGAGACAGAGACAGAGTCAGAAGCAGGCTCCAGACTCTGAGCTGTCAGTACAGAGCCCAATGCAGGGCTTTGACCTATGAACCGTGCATGAGTTCATGACCTGAACCAAAGTTGGATGCTTAGGCAACGGAGCCACCAAGATGCCCCTTTCTTATTTCTTAATGTAGGCATTTATTATTCCAAACTTCCCTCTTAGAGTTGCTTTTGGTGCACCCAGTAATTTTTGTTATGTTGTATTTTCATTTTCATTTGTCTCAAGATTTAAAAAAAATTTCTCTATTGATTTATTCTTTGACCCAGTGGTTGCTTAGTAGCATATTGTTTAATCTCCACATTTTTGTGACTTTTCCAGTTTTATTCTTGTATTATTTTCTAGTTTTATACCACCGTGGTTGGAAGAGATGTTTGATATGATTTCAACCTTCTTAAATTTACTAGTATTTGTTTTGTGGCCTAACATGTAATCTAACCTGAACACTGTTCTACATGCCCTTTGAAGACATGTATTCTGCTGCTTTTGGATAAAATGTTCAGTAAATGTCTGTTAAGTCTGTCAGGTCTAATGTGTTTAGTCTAAAGTTTCCTTATTGATTTTCTGTCTGGATGGATCTATCCATTGATGAAATTAAGATTTTGAAGTCTGCTATTATTGTGTTGTTGTCCATTTCTTCCTTTAGATATGTTAATATTTCCTTTTGATATTTAAGTGCTCCTATGTTGAGTGCATAAATATTTACAGGTGTTGTATTGACCCCTTTATCATTATATAATGACCTTCTTTAAAGTATGCAAATATACCTCTCTAAGGGGAAGACTGGGAGATTGGCATTTCTGCTTGCTCCCTTTGCACTGAACCCTGGAGTGATAGCCATAAAATGTATCTGTCAAGGGATGTGTCCTCTGGGTGGCAGTTACAAAGGCCAGAGTGCCAGACATGTACACAAGCTCCTTTCACAGAGACACCAGCAGGCTCAGGTGAGTCACAGGGAAGCCTGAAGTTGGCAACTGCTGGCTTCCCTAGTCTCTGAGAGGTTTGTAGTTAGCCCATAGATGTGTATTAAATAAAAAGTCTGACATGTAGGCTATAGCTTTTAAAATAAGCAAATAGACCTCTTGCATGCAGACTGGGCATTTCAGTCTACTACTTCTGTACTGTACACTGGGGGGAATCCAATAGTTGTTCAGAAGTGTGTTGTTTAGCTTCCACATATCACTAGACCTCCTCACTTTCCTTTTATTGCTGATTCCTCTTGTTCTTGATAGTTTCATACCATTGTGGTCAGAGAAGATAGTATGATTTCAGCCTTCTTAAATTTGCCAAGATTTATTTTCTAGTCTATCATATCATCTATCCTGGAGAATGTTCCATGTGCACTTGAGAAGAATGTGTGTTCTGCTGCTGTTGGATGCAATGTTTTGTATATGTCTTTGAAGTCTGTTCTAAAGTGTGGCTCCATTCCAATGTTTTCTTGTTAGTTTTCTGTCTGGATGATCTATCCATTGCTGATATTGGGGTACATTGAAATCTCCCATAGTTACTATATTGTTGTCTACTTCTCTCTCAAGATGTGTTAACTGCTTAATATATTTCAGTGCTTGGGTGTCAGAAGTGTATGTATTTACAATCATTGTATCTTCTTGATGTAATGACACTTTTATCATTTTATAATGACTTTCTTTGTCTCTTGTTACCCTTTTTGGCTTGAAGTCTATTTTCTCTGATATAAATATTGCTATGCCTGCCTTCTTTTCACTTCTGTGTGCTTGGAATATCATCTTCTGTCCTTTCACTCTGAGCATATGTGTCTTTAGAGCTAAAATGAATCTCCTATAGGCAGTGTATAGTTGAGTCGTGTTTTTTTATTTTTTAATCCATCCAGCCACTTTGTGCCTTATAATTGGTGAGTTCAATCCATTTACATTTAAGGTAACTATTGATATTAAGGATTTACTATTGCCATTTTATCTTTTGCCTTCTGGTCATTTTGTCTCTTCACCATTTCTTTTCCCTTCTCTTTCTGTTTACCTTTGTAAGTTAGTGGTTTTCCATTGTGATTTGCTCAGTCTCCCCTTTAATTGTTATGTTTTGTGTCTCTTCTCTATATCTCTGCTTTGTGGTTACCATGAGGTTTACATGGTAACATGCCATAGATAAAGTAGTTTGTTTTTCTGCTGAAAGCATTTTCTCTTCATTCACCTATAAAGTTTCCATCTTTTTACTCTTCCCCCTTTATATTTTTGATGTCACAAATGGTATCTTTTTATGCTGTGATTTCATTAGCAAGTTGTAGTAGCTCTTGTTATTTTTTAGAATCTTTTCCTTTAATCTTTATGTGTTATTAAGAGTTTAATGTGTCATTCTAAAAAATAGCATTATAGTATTCTTATTCTGACTGTTTATCACCTTAATCAGAGTCATGTGTACTTTTATTTTCTCATTTCAGCTTGAAGACCTCCTTTCAATATTTCTTTCTTTCTTTTTTTTTTGTTTTTTTGTGTTTTTTTTAAATATTTTTTTTTAAATTTATTTCTAGGAGAGAGAGAGGCAGCGTGAACAGGGGAGGGTCAGAGAGAGAGGGAGTCACAGACTGAAACAGGCTCCAGGCTCTGAGCTGGCAGTCAGCACAGAGCCCGACATGGGGCTCGAACCCATGAACCGCGAGATCATGACCTAAGCGAAAGTCGGACGCTTAACCGACTAAGCCACCCAGGCGCCCCTCCTTTCAATATTTCTTGTAAGGCAGGTCTAGTGATGATGGACTCCCTCAGCTTTTGTTTGTCTGGAAAAACCTTCATTTCTCCTTCATATCTGAAGGATAACTTTGCTGGATAGAATATTCTTGACTGACAATTTTTATCTTTCAGCATTTTGAATATGTCATTCCACTCTATAGAGCTTCTGCTGAGAAATCTGTCAATAGCCTAATGGGGATACCTTTGTAGGTTATTCTTTTTTTTCCTCCTGGCTGCCTTTAAAACTCTTTATCATTGACTTTTGACAGTTGTGATATAATGTGCCTTGGAGAAGGTCTTACTGTGTTGAGCTAGTAAGGTGTTCTTTTAGCTTCACGGACTCATATATCCAGTTCCTTTTCAGGTTTGGGAGCCTCTCAGCTATTATTTCTTAAAATAAACTCTTTACTCCTTTCTCTCTCTCCTCATTCTGAGATGCCCATTATTCCTATGTTGGCTTTTCTAAGGGAGTCAGATAGCTCTTGTGAGATTTCCTTACTGTTTTAAACCTTAATTGTGTCTCCTCTTCCACTTGAATCATTTCTATATTCTATTCTCAAGCTTACTAATTCTCTCTTCCATATGATCTGCTCTATTTCCAATGCATTCTAATATATTCTTCTTCTCATTTATTGAGTTCCTTAGCTCCAGAATTTGTTTAGTCCTTTTTTAGAAACTTAATCTCTCTGGTAAAGCATTCCTTCTGTTCTTTAATTTTATTCCTGAGATTATTGCATTACCTTTCTGAGTTTTCTTGCAGGTTGTTGAATTGGTTCATAAGAGCCATTTTAAATTCTTTATCAGTAATATCACAGTATCCCATGTCTTTGAGCTCAGTTTCTGAAAAATTGTCATTTTCTTTTTGTGATACAGTGTTACTGTGATTTTTTTGTGGTGTTTAATGAGAAGTACCTCTGTCCCCACATTTGTTCCCTACTTTTCTTATTTCAAGAAAGGTATTGCTTACTTTGATTTTAACAGTTCCAACAGGCGGGTAGTTAGCAACCTTCCTCGTGTTTTCCAGAAGATGGTGCTATAGCACAAGCTTTTGGTTTCTCTTATTGGAGCTGGCTGACCACTAGGGTTGGGAGCTAGTACATTAAAAAACAAAAGAAAAGGAAAAAGGGTAGCAGTGGTAGGATGGGAGATATATACTTAGCACTGGGGCTTTGGGTACCCGCAGCCCTGTGTGGGGATCCTCAAGTTGGGGTTGGAGGGTGTCCCAGAGGCACATGGGCAGTCTCTTGCCTCCTGGGGCAGACAGCAGGAGATACTTTCCTTCAGTCCTTTTGCCTCCTCTTTCTTTTCCCTCCCCCCAGTCACTGCCATCTCTCCTCAGAGAGAACAACTGGTCCCTCCAGCGTCAGCACCCACATGACCAGGCAGACACACACACACACACCCCTGCCCTCCACTCACTGCCTTTACCTTCCACCTCCTGGGTCAGAAAGGTTGTGCTGCCTTGTTGCCAAACCTTCTCTGCCATCATTACCTCTGCTGCTACAGGCTCTACTGCCTTTGCCACAGTCTCATACACCCATTTTGAGGTGCATAGATGGATGGATATCTCAGGTGTCTTGACATGCTATACCTGGGTACTTTTTTTCAGTTATGGATTTCCAATTACTTGTAAATCAGTGGGGAGGGGAAAGAGAAACAATTACCTTACCATGGTACTGATGTCGCTCTCCCTCTCTGAGTAACTTTAGAATAATTATTTTGAAGTCTTTGTCAGGCAGTTCATGGATGTCCACTTCTTTGGGGTCAGTTACTAGAAGTTTACTGTGTTTTATTGGTAGTGTCATGACTCCTTGATTCTTTGTGATCTCTGGAGCCTTGTGTAGGTGTCTGTGTATTTGAAGAAGCAGTCACCTCTTCCAGGATTTATGGACTGACTTTGGTTAGGAAGAACTTTGACTTGTGGGTGGGGACATCCTGCAGCATGCTATGTTTCTAGGTTTAGTGGTGCCAGGTGCCAAATGCAAGAACATATGATGGGTTAGGATCTGGGGAGGCATCATGGCTCTTTGGCTTAGGCTTCTGGAGTCCACAGCATTGTGTGGTTTTTGGCTAGTGCTGTGGGGAGCAGGCTAGAGTGTCTTCAAGGTCTGTTGGGGTCCTCATTAGCACCTGCAGGTCCTGTGGTTAGGGGACCAGGGCAGGTAGTGCTAGTGGCTGGAGCTTGTGGTATGTGCACACATTCAGCTACAGGACACAACTGTAGGTGCCTGTTTAGTGGCAGCAGCCTGTTGCAGACACACATGGTGGTGGGGGCCAGGCCAATAGAGAAGGCCAGGCCAACTGTGGGGACAGTGGCAGCTATGAGAGCCCTGGCTGTTGGTGTGCACTACTGGGGTTGCTGGATCTTGCCATGGGCACACAGCATTGGAGGCTGGTGTTGGGAGTCAGACTGCAGGCATGCAGGTGCACAGCTGAATAAGCGAGTTGCAGATGAGCCCCATGGTACAGGCCAGTCACAGGAAACAGGATCAGTGTGCACTTCTGTGGCTGCAAGATCTTGCCATGTGTGCATGTGCATCAGTGGAGGCTGATGCAGGTGCACAGCTGGAGGGCCTAGTTCTGAGTGTGCACACACATGGCACACAGCTGCAGGGCCTATGCTGGTGTCTTGCACTGATGTAGTTGTAGAAGACTGAGCTGGCTGCCAGTGTGAGTGCTGGGCTCTAGCAAGGGTTGGAGGTGAGGAGGGAGCTGGGTGGGACTTAGCAGATGACTATGACATGAATACCTGTGGGGGAAAAAATGGTAAAGTCTGAAAAGAGGCCATGGTGGCTATGCTGGCCATTGGTTTCTTCAGTGGTGAAGGCTGCTGGAGTCCTCTGCCAAGAGTTTATTAAGATCTGCAGTTGCTCATGGGGGCCTGAATAGCTCAGTCAGTTAAGCATTTGAGTCTTGATCTCAGCTCAGATTTGATCACAAGGTCATGAGTTCAAGCTCCACATTGGGCTCTGTACTGGCTGTGGGGCTTACTGTTTTTTAAAAAGGAACAAGAACTGTACTTGCTTCTGATGCATGGCTGATACTGGTAGCCTTTGTTTTTCCTCCATGTTCCTATAGGGTAAAACTGAAGTGGGTCCTTCATTTCACCAAAAGGTGGAGAAACTGATTGTTCACTCCACTCTCCCTCTCCCAACAAGGGTAACTGTTTCTAGTTGGGGAGCTCCCTCCTGGTGCTGAGTAATGACAGCCTGAGAAGTGGGATGATGATACAGGCAAAATGCAGCGATTTTCCTTTCTGTTTTGTGCTCTTATTCACCCACTGTCTGTTTCACGGTGTTGCTAAAGTTTCTTAAGTGCACTCCAGATCTTTCCCAGAGCTGTTTTTGTTCATGAATGGCTGTTAAACTGTTGATCTTTGTTGGTGGGGGGAGGGGGGGCGGGCGGGTGGAAGCTGGGGTCTTCTCTACCACCATTGTGGTGACATCATCCAGGCCTTACTTTTTAAAATGCTTCTCAATGAATGGGGGCACCTGGGTGGCTCAGGCAGTTAAGTGTCCAACTTTGGCTCAGATCATGATCTCATGGTGTGTGGGGTTGAGCCGTGTGCTGAGAGCTCAAAGCCTGGAGCCTGCATAGGATTGTGTGTCTGTGTGTCTGTGTCCCTTCCCCACTCGCACTTTGTCTCTCTCTCTCAAAAATAAATAAAAATGCTTCTCGGTGGAAGAAGATCTAGTCAGTTGAAAAACATTTTACAAAGAAGAATAAACTGGTTGCTCAGAATACTCTGGATTCTTTTTTTTTCTTTTTAAAGCAATTTGCACCCCCCCACCCCTACCCCATTCAGAATGCTTGCCACTTTCTACAAAGTCCTGCAAGACAGGGGCGCCTGGGTGGCTTAGTCGGTTAGGCGTCCGACTTTCACTTAGGTCATGATCTCGCGGTTCGTGGGTTCGAGCCCCGTGTCGGGCTCTGTGCTGACTGCCAGCTTGGAGCCTGGAGCCTATTTCAGAGTCTGTATCTCCCTCTCTCTCTGACCCTTCCCTGCTCACGCTGTCTCTCTCTCTCCCTCTCTCTCTCCTAGAAATAAATAAAAATATTAAAAAAAAAAAAAAAAAAAAGTCCTGCAAGACAGACAAAGTTGGCCCAGGAGTAGCCAGTCTGGAAGAAGAGATGGAGGAAAACATAGCTTTGCTTGGAAAAGTGCTCTGCCTGCTACTTACACTCTAAATTACCTGGAGCTTCTGCAACTTGGAACTTTATAGAGGTTGAAAAGCTAATTTCCATTATTGATGGAGAAGGTTATCTAAGGGTAAGAAAAGAATAGCCTTAGCAAGAAACAATATTAGGGCTCCAGGCCTTCCTCATACATTTTCCCTGAGAAGCTTTCTACCACAGAGGAGAGGGAGGACCACCAGAAAAATAAGTGATTAAATCTGGTGTCTGCCCACAGGAGGCTACTGACTGAAAGTGCCCTAAGGCGGTAGCCATGATTAGCTTAGAGCTAAAGGGAAGAACAGAGCACACAGGCCTAGGGGTTAAAAAAATCTTCAGACTTATATCCCATATCAAAGTAACTCTTTGACTATGGTTATTCACACATGGGATTGACAAAAAGCCTCCTAAGAAAATCCATGGAAGCTTCAAAGAAATGCCAGGCCTGACTGGCCAAAAGCCAATGACTGACTCTTCAGCCCCAAAGGCAATCCTGGGACTCCTGTATCCACATACATAGGGAGTGGGCTGAAAAATCTATGTAGGAATGGAATGTTCTCCAATAATCAAATAAGATGTGACCATTGAGGATAAAGGGAAGATTCTCCCAGAGGACAGAACAGGACTGACAAACAGATGGTTCAACCATGAGCTGATTCCACTATTCCTATAGAAATTCCTCACCATTCCTGCCCAGTAGGATTCTGTGTATGTCATGAACTACTGACAGCTTCAGGTTTGATGTTTGTACTGTGGTCCTCTTGCTACTTCTCCACACATTGTAGACTGGGAATGTGGAAGGTAGACGAACCATGGCTCCATGGGGAAGCCGCATGTGCACCTGACAAAGAGAGATAAAAATGACTCAAACTGAATGCAAGAACTAGATGAACTCTTGGGGAAGGAATGACCCCTCCATATAAAGTATATACTTGATGAAAAGATAAGTATGGGTATTGGAAACCTAGAGGGGTGAACTGTAGCAGATTATAATATTTAAAAAATTTTTTAACGTTTTGTTTATTTTTGAGAGAGAGATAGAGACAGCATGAACAGGGGAGGGTCAGAGAGAGAGGGAGATACAGAATTTGAAGACAGTCTCCAGGTTCTGAGCTAGCTGTCAGCACAGAGACCGACACAGGGCTCGAACACACGAACTGTGAGATCATGACCTGGGCCGAAGTCGGATGCTTAACCGACTGAGCCACGCAGGCACCCCTGTAGCATATTATATTAGCCAGGTTCAACTGCAGAAAACAAACTAGCCATTTTAAGGTAGAGATGAAGGATGAAGTTCTAGGCCAGACCTTCAATAATACTTTCTAGAAAAACTTTGCAAATCTAGTTACTAGTAGAGATGTCATTTCTGCCACCAACAGGAGACCATCATTGGAGCTACTGGCTTTAGGAGCACATGTCCAGGATCATTTATCATCACTTGGACTATCACCATCACTGCTGGCTTCAGAACTATGCCGAATCTGAGATGTGCATGCTCTACAGCAGGTCCATTGCTACCAATGAAGCTAGCAACTTGCCACTAAAGTACTGACACAGAAAAAGCCAGTGCTTTGGTGCCTGACTGTGCTTTCTAACAGAAAGGATCAAAAGAATCAACAGAATGGCTGTCACCTCACTCACTTCTACCTCCCAAATCGTGCTAATCAGTGCATCTGATTAGCAAAATCTAAATAATGCAAGATCCCAGTTGAAAAGTTGTTTTTAGCTTTCTAGTCTTTGCAATACAAAACGGTACACTAAAAGTTGGGTGGGGCGAATATTTAGAGAGCCAATTGACCTTATCCACCATGTAGGTACTATAGGTTGGCTTGCTTCATGTTAATTCCCAGCCTCCTTCCCGTTTGTTTCCTCTACAATAAAGGCTGGAAAGATAAATGCTCTATCATTTCCCAGTCTGTCTTATAAATGGAGGTGCCCTTGTGAAAACAGTTCTGTCCAATAAGATGTAAGCAGAAGTTGAGGCGCCTGGGTGGCTCAGTCGGTTGAGCATCCGACTTTGGCTCAAGTCATGATCTCCCTGTTCATGGGTTCAAGCCCTGTGTCAGGCTCTGTGCTGACAACCAGCTCAGAGCCTGGAGCCTGTTTCAGATTCTGTGTGTCCCTCTCTCTCTGCCCCTCCTGCTCATGCTGTCTCTCGCTTGCTTGCTCTCTCTCTCTCTCTCTCTCTCAGAAATAAATAAAACATTAAAAAAAATTTAATATAAAAAAAAAGATTAAGCAGAAGTTTGCTAAGCAGATTCAGGAAAGCACTGCTTTTCCCCTAAAGAGAAACAAAACAGCTGATGGAAGCTTTATTTCCTTCCCTTTTCTTTCTTCCTAAAATGGGAATGTGATGCCTAGAGGTATGGCCATCTGTAGACCATAACGGAGAAAACTAACAAACTAAGAGTGATAGAGCAAAGACACAAAGAGCCTGAGTCTTTGATTACATTGAGCAGCTACAACGACCGTGGATTATCTACCTTAAATTCTTGTTGTATGAGGAAAATAAACCCCTATTTGTTTAAGCTACAATTAGATTTTTGAACACTTTCAGCGAAATATTCCTATATGAAAAACATCTTCCTATCATAGAATGGTTATGAAAATGACATGATATGCTTTATGTATGTATCTTTCTTCACTGTATATATGCCTCCTACCTGGAGTTAAAGCACAGATGGAAAGAGTGTGATAGAAAGGCCAGAAAGCTTTGAGGGAATCCCAGCCAAGGGATTCTTAGAGTAGAACTCTTAGAGTAGCCTCAAGTTCAGGGAGTTTGGCCAGGATTCTAAGAAACTCACTGCCTGGGTGGTAAAAGACCCATGCTGGGGCAAGTGTGTAGGCAGATGAGCCTAAGAGGCACTTGAGCCTAAGAGTCTCATACTTCAGGGTGGTTCCAGAAGACATAAAAAGTTCCTGAGCTCCCAATGGAGGTGAAAAAGTGATGAGAGCCAGAGGAGACAAAGAAGGTTGAGTCAGAATTCAAAAGGACCCCCAAGACTAGGGCAGGTGAGGACCAGGTATAGTCTCATGTTACTAAAGACTGGCATAAAAACAAGATGCCCTTGCCCCATGCCAAGTTGTCTAATGAACTCTCAGGGTAAATTAGATCACACACACACACATTTGGCAAGAAGTTGGGTAACCTCAGATCTTAGAGTTGATTGAATATTTGCTACATTTTAGGCCAGACTGACTGAGTCAAAATGAAGAGGTAGGATTGAACATTCTCTACCATCAAGAAAAATAAAAGTCCAAAAACTAAATTGTAATCAGTTATAGCACCTTGGTCTATAAATTTTAAACTACTGCAATATTCTTTACAATACAGTTTTAGATCATGTAAGGAAATGCCCCTCTATAGCTTTTCTTTTTCAGAAATTATTTGAGGGCTGCCTGGATCTCAGGTGGTTAAGTGTCCAACTCTTGACTTTGGCTCAGGTCATGATCTCACAGTTTACAAGTTTGCACTGGGCTCTCTGCTGACAGCACAGAGCCTGCTTGGGATTCTCTCTCTCCCCCTGTCTTTCTGCCTCTCCCCTGCATATGTTCACTTGCTTGCTCTCTCTTTCTCTCTCTCAAAAATAAATAAATAAACTTAAAATATAAATTATTTGACTCTTCTCCCTTTTTCATTCCATCTATTAAACTCTGAATTACTTTGTCAAATTTCCCAAAGCCCATATATAAGTCTATATTGTAATCAAGAGAAAAATAAGACAAAAAATGTAATGTTATATTTGACGTCAAAGAAAAAAGAAAATATATAAAGTTAATCCAGTTATTCTTTTTATCCATGAGGAGAAAACATTTATTTCTCAGTTACTAGATTCAAATCAGTGGGGCCCTAGGACTCTGAGGTGGGTTTGGTTTCTGGAAACCTGTGCTGACATAAGAAATAGGCAGGGCTGATCTGAAGCTTTGGGGACATGAAACAAATACAGAAGCAAGAATATTCAAGGAGCAAGTCAGGCCTAGGAATTCATATAGCAGATCAGCCTCACATCCAACAGGTACTGAGTAGAAAGGCAAAATACATTGCAACTGAAGTTAGAAATGAAACTAGTTCATGAGGGCAATTAGAAGGAAGTTTGGAAAGATAACTTCCAATGGGGAGGCTGAGTGCCAGGCTCTCATGGAGCTTTGCCTGTGTTTGGGGAAGCAGTTGTGGGAACCAAGTTTGTTGAGATACTCAGGAAGAAGGACTTCTCAAACAGAGCTTTCAATAGGAGTTACAGCTATACGGTGGGAAACTATTCTCTTATCTTCGCATCTCTGATATGCTATCCACTGTTTGCAGGCATTGCCTTCTGCCTGGCCCATTAGCTTAAGTATCTACCTAATACTTTCATTTGGTCCTATCCTTGGTCTCCTTTTGATCACCTCCTTTACTCTCCAACTCAAAGCCCAGTTCTAGTTTCACCCTGAGCCCAACCTGTGTACGTAGCATCCTGTTATCTCTTCTTCTACCTTTTATTCCCTAAGCCCCCTTCACCATTAAACAGCATATTTTTGTGGGATTATGCTGATTAAAAACTGAGGACATCTTGGGGCATCTGGGTGGCTTGATCAGTCAAGTGTCTAACTTAAGCATTCATCATGATCTCACAGTTTGTGAGTTCAATCTCCACATTGGTCTCTCTGCTGTCAGGGCAGAGCCTACTTTGGACGCTCTGTTTCCCTCTCTTTCTGCCCTCCCCCACTCATTCTCTCTCTCTCTCTCTCTCTCTGTAAAATAAATAAACTGAAAAAAAGCTGAGGACATCTGGTTATATACCCCCCAAAAATTGGAAACAGGTGTTCAGACAAAACCTTGTACACAAATATTCATATCAGCATTACTCATAATACCTAAAAAGTGGAAACAACCCAAATGTCCATCAACTGAGAAATGAATAAGCAAAATTTGGAATATATAATCAAATCTCATTATTTAAGGTAGTTATGTTGTATAAAGTCACCGTGAACACTGAATTAGTAAATATTGAACTCTTGCTCCTAGAGGAAATGTAGGGATGGGTTTCTGCAAGCCTCTGGTCACTACATTTGCATCAACAGTTCAATGCATAACCTTGTCTTAAGTGTGTTTCCATTTAGAGTCATTTTAATATATATTGTTTAATATATATTCATTAACATCAGGCTTGGCCACCAGCACCATAACTTGTTCCTGAACAAAGCTTATCTGACACACTTATATCCTCCGTAATGCATATCACAGCCTTCTTGGACTTAGAAACACTAACTAGATAGCCCTATATTTGGGGGCCATTTTAAGGAGTTAAAAGCACTAAGAAAAAGCACAAGCATGCAAAAAGCATGGAGCTAAATGAGCTCTGAAAAAAAGACACTTATGTATAAGAACTGAAACAAGAAAGCAGAGTGTCATCTTGTTCCACAGCAGCTGGGAACAGACAGTCAGGTGACTCAGAATTTCCAGCATTCTGCACACATGCATGTCTATGAATGACCACAAAAGCACCGTGCGCATGGGGATCACAAACAAATTTTAGCAAGCAGACAAATTTGCAAATATGGACTCCAGAAATAAGGATAATTAACTGAATATATAATCAAATATTATTCCCATAAAAAGTATTGAAGTACCATTACATGTAGCAATAAAACATTTTGTTTCATGAAAGAAGCTAGACCCAAAGGGCCACATATTGTATGATTCCTTTTATATGAAATATCCAGAATAAGCAAATCCATAAAGACAGAAATAAGAATAGTTGTGAGCCTTGGGCTGGGGAAGGAGTGGGAAATGTAAATGAGTGTTTGGTGGGTACGAGGTATCCTTTTGGAGTGATGAAATTGTCTAGAACTAGGTAAGCGGTGATGGTTGTACAACACTGAGAATATACTAAATGTCAATGAATTGTATAGGTTGAAATAGTAGATTTTATGTTATGTTTACTTTACCACAATTTTAAAAATTGGGAAACCAGAGTCTCTAGGAAATAAAATAAGCCCTCTTGTTTAGAAGGCTGTGTTTTTCATAGACTTCTTTAAACAAGAGAAAATACTATGGTTTGCCTGTTTTCTATGCCAAATATCACTATGCCAGCATCCTCAAATATATGTTCATTATTTACGTGCTTTAATTTATATAGAAATTATAAGCTCATTAAAATAATGCTTTTCAGAAAAAAAAAAAACTGAGGGCATAGCCTTCTCATGAACTCAGTTTTTTCTTTGTGAGTCCAAAATAAATAATACTAGTATTGAGCTTTTCGTGGGTCTAATAATAAAGTCTAGAATCTGCAGGATTGGCTGGATAAACATAGTTCTTGACATATTACTGCAAATAGGCTTCTTCCTTAGATGGGCCAATTCAAGGTCAAGACCACCAGGAAGAAATAGGCAGCGATTACTCTATGTCCTGCTTGGTTGGACCCAATCTTCGTAACAGATGTAGAGATTGAATAAGTTGATAATGCAATTGACTCCTTTCTAATGGAATTCGAGTAGTAAAACCAAGCCTTTTGCCTGGAAAAATGGATATCCCTCCCCACAGATATAGACTGAGGGAATACCCATAGACAAAGCCAGAACGGCTCCATTCGAGCATGAGAATCCTGAACTTGAAGCTTTTACATCACACCCAGAGAATGGTGAAGACTGTCAAGGTATAATTGAACAAGTGTGAGTTTAAGGCATTGTTTTATAGATGGCGAGTAGGAGAACAAGGATTTCCTATTTGTGCTAGTGCTTAGAGATTATGTTAGTTGGGGAAGCAGGTCCCAAGCTGGGATTAAATATGTGAGGATTTTATTAGGAGGGACCGTCTGTGAAGTAAAAGGAGGAGGAAGCCTGACAGGGCTGGAAGAGCCATCAGTTCATGAAGCACGTCTGAACCTAGGGGAAGAGTGGGAAGAAAAGGTGGATGAAAGTGTCCTAGGCTGCCATAGTCGCAGAAGGGTTCCGCAAGGCTGTTGGGGGAGTCCCTAAGCCAAAGTAATCATCAGAAGATTCCTGTATCTCCTGGAAGTAGGCCGACCTTAGTATCCCTGCTGGACTCTGTCATGGACTACGGGTAGCCTATGGGAAGCATGGCCTTGGAACCAAAGTAACAACGGATTTCAGAGCACAGGAGCTCTCCATCAGTTACATTCCTGGTAGCTGATGGACTAGTCAGCACAACCTCATGGCAGTCACAGAAAGGGGGAGAGGGCCATGCCAGCAGAATGAAGAAGATCCTAACTGCTCTCCTCATCACTCTGAGGATTACTTTAGTCTGTCTAAAAATCTCAAAGCCGGGCCAGAGTGGGAACAGAGCTAAGAGTCCCACTGTGCAGTAGTCTTCACCTCTTTTAGTCCCTTCTGTGCACAAACTTTATCCATGTATTAACCAATTAATCATAACTGTTAATTACTTCCTCAAGAGAAGTAACATTTTAACCTTTCTTTTCCCCTCTCTTCTGTTCTCTATTCCTCTTTTTTCTACTTCTTACACAACTCTCCCTCTGATTTCACACTTTTACCTTAGCTGTGCCCACATTACCCAAGGTAATAAGAGGTTGCTGACTTTTGTTATTTACAATGTTAACTTGGTCCAAAGGTGACTGTGATTAATAACATCAGGTGCCATTTATGACCAGATCCTAGACTTTGACGTAGATTGATAAAGGGCAGATAGGAACACGGTCTCCAGCAGCTGGCTCTTATCACTTATGTTCTCCATTTCACTTTCTCTTTTATTCCCTGTTCTTACACCATCTCCCCTCCACCCTCCCCACAACACACACTTACCCTTCAGTACTCACATTCCCAAAATTTTCCCGCTGCATTGTGATTTTGCTGCCTCTGTAGCTTCTCTCATGGAACTAGACCTGGTGTTCAACAGGGCAGTAGAGAAAAAACCCAAAAAGCACCTTCCCCAGCATACTCGGTCCTAGCATTCACAGCTCCCTACACTAGATCTCAAGATCCCACCTTCCCTACTTCCTAACTATACAAGGTCCATGTTAAAGTCTCCCTGTTGGGCAGGCACTGGGTTGGGAGAAAGAAGGAAAGGAGCCATGTGGCAAGAGCCAAGGCAAGTTTGGAGCACTGGGTATTTAGCGACACCAGGTCTGCAGTAGTTCTGAGGGAGAAGAATGGTACCATAAAAGATTGGCATTGTGAAAGAGCTTTCTAGTGGTCAAGATTCATAAAATTGTATCAAGTTAGGGCCTTTAAAAAACTATGTTCCTGTGGGTGGTAGCACTGTGCACCTGCCATATGGAAATGCTTGCTTAAAACCACAATTATAGATTGTGTTCTCAGCAACTGAGTACCAGAAAAATGGGAACCTTAGAGTATCAGACTTTAGTACCCATTTGTTACTTTTAGCAATGATACCTAACAATTTAATGTCACATCATTAATTAGTTTATTTCATGCAATCTTCACAGTAATCCTAAGGGGTGGGTACCATTAACATTCCCTTCTTACAGGTGAGGAATATGAAGCTTAGAGAAGATAGACGCTTCCCTGAGCTCATACAGATGTTAAGAGGACTGGGATTCAAACCAAGGGCTCCAAGTACTGTCAGCTAGCTGTGCACTGCACAACTCCTGGAATAACTGTTCACAGAGACCATGATGGATTCATTGGAGTTGTTCAGTGCAGGAGTCTCTTGCCAGATTTCATAGTTTTATATCCTGGAGTTCCAAAGGGAAGGGGTAGAGTTCAGAGAAGCCAGTATCACATCTTTCCCCCTATTATTTGCCTGGATGTGGCTGTTGGGACACTGTTGCCCTACTTCATTCCAGAAAAGAAGAAACGTGTTGCCATCATATGCACTTTGGAGAGGTTTGTCTAACAACTGCCAAGTTTTAAGCTTTTTAGATCACTGGGATCTGCCTGAAATGATGCTAACAACAGTTTCAAATGCCTGTGCTTCTCCCCGACCCCCAACTGGAAAGAAGAGTTATACAGAGCAATTAGTGTCTTTACAATTACACTAGCACTAATTTATGGGATATACAACAAAATCAGATGTAGATCTAGCTTCTGCCTATTAGCATCTCCCACATAATAAAGATATAAGCCTAAAAATAAGACAGAAGTATATACAAAGGGGAAGGAAGGAATGGAGGAAAGAGCCCAAACCCCACAGTTTGCCTGGAAAGGTTGTGGGGTTGTAAGGTGTGTGATAAGCAAATCTACAATCCCATCTCCACCCCATCTGTGGGTTGCCAGCAGGGAAGGGAAGCGCAGATACCTTGATCTTGAGTCCTGCTGATGACTGTGTATTTACATTCCATATAAAAAGTGTGTATCAATTTCCTAAAAGTGCAGATCTGAATTTTCTTCTGAAGTAGACAGTTGTTCTCTTGGGGTACAGGTAGAGAACTATAAATGATCCTTTAATTGTGCTAAAGCCAAATCCAGAAGGAAAAAAAAAAACCAGAACAGTGTGAGCTAAAACTTTTCTGCTGGTTCTTATGCAAAAGGTTTGGTTCCTTTTGGTGGAGAAATTATTTTTGTGTTATATCTTTTTAGATTTTTGTAGTTTTCCTGGGGACATTGAAAGTGGAATTTTGAGGCTGGCAAATGGTGAGAGAGGGGATGCAGGAGACAGTGAGACATCCCCCAGAGTCATGGGGAGAGATGATCAGGGACAGCCAGCAACTCCCTATAAAGATGCGGGTTGGCTCATGGGTTCTAGGAAGAGCTGACCATCTGACATCTCACTTTGTGTCCCTTCTGCCCCATAATGGCAACCTATCTGCTGCCTCTCTTTCCACTAAAACACTATAAAAAAGCTTTTGTTAATCATCTCAATTTGGTTGCAGACTCCAGGGAGAGCTAGCTGCCTTGGGAATCCCAGGCTTTAGAACAAAGAGAACCAGAGAGAAGGTCCAGCATCCTGGAGAAATAGTAATCATGTAGAGAAACACGGGGATTAGGACAGAGTCCAGAGAGAGTGAACACTCTACTGGGAAGCCTAAGAAACTTGCAAGAAGGGATGGATTTCTAGCTATGCAGCATGGGGCTTAAAGTTACTTTGCTTGAATATTAAAGGAAGAAAGCCTGGAGACCTTGAAGACATCTTGATTTTACTAGCTGGAGTCCAGAGGGGGCAGCAAACTATTAGCTGAAGCTCATCTCCCTGGGTTATGAAGGGAACTTATCTTTATACATTTCCCCATATCTCCTTGTTCTCCACCCCACCTGCAAAAGACGTCCAAGGAGGAAAAATAGGTTTAATGCAGTTCTAGAAAAAATACAAAAGAGAAGAAGAGAAGAAGAAAATTGGGGGGTGGGGGAGGAAACCACCAGAAAGTTTCTGAACTGCTATCTATCCCTTGAAAAGTGGAAGTTGGGGAGCAGGGTTGGGGGCGCAGGGAAGTGGCCAAACTTGCAAGCAATCAGCTGTTATTGTTAAAATGTTAACAAAACATTTCAGTGTTCCATCTACTTAGCCAGAAGTCGCTGGTTTATTTGTTCAGGGTTTTCCAGTCACTGTGTTTGCCATGTGAAGTGCTTGCTTATCCCCAAGACCTCTGCCAGCTTTGTCCTGCCCTAGACAACAAGCAATTGCTAGCCTTCCCCATAGTGAATAAATGGGTGTGCAAATGTCACTGCTCAAATTCTGAGCTACAACAATGTCAGAGACCACCCCCCAAAAAACAGAAAGATAAGTTTGCTCAGGAGCCCACACATTTTAACAGCCCTATTGAGGTGTAATCGACACAAAATAAGCTGTACGTACTTTAAGTGTACAACTGTTAAGTTTCAGCAGATGTACGCACCCCTGAAATCACCTCCACAATCAGGATAGGGGCCCATCATTTTAATAAACATGTATTGATGTTTCCTGAGATGGTTTCTTTTTGAGTCAAGTATCTCATCAAATGAAATAAACTTACTAAAATGTTTTAAGAGAAAGTACCTGTATTGCAACTATCTTCACCCACTTTTTTGTGGTCTGTCGGGCTCCATCAGTGGGAAGTTTGACAAGATTCCAGTGTCGATTTCCTTGGTTCTCCCGCAGAATATGTCTGTGGAACGTGGAGAGTGTGGATATGTTTGTGTGGGGTAGGAGTCACAGTAAGTTTCCAACACATTCAGCATGGGCTCTCACAATGTTAAGCAGACGAAACAGTGGGATAGAAGAAACAGGAGGAAGTGGAAAAGCGCTGAGCAACTCGGCTGTGGCAGGAACTTCAAAAGACCCAGGCAGCTAGGTGGTCACACTCTGGGAGAATCAGACATTAGCACACAGGCCTCAACCATTTCCATCCTGAAGGCGGGAACACAAAATTCAATCCTGCGGGATCATGCAAGAGATGAATTCACTGAAACAGCGGGGAAGTTTGAAAAGAAATAAAGCACTTCTTTCCAACTGGAGTTTTACACAGACATAGGAAACCAATTCCATGTTTTCAGTCACGCGTCTTTGCTTTCAGAGTTTCCCTATTTCTGAACTACAGCAACTGGCCCTAGCAAAGAGAAATGAAAACACAGCAGGCACGGAAATCAACCTTCTAAATCCTAATTCCTTCCTGCTGTACAGCTCAAAAACTCTATTTGAATTTGCAGTTATTGGAGCTTTTGCATTTTAGACGAGTATCTCTAGACACAGGAAAGAAAGGAGTTACATTTTCAAGGAACGAAAGTATTTGAAGTATTCTGTTACTCATTTGAATAGCATTAACATCCAGGAGGGAAATACGTAAAGGTCCTTAGTACCTAAAATTATGTCTTCATTTTGGAACACAGAAGCTTCAGTGTAAACATCCTACCCTGAATTTCTTAGAGTGATAGTCACTATGGCAACACTACCACATGTCATGCAGATGTCTGCCCCAAACCAGTTGACTTTAAACTACAATTTTTAAAGATTTGGCTTGACACATGGTAAATAACACCACCAAAACATTGATTTTCCCATCAGACCACTGGGTGCTCGGTAAAGGCTACATAGGGGTCTGCCGCCCTACATAGAAAGGGCTATAACTTTCCTATCACAATAAACTTCTATAGAGTCTTGTGTATCTCCTCTGCATCCTCTCCTAAGCCCCTCTCCCGTATCTTCATAATCTATGTCTGCCAGCATCAGTGTACTAAATTGTTCTCACCCAATCACATTACCTCACGGTTGTCAAATCCAATAATTTGTAGCCTTCATCCTTCTTGAACTTTCAGCAACATTCTACAGTTTATCACTGTTATGAGTTGAATTGTGTCTCCCTCCCCAAATTCATATGTTGAAATTTTAACCCCCAGTATCTTACCATGTGATCTTACTTGGAAGTGGGGTCATTGCGGATGTAATTACCTTAAAATGACATCATACTAGAGGAGGGTGGGCCCCTAATTCAATATGACTGGTGATGTTATAGGAAGGGGAAATTTGGAAACAGACATACAAAGAGGGAAGACTGTATGAATAGACACAGGGAGAATGCCCTGTGAAAGGTAGAGATTGGAGTGATAAGCCAAGGAATGCCAAGGATTGCCAGCAAAGTACTAGAAGCCCTAAGAGAGATCTGGAGTGATTCTTCCTCACAGAACCAGAAGAAAGCAACAATGCCAACACGTTCATCTCAGCCTTCTAACCTCCAGAAGTATGAGACAATACATTGCTGTTGGCGAAGCTACCCGTGTTGTGATACTTTGTTACAGCAGTCCTAGGAAGCCAGTGAAACCACCATTCCTTGAAATCTTCTTATCCCAGGGTTTCCAACAGAGCACTTTCCTTGAAGTCCCTCCAGCTCTCTGATCATTTATTTCTTGGAATCCATTTCACTTCCTCATCTACTCCCTAAATGCCTGCTTCTCCTAGAATTCCATCTTTGTCCTCTCCATGGAGAGGCAGTAGAGTGTCGTAGTAGAGGTAAGAACGCAAGTTGTGGCGTTAGCTCTCCTTGCTAGGTGACCTTGGGCTTGTGTTTGATCACTCGCCCCACCTGCAAACCAGTAGTTCTTAGTTGAGAGAGTTCTTCCAAGGAGTAAACTGTTCATATATATAAAATGCTGAAGATGTAAGTACTCCATAAATATTTGCTATAATTATTATCTTTTCTCCTTACTTCCACATCTTCTCCTTCATAACCTCAGTTTCTATTCTTATAGTGGATGTTTCCTATTCCTTTTGGCCACAATGCACAATAAACCTTCTTCCCACCTTAAGAAATCCTGCCTCCTACCTTGTAGGCCATATGGAGACTCACGTTCCTAGCCTCTCTTGCAATTGAATGCAATTGGACATGCCTAGGACACAGGCATTTCAATTATACCCACACCTGACTGAGTTGGGAGCCAGTGAAGGAGGAAGGAGCCTCTCACGGAGCCCTTCCAACAAAGGTGGAAGGAGCATCTCCAGGATCCAGAGGTGGCTGTGGCAGAGGTTGATGACGGTGTCGAATGCCACGTATTGGCAGTGTTAGTGGTACTAGCTGCAGATATGGGGCCCAGGCCTGCAACGTGATTTGGAAATTGTTTCTCATCATAAGTCTCTAAGCCTGGTATCTCAACCTTTTGGAGATTCTGTGAACTACCTATTATCCCTAATAAATTATTTCCCTGCTTAAACTAGCCAGGGTTGGTTTCTATTTTTTGTAACCAAGAACCTTGATAGATACAACTTTGGTTGCAATGACCACATATACTGACCATTCCCAAAGCTAAATCTTCAGCCCATACTTTTCACTTGGAATTATCCGGACTTCCCCATCTGTATATTCTAAAAATGACCTTGAAACTAACAGGTGCATACCAAATGTAATAGTTTAATGATCTCAAATTTCTGAAAACCTTATTTTCTCACTTAATGGGATTACCCATTAATGACCCTTAGTACAGTTTGGGTTAGGTGTAGGGTGCATGTCCATATAGGGACAAACGCCCTGCCAACTTTCCAAACTAGGGGGAAAAAAAAGATTTCTATTGAAAATATGAAAAGAAAGCAAAAAAATGCATGAAGTCAACATCAATTAACAAAACATTCCATGGGCACCTGGCCGTCTCAGTTGGTAAAGGATGAGACTCTAGATCTTAGGGTTGTGAGTTTGCACCCCATGTTGGGTGTACAGTTTACTTAAAAAAATACACCTGAAACTAATATTACACTGTGTGTTAAGTAACTGGAATTTAAATAAAAATTTAAAAAAGGAAAAAAATAAGAAAGAAAATAAGAAGAAAGAACATGAAAAATGAAGAAAAAAAACCAAACCCACATTCCAGTTCTAGTTGTTCCATAAGAATTACAAATACTTTTAATCAGAATATATGGTAAAAAGCCCATCATTATAACATTCACTTAATCTGTATTGAATTCGTTTTAGTCACACAACAACCAACTTAGAAATCTGAATCACTCTGGACTCTTTTTTTTTTTTTAAGTTTATTTGTTTTTGAGAGAGAGAAAACACACACACAAGCATGGGGAGGGGCAGAGAGAGAGAGAGAAAGAGAGAGAGGATCCCAAGCAGGTTCTTTGCTGTCATTGTATAGCCCCACATGCAGGGCTCAGTCTCAGAAACCTGAGATCATGACCTGAGTCAAAATTAAGAGTCAGACACTTAACAGACTGAGCCACCCAGGTGCCCCTGAATCATTCTGGACTCTAACCAAGTCTTATATATAGCACCTTCAAAGTCTTAAAACCACCCACGTTCACCCCTCAGTCCTTTCTCCATTTCTTTTGGTTTTTCTGTTGGTTTAATCATCTCTCATTTGTAATATGCAGTTGCCACCTTATGGGAGATTCTATTTCTTCTTTTGCCTCTCCCTCAATCTGGGCCAGGCTGGGAGCCAACCTACACCAGCATTCACTATTGCTCTTTTCTCTTACTTTTCCTTCCAGGGATCTATATCTAATCCTAAGACAGGAAAGAAGAACATTGTGTAATGTACGTATATTGTGTAACTTGTTTTATAAGATCATGTAGTTTCCAAATATTTGTTTCAAGTCTGGACCAGAACTTAAGAAGAACTTGGCATCTTTGCTCTCTAATTCCTCTATCATAAAACCCCCTCCTCCCAAATAGTGATCCCTTGTGTAGCAGCCTAGGTTGGGAGAGGGAGGGGGACAGGGCACAGGGGATGTATCATTTAATCATTAAAAATATTATCTCACTACATATAAGATGCTCTCTGGAATCTCTCATCTGGAGAAGTTATATATGTGAAAGAATTCCAAGAAAGCATCCAAAGATTATTGAGGATATGACCACATGGAAGCATGTATGACATGGAATAGTCACTAAGGTGTTTACCTTAGGGTATATAGTGGCCAGGGAGCATTTGGTCTCTCAACAACAATGTCATCTGTGGGGAGAGATTTTAGAGCTGTTTGGAGTAGAGTAAATAGCACTGTTGTGGGACTCCTGAAGGGAGCTAACATGTATTGGGATCTACTGTCGGGATGCATTCTCCATGAATATTTTCACATTTCTGCACTATCTAGGCTTTCAGAACAAAGAGCACCACAAAACTTCATTAAAGGATGATTTAATGGCAATATACCTAGGAAATTAGAGGGAGAGTATTGCTCTGGAGAGGATTAGAGATTTTATTTTCACTGGAGCTGTCTGCCGCTCTCTCCTGGAAACATTTACTTACATTCCAGAGTAAAGATAAGGTATGTATCTATTCATCTCTTGATAGAAGAATGAACAGATATGCCAGAAGCCTTATATAAGCCCCAACTTTAATAACTCTGGGGCTCTTCTGTGGTGCAACCCTGTTGCACATGCACTGTAACACCAGACTCTTACCATGTTGTCCCATGGAGATTGGCGCTGGGAAACCAGTGCCAAAGTGCTTGGTGAATAATAAAACTGTCTGTTCTCTGAATCCAGAGGTCCCATGTTTCCTGTCAGACTATTAATGAATACACACATGCATGTGCATGTACACGCACACATGTGTATATACACACATACAGACCATGTGGCAAACCCAGCACAATCGAATTAAATCCTCAAAAAAAAAAAAAAAAAAAAAAACAAAACCCAAAGTTGTATGAACTATTACTATCACTTCACAGATGAGAAAACTAAAGTCAGTGCAATAACTATTTTCCTAAGGTCAATCTAGTGGCTGGCAGTGCTGGGTTTCAAATCCAGCTATTTAACACTAAAGTATGTACTCATTGTATTCTAGTACTTTCTATTCTGGTATTGTCTTGTGCCACAGACGACAAGTCATTTTTCAAGTTCCCCATATTTAATATGTAATGTTTAGATTATATGACAATTAAACTCCATTACAATTCCATCATTTTAGGCTTCGGTACTTCCCCCACCCTACTCTACTGCCTTGTTTTCAGGTTCTTCCTGTAGGCACCTTCCTCTCTTGCCTACTGTTCTACTCTGGTCCCTGTGCACAACACATACACCCTCATCTTTAAATCTTTGTCTAGGTATTTTTTTCCAGCTGGTAGCTCTCCTTACCAACTTCCATTTGTCAAGGTCCTATTGATCTATCAAGGCACTGAGAATCATTAACAGAGTCTTGGTGATAGCTCCCTCACTGCACCCACTGTCTGCAATATTCATTTGACCCATATTGTATTGGCTTCTATTACTTTACCTACATTTTGTAGTGATTCATTGGTTAAGTGTCCAGCTTTGGCTCAGATCATCTCACAGCTCTGAGTTTGAGCCCCATATCATGCTCTCTGTCATCACAGAGCTTGATTCAGATCCTCTGTCTCCCTCTCTCTCTGCCACTCTCCCACTAGCATGGGCCTGCTCTCTCTCTCTCTCTCAAAAATAAACATTAAAAAAAAAAAAAGAATTGTGGCCTCAATTCAGCAGTGGGTGAGGAAGTAAATCCTGCTAACAACCAGTTAGTTGAATAATCATGGAAGTAAATCTTCCTTAGTTGAGTCTTCAGATGAGATGACATGTCCAGCTGACACCTTACAGCCTTGTGAGAGACCCTGAAGCAGAAGGCTTAGCTAGGCTGTGCCCAGAGAACCCCTAGAAGCCGACCCATGTAAACTGTGAGGTAGTAAATGTGCGTTGTTTTAATCCACTTAGTTTTGTGGAGATTTGTTACATACATTCACACAAATGAATATATAACTACAAAGATAAGTGCTATAAATGAAAAGAGTGGAATGAGAAATTATAATAGTGTTTCCTAATTTAAATTTAGATTTCCTCCATTAAATGGAACTGAATTTTATCAAATTAATGTAGTTTAACAGTCCATTTTAGTAATGCTAAAGAAAACATTTGCAATAATTTGTACTTGAATATATTCTTATGTGAAGAGTTCTCACTAAGCTCAACTACTAAACTTAAAAAAAAATGATACTGTGTTACTGAGGTATTATTCAGACCTCCCTGTAGGTTAACAAAGGGCAGATGGGGGGCTCCTGGGTGGCTCAGATGGTTCAGCATCTGACTTTGGCTCTGATCATGATCTCATGGTTCATGAGTTCGAGTCCCACATCAGGGTCTGTGCTGACAGCTCAGAGCCTGGAGCCTGTTTCAAACTCTGTGTCTTCCTCTCCTTCTGCCCCTCCCCTGCTCATGCTCTGTCTCTCTTTGTTTCTCAATAATAAATAAATGTTAAAAAAAACTTTTTTGTAAAGGCAGATGGGACATGGTCTCTAGCAACTGCAGGCTTTCATCACTTCTTTCCTTCATCTTATTTTCTCCATCTCATGTTCCCTTCACCTTCCCTTAAACCTTCTTGGGTACTTACCTTCCCATAATCCTTCTGGTGTGGCCAGAGTTGCTTTTTTTTTTTTTTTTAATCATAGATGACTAAACATCATATCTAGTTTATTCATTTTTTAACAGGAGAAAATAAAATTTAATTATGTATATATGGTAGTTCCATAAAATTAGGAGGCCCCCTGGCAGTCAGGCAATTGAAGCTTACATGCCATCCAGAGATAAGGAGAAAGGGTGACAGGTCTGAGACTGCAAAGGGGAGGAAGACAATTCACAGGAAGATGAAAAAGAGTAAATATTTGGTACAAAATGTTTGCAGGGCCTGAGTTACATTTTTACAGATTATTAAAATGGTTGGATAATTAAAATGGAGAGATTTTCTCTGTTCTTCGGAATAAAGAGAAGTTGGGGTCCTAGACTCCAAGGAGACCATGAGGAAGTGAGGAAGTGAGCTGGTCCATAGACACTATGGAAACTCAAGTGTCCGTAGTGAGTAGTGTCTTGAGTATTAGATTCCTATGGCTGCTGTAACAAATTAGCACAAACTGGATAACTTAAAATGACAGAAATGTATTTTCTCATAGTTCTGTAGGCCAGGAGTCCAAAATCAAAATGTCCTCTTCCCTAAGGCTCTAGAAGATAATCTACACCTTGTGTCTTTCAACTTCTAGGGGCCACAGGCATTCCTTGGCTTGTGGCTGCAACACTCCAACCTCTTTCTCCATGATTATGTTGCCTCCTTCTCTTTTCTGTGTGTCTGTCTCCCTGTGTTTGTCACTCTAATCTCCCGTTCTCTCATAAGAATACATGGGATTTCATTTAGGGCTCATCTAGATAATCCAGGATAAGCTCCTTGTCTCATAATCCTTAACTTAAAATCACATCTGTAAAATTCCTTTTTTTTTCAAATAAGTTAGCGTTCACAGGTTCCAAGGATTAGTACATGTCTTTTGGGAGGCCACCGTGCAGCCCTCTGTATCTAGTTTTAATTTTTTTTCTCATGAACATTGCGATTTTTTTCTCTCTTGTCCTCAACGTTTCAGTCATGTGTGGTCAGACCTAGGCTTGTTTTGGCAAAGACACTCAGCCACTTGAGAAGAAGTTGTAAGCAGCCGTCTACTGAATGTTAAATAGTAAGAAGGCCTGAAGAGAGAAAAAGTGGGCTGGAGTGAGCTAGCTAGCTGAAGTGGCCACCACCACCACCACCACCACCACAACAATAGTCACATGTGTGGAACAATGTCGGCATTTCCCAGGGATTCTCAGAAACACTCAGACCAGAGAATCCAACAAACCACTGGACTTCCTGCCATTACATAGGACGGGGAGAGGTGCAAATTATTGCTTTTTGTGTATTTATAGGGCGTGTAGACCACCCTTGACTTTGGGTACTACTAAGTTACATGTATTTCCATAGTGTTTTGGTTTTATAATAAACAAGGATACGCCTTATTTTTTTTCAGTTCTTAAATTTATTTTGAGAGAAAACAAGCAGAGCAGGGAAGGGACAGAGATGAGGAGAAAGATAGAATCCCAATCAGGATATGCACTGCCAGCACAGAACCTGTCGTGGGGTTTGAAATCACGAACTGTGAGATCATGACCTGAGCTGAAACCAAGAGGCAGATGCTTAACCAAATGAGCCACCCAGGTGCCCCGAGGTATGCATTATTTTTAAAAAATATTTAAAAGAGGCAAGGGAGAGAATCTCAAGTTGGTTCCACACTGTCAGAGCAGAGCCTACCACAGGGCTTGAACTCATGAACTGTGAGATCATGACCCAAGTCAAAATCAGGAGTTGGACCCTCAACCCAAATGAGCCACCCAGGCACCCCAGGTTACGCATTATTTTTTTTTTTTTAATTTTTTAATGTTTTATTTATTTCTAGGAGAGAGAGAGAGACAGCGTGAGCAGGGGAGGGTCAGAGAGAGAGGGATTCACAGACTGAAACAGGCTCCAGGCTCTGAGCTGGCAGCCAGCACACAGCCCGACGCGGGGCTCGAACCCACGAACCGCGAGATCATGACCTAAGCGAAAGTCGGACGCTTAACCGACTAAGCCACCCAGGCGCCCCGGTTACGCATTATTTTTAAAGTCTTCTTTTGATTGAAATACTTAATTCAATCAAAATATTCAATTCTGTTTTAAATTGTTTTCTCTTTCATATTCTCTGCTGTTCATCCTAGGCAGCTACTTTCTCTCACTACTGGATCCAAAATCGTCTTTCTGCATTGTCAGTCCATAGGGCTGATTACCCCATCAAAGAAATGGAGTAGAAAAGCACATGGCTGCAAAATAGCTGACACATCCCAGGAAGGACTTTCGTAAACCACCCACTCTATCTTTTTCTAAGAGTGTGTTTTAACATTGGACAAAGATTATTCAGGGCAGGGATCATTTGGATCTTGGACACTCTCCTTGCACTATTGCAGGGCAACTTATCCAAGCCATTTAAAACACATACTGGGCTAGTTAGTTTTAAAGACCAAGTCAAAATCAGAGTGTTACAATATGAAGTAATTGCTCTATTCAGGTCAATGGAGATGTAGAATACTACTCAGACTCATATTTGTATTATTTCTGACAGTTCTTTTTAAGTTTTTGTCTTCTAACTCCATTATCTGTCATTTCTGGGTCTGTTTCTATGAACTGATTTTTCTCTGGGCTATGGGTTTTTTTCCTGAGCCGTTGAATGTCTAGTAATTGTTATTGGATGTTTGACTTAAATTTCACATTACTGAGTGCTGGATATTGTTTCATTCCTATAAAGATTGTTTGACTTCATTCTGATAGGAAATTGTCTGTAGACTAGCTTGATCTTTTCCAGGCTTGCTTTGAAGATTTTCTTAGGATATGTCTAGAGTAACCTAACTATAGATCAAGCTTAGCCCAACTATTAAGGCTTGACATATCTGGGGTTTTTACTAAACTCCCCACATATTTAGCAAGGTCTTTCCACTCAAGCTTGTGGGAACCTGATTCAGTCTCAATCCTGTGTGAGTTTTGGGAACTATTTGACATACAATTTCCTATTAATTCTTTCCCAATTCTTTGCCCAGCCCCAGGGAGTTTTGTATGTACAGACTGATTGACAGCCATAGTCTCAAAAGAACATCTGTGCAGATTTCTGGATCTGTTTCTGTGCAAAACTCCCTCCTCTCCACTATTCAAGATCCCCAACTCCTCAACTCAGCAAGACTACCAGGCTCTGTTTGGGTACCCCTTCCTGAGCCACTGCCAAAAATTTGCTTCCAAAAAGAAAAGGCAATTGCAGAGATCATCTTGTTTTATTCCCTTCTCTTAAACATCATAGTACTGCGTTGCCTGTGATCCAGTGTCTGAAAAAGTTTTTCCAATGTTTTGTCAAATTATCTAGGTTTAAAAAATTTTTTTTTAACATTTATTTATTTTTGAGAGACAGAGAGAGAGAGACAGAGCACAACTGGATGAGAGGCAGAGAAAGAGAGAAGCACAGAATCCAAAGCAGGCTCCAGGCTCTGGGCTGTCAGCACAGAGCCTAATGCAGGACTCAAACTCATGAACGATGAGCTCATGACCTGAGCCAAAGTCAGGTGCTCAACAGACTGAGCCACCCAGGTGCCCCCTTTTTTTTAGTGGGGGACTAGGAGGAGTTCAGTTCTGTAGTAGTTTCCATTTTTTAAAACATGTTTATTTATTTTTGAGAAAGAGAAACAGAGAGAGCAGAGTGTGCATGAGTTTTGTGGGTGCAGAGAGAGAGGGAGACACAGGATCTGAAGAAAGTTTCAGGCTCCGAGCTGTCAGCACAGAGCCCAATGTGGGGCTCAAACACATGAACTGTGAGATCATGACCTGAGCTGAAGTCAGACGCTTAACCAACTGAACCACCCAGGTGCCCTAGGAGGTACCCTTTTAAGGGCCACAGTCTGAGATTCAAACTCTCTTATCAGGGATTATATCTACCTATATACTCTTCATTTTGGCTAAGAACAAGTGAGTCCAATATCTATAGCCCACATTGAATCAGACTTAAATTCTCTCTTTTTTTTTTTTTTTAAATATTTTATTTATTTCTAGGAGAGAGAGAGAGACAGCATGAGCAGGGGAGGGTCAGAGAGAGAGGGAGTCACAGACTCTGAAACAGGCTCCAGGCTCCGAGCTGGCAGTCAGCACAGAGCCCAACGCGGGGCTCGAACCCACGAACCGCGAGATCATGACCTGGGCGAAAGTCGGACGCTTAACCGACTAAGCCACCTGGGCGCCCCCAGACTTAAATTCTCTTAAAAGGTGCTATGAGCAGTTTAATTTGTATTAAGTTTGGCAAGGTTTATCTTCAAAGTCAATTCCCTTTGCATTTCTGAATCTTTTTATCCTCAACTTCCTGCAGTCTCTATCCTTTTTATCAAAACCTTTTTCTCAGAAAGTCTATAATGTTTTAATAATGATTAGGCCTTAACTGAAGGGAATAAAGCTCTAGTGCTGATACATTTCAGCAGATGGTAGAGACTTTGAGACAGGCAGGAGAGCCATCTGGTGGGATCCTTCGACAGAGTTGCCTAATTTGTAAACCCAGAGTCAGTCCTGGTTTTAAGCAAATCAATTCCTTATTTCTCTCAAATAAAAACATAGCTTTTATTGAATTAATATCTACTTCCACTGAGGGTTTTACTGCTTCTGAGTCAGAGTTCGAATCCTTGAATTTCATGATTCATGAATTGCATAAATCTTATGACCCATCTTCACCCAGAAGGTGTGCAATACAAGTTGCTTCATGCCAGGTACAAAGTTCCAAAGTTAAGTAGACTCTGTGTGTGTGTGTGTGTGTGTGTGTGTGTGTGTGTGTGTGTGAGAGAGAGAGAGAGAGAGAGAGAGAGAGAGAGAAAGAGAATAGCAGAGGAACTTCCACTGAGCTAATGTTCTGTCCTTGCCAGAACTTCGCAGAAGCAGTTCTGCAAATGTCATACCAGTGTTCATGTCTGGAACCATCAGGGACATTTGCACAATTCAGTATTGCATATTCTGAACAAATACTCCTTAGAATTGCAGCATCTAACTCACTGATTGAGCCAGACTACGGGCTTAAATGATCCTGTGTGTGTGTGTGTGTGTGTGTGTGTGTGTGTGTGTGTGTGTGTGTGTAGCTAAGGATTAAATTAGGCAGTTTATACCCATGAAAAACGTTGTTACACATTCACCAACACATGGCCAGCTTTTCAAAATCAGCCTGATTTATGCCACATGCCCATGGAAATCTTACCATTCTTCAGGATTCAGCCCAAATACCACTTCCTACTGGAAGCTGTAATGGTTAGTTTTACAAGTCAACTTGGCTGGCTATAGTTCTGAGTTATTTAATCAAATACTAATCTCAATGTTGCCTTGGAGGTAATTTGTAGATGTGAATAACATCTAAGGTCAATTGACTCTAAGTCAAGATAGTCGGTAGGCTTCATCTAATCAGTGAAGGTCTAAAGAGTAAAAATTGAGGTTTACAGGAGAAGATATTCTGCCTCAAGCCTTTAGCATAACTGCTGTCTGAGTTGCCAGCCTGCCAACCTCTCCTAGGAAATTTAGACTTTCCAGCCTCCGCATTGCATGAGCCAATGCCTTAAAAGAAGACTCTGAATGCATATATTCATAATATGTATTATATGTGTTTAGCATATATATAGTAGATTCTGTTACTCTGGAGAGCCCTAACTGAAACAGAAGACTTCTAGACATCTCTAGCTCAGAATGACTTCTCCTTCCTTGACTTAGGACTCATCATACACTACCTTTATTTTCATAATCTCATGTCTTCTCTCTCCAAATACATTAATAGTATATTTATAACATATCTAGGACAAAGTGGCTATAATTAAGACTCAAAAGTACAATGACTTTAAAAAATGAACTTTTGTCCCTTTCAGCATTTAGTAGGGTGAGTGGTCCAGGTTGATAAGTTGCTGTGTTCCACATGGTCAGAAAGCACCTGAGGACCCATATTGTTCTTCCGTCACATCCATGAATGTTGTCCTTGTCTGATGATAGTCCCAAGTTTATCTCTTTGTATTTGAAGAAAATTCCCAAAGCTCTGTAAGTCTTAAGTCCCCTGGGCTACTGCCAGGTCCCCACATTCCAGCTTTTGGCAAGACATTTGGCAAGATATCTGAAAAGCATTTATGTTGCCTCACTTCCTTACCAACAAAACTACAATTGTAGTCATTTATCTTCCCACCATGGAATTTGTCAATCCCACTTCATTGCACCTCTCGATGCATGGAAACTATTGAAGGGAACTTGTTCCTTTCTCTCAACCTCCTCATCATGGAGATTCTGGCAACTGTCATTTGCTAAGAAAATTGATGGTTACCAAGGAGGACCTCCAGGGACCCCTCAGACTGGCCAAGGATTAGCTCAAGAAGTAAAAGCATCAATTCAAGGGTTTTCTCACTTTAGTTCCTTCCCTCTAATTGTTACTTACAGCTGCATTAGTTATAGTGAGATGCTTCTCCCTGCATTCCAGTTTTTCCCCCGAAGCCAAGTAAGATGAATATATAGGTCGTAGAAAGACAAGGGGAGTAGCTATGGCTAACTCCAGTACTAAATTCACTGGCAAGGTGTTAAGTCCTGAAGGAAGTGATAGTGGGAACCATCTCCTGTCTTCAAAATGCTTTCCACTGGGATAAAGGCAGAGGTTCACTAAGGCAGAGGTTCTCAAAGGGTGGCCCTTGGACCAGTAGCATAAGCCTCACTGGGAAGTTTGTTAGAAATGCAGATTCTTGGGGCGCCTGGGTGGCTTAGTCAGTTAAAAGTCCGACTTTCGCTTAGGTCATGATCTCGCGGGGTTCGAGCCCCGCGTCGGGCTCTGTGCTGACTGACAGCTCAGAGCCTGGAGCCTGTTTCAGAGTCTGTGACTGCCTCTCTCTCTGACCCTCCCCTGCTCACGCTCTCTCTCTCTCTCTCTCTCTCCTAGAAAAAAAAAATTAAAAAAAAAAAAAAGAAATGCAGATTCTTGGGACCCAGCACAGACCTGCTGAATCATAAACTTGGGTGTTGGGGCCAGCAATCTGTATTTTAATAAGCTCTCCAGATGACTGACTCAAACAAAAGATTGAGAAATATTGTACTGAACGGATATGGGAAAACTCCGTCCCATTCCACCTTGAGCATAGGTAACACCCAAACTAGATACCCTGAAACCTCAGTCCAGACCCATAGAAGAAGCCACAGCCCTTGCTGATGTCTTAGCTCTGCATATAAATGTCTCAAGGAGTCTCTCTGGATCATACCTACTAGTCTTTCTGACCTACTGCCCTGTTTCTCATTCCTGAGCCCTGCATAACCCCTTTGCCTGAAACTTGGTTTGGGTCTCTCTTGCCAAACCCTCTATATCTGTTGACTTGTCTGGTTGTTTTTTTTTTTTTTTTTTCTTTTTGGTTTGTTTGTTTCTGAACCAACCTCTCCCCTGGATCCTGTCTGTTTCCCCTTTGCTCCAAGCTCTGCAGCTCTTGGTCACCTCTGCTCTACTCCAGACCTCACTCTTTCTGGGAGAGGGAGACAGAATGCCAGATTAACTATTTGCCTTTTTGAAAAAGTCAAGTTACTAGGCTGGCTAATCAGGAGAATGATTTCAGTGAATGAATGAAATTTAAGCAAGGCAAATGTATTTCTGTGGAAAAATAGACAGTTCCTCAGAAAATTTAAGAGATATATGACCCAAAAATTCCACTCCCAGATATATATCTGAGAGAACTGAAAACATATTCACGTAAAAACTTGTTTACAAAAGTTTGTAGCATAATTCACGATAGCTAAAATGTAGAAAAAACCTAAATGTTAATCAACTGATAAATGCATCAATACAATGTGGCATATTCACACAATGGAATATTATTGAGCAACAGCACAGATGCACCTTGAAAACATGCTAAGTGAAAGAAGCGAGGCATAAAAGATCACAAATTATGTGATTACCTTTATGTGAAATGTCCAGAATAGGGACATGCACAGATACAGAAGGATTAGTGGTTAACAAGGGATGAGGAAAAGGGAGAATAGGGACTAACTGGTAATAGGTATAGGGTTTCTTTTTTGGAGTAGTGGAAGTATTCTAGAATTAGTGGTGATTGCTATACAACATGGTAAACATACTGCCATGAACATTATTAACATGGATAATGTTATGTTATATGAACTGTATTTCACTTTTTAAAAACACTATAAGGAAAATAAAAGTTAAGTGTTAAATGTTGCATTTGAGTCTCAAATATCATTTGGATCCTATCAATTGCCGAACAGCAGTATATATGAAAATAGCTTGGGATTTTTAGTTGGCTGTAGCCTAAATGAGACAACTTTGCAATCTGACTGCTGAGAGAACTAATATACTCTTTGATTGCAATTATAAAAAACCAGTGTTCCAATTAAGAGATAAAGTAGTCATTCTTCCTGCTGTGTTCATCAGAGTGGACTATTTCAAGGGTCTTGGGTTCAGTTCTCAACATGTAAGAGTGTTAACATAATTCAAGAATATAGAGAGACATTAATACATCTGGCTGGCTTGGTCAGTAAAACATGTGACTCTCAATCTTAGGGTTGTGAGTCAAGCCCACATTAGGCATAAAGCCTACTTTAAACAAAATAAAGGATGTCCTTATTGATGCAACAAAGTGGATGAATCTTAAAAACATTATGCTTATAAAAATGCACATTAAAGGCTACATATTGTTTGATTCATTTTTTTATGACATCCTAGAAAAGACAAAACTATAGCAACAAAAATCATGTGGTTGCAGGTTATTAGGGGAAAGGATTGACTAAAAGAGGCAATTTGGGGAAGATGTAAATACCTGGATTATGGTAGTGATAAAGGACTTCATTTATCAAACTCAATAAACTACACACTTTAACAGGGTGAATTTTACTGTATGTAAATTATACTTCAATAAGAAAATAAGAACTGAAAAATTTAATTTTAGGGTGACCAACTTAGTCTGCATGTGACCAGTACTTTCTCAGTGTTAGCACTGAATGTTCTACATCCTGGGAAAAACCTCAGTGCTGAATATATTGGGATTAGTGAGGCCAGGAGAGTGAGGGAACTTGAAGCCTTATCTAAGGAGAGAAACAAAGGGTGAAGAGTTGGCCTACAGAAAAGCCCTAGATCAATGCCATCTCACAGGAAGGTAAATCTGGGCTCAAAACTGAAGAGCAATCCTACCATGATACTCTCCCTAGTGGGTTGGGCTGCCTTGACCAGTGGTGGTTCCATTCAAGCAGTTATCCAGGGATCACCTGTGGAGAGGTTTTTGGTATTAATCCATGCATCAGTAAGAAGCTGGGCTATCTCATTTATTTTTAAATGGTAGTGTACACACCAGTGTCAGGCTGGTGGTTTGAAAATAGCCAAGCTGATTTCAGCTTAGATCATGATCTTCAGTTATGGGTTCGAGTCCTATGTCGGGCTCTGCACTGAGAGTGTGGAGCCTGCTTGGGATTCTCTTCTCTCTCCCTTTCTCCCTCTCTGCCCCTTCCTCACTTTTGTGTATTCTCTCTCTCTCTCAAAATAAATAAACTTAAAAAAAAAAAAGAAATACAGATTCTTGGGTCTCGTTCTTGGGATCCTGATTGGTCAGGTAACAGATGGGACCCAAGAGAGAACAGACATTCTTGCCCTGATCCTAGAGGAAAAGTGTATTAGTTTGCTAGGCTGCCATAACAAAATATTACAGAATGGCTTAACATAATTTTATTTTCTCAAGATTTGGAGGCTAGAAGTCTCAGATCAAAGTATTAGGTTTGGTTTCCTTTGAGGCCTCTCTCTTTGATTTGCACGTGGCTGGCATCGCATCCTGCTGTCTCTTCAGATGCACACCCTGATGTCTCTCTCTTCTGGTGTTCTCATCCCCTCTGCTTCTGAGAATACCTAACAGCCTCATTTTAATTTAAATAACTCCTTAAAAGCCCTATATCCAAATATAGTCAAGTTCTGAAGTATTGGGGATTAGGACTTCAACATATACATGGGGGTGGAGGGACACAATTCAGCCCATAACAGGAAGCGTTCTTTCACCACTGAGTATGTTAGCTGTAGATATTTTTTGTATTTGCCCTTTATCAAATTAAGAACGTTTCCCTTTATTTCTATTTTCCCTTTATTCATTTTAAATCATGAATAAGTCCCAAATTTTGTCAAACGCTTTTTCTGTATCAATCAATATGATTATGTTGCTTTTTTCTTTAGCTTGTTAATATGATAGAGCACACTGATTGATTTTCAAATATTGAACCATCCTTGTATCCGTGGAATAAACTCCACTTGGTCATATTTGATTTAAATATTGCTTAATGTGATTTTTAAATATTTTATGGAGTGTTCATGAAGGATGTTGGTCTGTAGTTCTCTTTCCTATCCCTCCCCTTCCCTCCCCCATCTTTTCCTTTTCCTTTTTCTTCTCTTTTTCTTTTTGCTCTGTGTAGTTTTGCTATTATAAAATGAATTCAGAAGTGTTTCCCACCTCTTCTAATTTTTGGAAGAGATTGTGTAGAATTGGTGTTAATTCTTTTAAACATTTTTTAGAGTTCTCTAGTAAAACTATTGAGGTTCAGAGATTTCTATTTTGGAAGATTTTTTTTTTCTTTTTAATTTTAGAGAGTGAACATGGGAGTCAGAGGATGGGGGTGTGTGGGGAAGAGAGAGAGAGAGAGAGAGTCCCAAGTTTGATCCCATGACCCTGGGATCATGAGCAGAACTGAAACCAAGAGTTAGACACTTAGCCAACTGGGACACAAAGGCACCCACCCCTATTTTGGAAGTTTTTCACTTACGAATTCCATTTCCTTAATAGTTACAGGGTGATTCAAATTACCTATTTCATATTGGATGAGTTGTGGTAATTTATATTTTTCAAGGAATTGGTTCATTTCACCTAAGTTGTCGAAGTTCTGAATGCAGAATTTTTTTTTCATAGTATTCACTTATTATTCTTTTAATGTCTGCAGAGTCTATCATAATATCCTTGCTTTACTACTGATATTAGTAATTTGTATCTTCTGGTTTTTTCTTTGTCAGTCATGCTAGACATTTGTCAATTTCACAGAGTTTCACAGAACCAGTTCTTTGTTTCACTGATTTTCTCTGTTTTGCTATTTTCAATTTCACTGATTTATATTCTTATGTTTACTATTTTTTTCTTTCTACTTTTTATTTTCTCTTCTTTTTCTAGGTTCTTAAGGTGGGAATTAAGATAACTGATTTGAAGCTTTTTCTCTTTTCTAATGTATGCACTTAGAGCTATATATTTTCCTCTCAGCAGTGCTTCAGCTGGGCCCAACAATTTTTGATATGTTGTATTTTCATTTAATTTTGTTTCCAAGGGTTTGGAGAGTTTCATTACTTTATAATTACTGACTTCTAATTTGATTCCATCATGATCAGAGAGCATACTCTATATGATTTCAACTTTTCTAAATTTGGTTAGTTTCATTATAGTGCCCAGAATATGTCTATCTTGGAAATATTCAGGGATACTTGAAAAGAATGTGTTTTCTGCTGATGTTGGGTAGAGTGTTCTATAAATATCAGTTAGATACTCTTGTTTGATGTTGTTGGGTTCTTCTGTATCATGCTAATTTTACTCCTGCTTTGTTTTGACAAATATTTGCCTGATATGTTCTTTTCAATTTTTTTTTTTGCTTTTTTACTTTTAGTCTGTATCTATCATTATATTTGAAGTGAGGTGTTTTTTTTTTTTTGACAGTACATAGTTGGCTCCTGTTTTCAATTTTTAAAAAATTTTTTAGATTTTATTTTTAAATAATGTTCACACCCAAAGTGGGGCTTGACTCATGACCCTGAGATTAAGAGTCACATGCTCATCAGACTGAGCCAGCCAAGCACCCTAGGTCCTATTTTTTTAATCCTCGATGTCAACCTCTGTCTTTTAATTGGTGTATCTAGACCATACTCATTTAGTCTAATTATTAATAAAGTATGGCTTAAGTCTGCCATTTTATTTTTGTTTCCTGTTTGTTCTGTTTTCTTTTCCATGACTTCCTATGGATTACTTGAATGTTTTTTAGAAAGGTATTTTAATTTTTAGTTTTTAGAGTGTATCTCTTTGTTATAGTTTTTTAGTGGTCATAATTGCTTACTGAAGCATTTTTATGATGACTATCTTAAAATACTTGTCAGATAATCTTAACATTTTTTTCATCTTGATGTTGGCATCTATTGGTTGTCTTTTTTCACTCAATATGAGATCTTCCTAATTCATGGTATAAGTGATTTTCAATTGAAATCTGGACATTTTGAGTATTATGCTATGAGATCTTAAATCTTAGATCTTACTTAAACCTTTTGTTTTAACTGATTTTTAATGATATCACTCTGGCAGAGGAAGAAGGTGGTGGGGTACCACCTCATTATTGCCAGCTGGGGTTAGACATCTAGATTTCTCCCTCAGCCTATGTTGATGTGCAGCCAGAGTGTGGGAGAGACTCCTCAATACTGCTGGGTGAAGATAAGAACTCCAACTCTGCACTCAGCCTCCACTGATACTTCCCTGGCTGGGAGAGTGCCTTATTGCTTCCCATGAGGCCTCTACCAGAACCAAGAAGAGACTGGCCTTCTTATTAGTGACACAAGTCCTGATCCTCAAGTAGCCCTTCTCTGACACCAGCATAACATGAAGGTAGAGGAAGGCTGCCTCATTACTGCTTGCTGGGGTAGAAGTACAGACTCCCCATGTAATTTCCACTGATATCATAGAGATGGCCTCAAACTGCCCATCCCTGTAGGGGTGAAAGTCCTGGAATCCTGCTCAGCATTTTTTAATACTACTCAGGGGTGTGGCTAAGATGACTCTTTACAGCATGGCCTGAGTAGAATTCTAGGATCTCCATTTGGCCTTTTAACTGGTGTGGGTTTGTGAGTCCACAGTTCTTTTTTGTAGCATTTGGCTGGAATGGAGCAGTTATTGCCTGGATGATTTTTCTCTTGCTATGCTGCCGCTTTTCTTCCCTTTTGGCTAAAGAAAACAGGCTTACGTAGGAGCTCTCTTTTGTCTGCACCAGTTGATATCCGGGTTATGGGCTTCTGGGATATATAAGGCAAAAAGAAAACCCTGGCAACTCACCACCATGTTGTTTTTTGAGACCTCAAAGTCCTTGGCAAGTCTGCCTTGTCTCAACTTTTCAGAGCCTTCTTATGTTTATTTATACATGATGTCCAGTATTTTAAGTTATAGTTAAAGGGAGGAATGGAGAAAATAACATGGACTCCACTTTTCTGGAAGCAGAAATCCTGAGGAGTCTTGGAAGCTCATAGCTGAGTCCAAGTGTGGGAGCGCTGGGCTGGGTAATGGTGAGGCCTGTTCCAGCTCTGAGGTACAATGCTCTAGAGTCTGGTCCTGGATTTGGGCCTGTTAGTAGAGACCTTGCAAGCCATTATATGTTCTCCAATTTACCGAATTGATTGTTAAGCCAATTGCCATAGGATGTGCCTTTCTCCCAGACTGCCACGACTGACTTTCTTTTAAAAAGGTGGGCATCTGTTGCAAATGGCAGTTTTCAGCCTCCTCAATCCACATACCAAGGTGTTCAGCTGGGAGTTGCTCCTCTGTATGAATAAAAACTGAATTCCTTTAAACCAGATGAAGCCTAAACTTACAGCTCTGAATTCCCTAACAGAACAGAAGCTTAGCAGTATTTCTTTTCTTTTTTTTTTTTTTTTTTGGAGTCTTAGACTGAAATCTTTCTCCCTATTTTAACATCCTATCTTAGTTTTTTTCACAGTTGACATTTATGCCTTTTAAGTAGATACTTAAAGATGAGCTCGGTTGTTGTTTCTGTTAATAAAGTCATAAGTAGAACAGTCAGAAGTGGTGTTCACTGTCAAAATTTGGGCCTTAATATCAATATGTATATTTAGGAGAAGAAAATTCTTCTCTACTTTCTTAGATTTTATGGCTGATTACATAAACTGACAACAGGCAGATTAATAGGAGAAAAGACATACATTTTTATTTGATTGCACGTGCTGCAGAGGGAGGGAGCTATAGGACAGGAGAGAGAGGGGAGAGCACAGGAGAATGCACAAGGAGAATGTTTCCCCAAAGCCATTGGCTCAGATAATGAGAGGGACTGAATTTCATGAGCTCTTGCAACCAATGGGGCTTAAAGCCTGGAGTTTTAAAGGTCAGTGGGCTTGGCTGGGATAGAGCCCTGAGGGCACTGTCCTACACCTAGGGAGAAGGAAAGCAAACAACCCAGGGGCAGACAGCATGGAAATAGTGATCTGAAGAACACCTGAAGCACACAGCAGGGAGATTATTCACTCCTCCTGGAGAGTGTCCCTGAGAGACAGTGTTCAGACAAACACCTCGCTGGGAACAAAGGAGCTGGCAGGCACAATTCCCCTCCCTTGCCTCTCAGCATAAACACAGAGCCACCTGCAGGAAGCACTGACACTGGCTGCCTAACTTGCTTACACTAAGGCCTACCCATCTGTGCTCTGGTGGGACTGCACCTCAATCAAGCTTGACTCAGTCCCAGTGTAGCAAACCCCTCCTAAAGAAGACAATCACTAATCTCTGCCTATACCATGTCTTCCAACCAGAGAGTTCTATAGGGCCTCACTTCTGGTGGAAGTGGTGTCAGCTCTCGTTTCATAAGCCTAGTTAAAACTCACCACATTCAGGCCAGGGACCAAAGAGTGCCCACAGCAGGCAAGGAAAGCCTCTACAGATGACTGGCCTGAAGGATAGGACAGCTAAAACATAATAGCAGAGTACGTGCAGCACATACTGGAGACACTCCCTGAAATGCTAGACACTACATGACCTCCTCTTCATAAGGCTGTTACTTTGGGGAGTAGGAGATATAACAGGATTTTCTAATACAAAGAAGAAGGCAGAAACTTAGAGAAACAAGCAGAAACAAGACAGGAATTTGTCCCAAATGAAAGAACAAGGTAAGGCCACAGCTAGGGATGTAAGTAATACAGATATAAGTGACATGCCTGGTGGAAAATTTAAAGCAACAATCATAAGGATACTTGCTGGGCTTGAGAAAAGAATAAAAGACATCAGGGGCATCCAAGGGTGGCTCAGTCGGTTGAGTGTCCAACTTTGGCTCAGGTCATCGTCTCATGGTTCATGGGTTTGAGCCCTGTGTTGGGCTCTGTGCTGACAGCTAGCTCAGAGCCTGGAGCCTGTTTTGGCTCTCTGAACCTCCCTGTTCATGTTCTCTCTCTCTCTCTCTCTCTCTTTCAGAAATAAATAAAACATTAAAAAAAAAAAAAGAATAAAAGACATCAGTGAGACTCTTAGCACAGAGATAAAAGAGTTAAAAAAAAGAATCAGTCAGAGATGAAGACTGCAATAAACAAGATTAGAAAACAGGCTTGATGCAATGAACAGCAGGCTGGAAGAAGCAGAGGAACAAATTAGTGACCTGGGAGACAAAATAATGGAAAATAATGAAGCTGAACAAAAGAGAGAAAGAAGAATTATGCAACACGAAGATAGACTTAGGGATCTCAATGACCCCATCAAATGTAATATCCATTGTATAGGAGTCTCAGAAGAACTGAGCAAAAACGGGACAGATAATTCATGTAAAGAGATAATAGCAGAAAACTTCTCTAATCTGGGGAAGGAAACAGACATCCAGATCCAAGAGACACAGAGAACGCTTAATAAAAGCAGTCCAGGGGCGCCTGGGTGGCTTAGTCGGTTAAGCGTCCGACTTTCGCTTGGGTCATGATCTCACGGTTCGTGGGTTCGAGCCCCGCGTCGGGCTCTGTGCTGACTACCAGTTCAGAGCCTTGAGCCTATTTCAGTCTGTGACTCCCTCTCTCTCTGACCCTCCCCTGCTCACACTGTCTCTCTCTCTCTCTCTCTCTCTCCTAAAAATAAATAAAAAACATTTAAAAAAAAAATAAAAGCAGTCCAACACCAAGACACATGGTAATCAAATTTGCAAAACATAGTGATAGAGGAAAAAAAAATCTTAAAAGCAGTAAAATTAGGGATGCCTGGGTGGCTCAGTCAGTTGAGTGTCTGACTTCAGCTCAGGTCATCATCCCACAGTTTAAGGATTTGAGCCCCGCATTGGGCTCTGTGCTGACAGCTCAGAGCCTAGAGCCTGCTTTGGATTCTGTGTGTGTCTCTCTCTGCCTCCCCTGCTTGCACTCTCTCTGTGTCTCTGTCTCTCAATAATAAATAAACATTAAAAACATTTTTTTTAAAAGCAGTAAAATTAAAAAGAAAGTCCTTAACCTACAAGGGAAAAACCCATAAGTTAGCTGGAGATTTCTCAACAGAAATGTGGCAAGCCCGAAGAGAGGCATGATGTATTCAATGTGAATATATTCATGGTATACTCATTGGGAAAGAACTGCAGCCAAGAACACCCTATCCAGCAAAGCTATTGTTTAGAATAGAAGGAGAGATAAAGAGTTTCCCAGACAAACAAAAACTAAAGAATTTCATGATCACTAAACCAGCCCTGCAAGAAATATTAAAGGGGACTCTTTGAGTAGGAAGTAAAGACCAAAAGTGACAAAGTCTAGAAAGGAACAGAGAAAATCTCCAAAAACAATGACAAAACGAGTAATAAAATGGCACTAAATACACATCGATCAATAATAACTCTGAAAGTAAATGGACTTTCAGTAAAACACAAGACATAGGATGCCAGAATGGATAAAAAAAAAAAAAAAAAAAAGACCCATCTATATGCTGCCTATAAGAGACTCATTTTAAAGACTTCTACTGATTGAAGGTGAGGGGGTAGAGAAATATGTATCATGCAAATGGATGTTAAAAGAAAGCCAGAGTAACATTGTTTGTATTGGACAAACTAGACTTTAAAACAAAGACTCTAACAAGAGATAAAGAAGGGGATTATATAATCATAAAGGGGATAATCCAACTAGAAGATCTAACAATCAAAAATATTCATGCACCCAAAATGGGAGTACCCAAATATTTAAAAAATAACAAACATAAAGGAACTGATTGATAATAACACAATAATAGTAGGGGACTTTAACATCACACTAACATTAATGAACAGATCATCTAGACAGAACATCAACAAAGAAACAATGGCTTGAAAGACACAATGAAACAGATAGACTTAACATATATATTCAGAACATTCCATCCTAAAACAGCAGCATATATATCATTTCAAGTGCACATGGAACATTCTCCAGAATATATTACATATTAGGTAAGAAGTCACAACAAATTAAAAAACTGAAATAGAAAACTTGGACAGAGGTGCCTGGGTGTCTCAATCAGTTAAGCATTCTTACTCTTGATCTCAGGGTCGGGAGTTCAAGCCTTACACTGGGCTTCATGCTGGGTGTGGAGGCTATTTAAAAAAAGAAAAGAGGGGCGCCTGGGTGGCTTAGTCTGTTGAGCGTCCGACTTTCGCTTAGGTCATGATCTCACGGTTCATGGGTTCGAGCCCCGTGTCAGGCTCTGTGCTGACTGCCAGTTCAGAGCCTGGAGCCTGTTTCAGAGTCTGTGACTCCCTCTCTCTCTGACCCTCCCCTTCTCACGCTGTCTCTCTCTCTCCTAGAAATTAAAAAAGAAAATAATCCTTAAAAAAAAAAAAGAAAAGAAGAGAAAACTTGAACAGATTGATAATTAGCAAAGAAATTGAATCAGTAATCAAAAAACTCCCAACATATAAAATTTCAGGGCCAGGTGTTTCACAGGCAAATGCTACCAAACATCTAAAGAAGAGTTGATACCTTTTCTTCTGAAACTATTCCAAAAGATAGAAAAGGAAGGAAAACTTTCAAATTCATTCTATGGGGCCAGAATTACCTGGATACCAAAACCAGATAAACACTCTACTAAAAAAGAGAATTACAGGCCAATATCCTTGATGATCATAGATGCAGAGGTTCTCAATAAAATACTACCAAACCACATCCAACAGTACATTAAAAAAATCATTCACCATGATCAAGTGGGATTTATTCCTGGAAAGCAAGGGTGGTTCAGTATTTTAAAATTAATCAATTTGATACCCACATTAATAAAAGAAAGGATAAGAACCACATGGTCATTTCAATAGATGCAGAAAAAGCATTTGACAAAGTACAACATCTATTCATGATAGAAACCCTCAACAAGGTAGGTTTACAGGCAACATCATAATAAGGACTATCTATGAAAAACCCACAGCTAATATCCTCAATCGGGGAAAACCTGAGAGCTTTTCCTCTATGGTCAGGAAGAAGACAGTGATGTCCATTCTTGCCATTGTTAATTTAACATAGTACTGGAAGTCCTAGCCACAGTGATCAGACAAAAAGAAATAAAAGGCATTCAAATCCATAAGGAAGTAGTAAAAGTTCCACTATTTGCATATGACATTAGATTCCATATAGAAAACACAAATGACTCCCCCCAAAACTGTTAAAACTGATACACGAATTCACTAAAGTCCCGGGATATAAAATCAATGTATGGAAATCTGTTGCATTTCTATACACCAATAATGAAGTAGCAGAAAGAGAAACTAAGGAATCAATCCCATGTACAATGCATCAAAAACCATAAGATACCTAGGAATGAAGCTAACCAAAGAAGTGAAAGACTTGTACTCTGAAAACTATAAAACACTGATGAAAGAAATTGAAGATGACACAAAGAAATGGAAAGACATTCTATGCTCATAGATTGGGAGACCATTTATTGTTAAAATATCTATACTACCGAAAGCAGTCTACACATTTAATGCAGTCCCTCTCAAAATACCAACAGCGTTTTTCACAGAGCTAGAACAAACCTAAAATTTGTATGGAACCACAAAAGACCCCAAACAGTCAAAGCAAACTTGAAAACAAAAAGCAAAGCTGGAGGCATCACAATTCCAGATTATACTGCAAAGCTATAGTGATCAAAATAGTGTGATACTGGCAGAAAAGTAGACACATCGATCAAGAGAACAGAATAGCAAACCCAGAAATGAACCCACAACTGTAAGGTCAATTAAACTTCAATGAAGCAGCTGTGGAAACTAATTTGACAATAAACTATTTGTAAAAAAAATAAATAAAATAATAAAAATTAAAAAAACCTTCAATGAAGCAGGAAAAAGGCAATGAGAAAATGGCAGTTTCTTCAATAAATGGAGTTGGGAAAACTGGACCATTTTCTTACACAAAAATAAATTCAAAATAGATGTGATACCTGTATGTGAGTTAACATACAATGTTATATTAGTTTCAGGAGTATAATATAGTGATTTAGCAGCTCCGTGTATTATTCATTTCTCATCAAAGAAGTGTACTCTTAATGCCCTTCACCTATTTCACCATTCGTCCACCTCCTTCCCCTCCAGTAACCATCTTGTTTGTTCTCTAGTTAAGAATCTGTTTCTTGGTTTGTCCCTCTTTTTGTTTGCACATGAGTGAGATTATATGGTATTAATCTTCCTCTGGGTGACTTATTTTGCTTAATATAATACTCTCTAGCTCCATCCTTTTTGCAAATGGCAAGATTTCATTCTTTTATGGCAAAGTAATATTCCATTGTATGTATATGTATATATATATATATATATATATATACACACACACACATACATATACATACACATATACATATATGCCACATCTTCTTTATTCATAAATTGATAGGCACTTGGGCAGCTTCCATAATTTGGCTATTGTAAATAATGTTACAATAAACATAGGGTTGCTTGTATCCCTTTGAATTAGTATTTTTGTATTTTGGGGGTAAATACCCAGTAGTACAATTGATCATAGGTTAGTTCTATTTTTAATTTTTTGAGGAACCTCATATTGTCTTCCATAGTGGCTGTACTAGTTTGCATTCCCACCAACAGTACATGAGGGTTCCCTTTCTCCCCATTTTTGCCAACACCTGTTGTTTCTTGTGTTGTTGATTTTAACCATCCTGACAGGTGTGAGGTACTATCTCATTGTAGTTTTGATCTGCATTTTCCTGATGATGAGTGATGTTGAGCATCTTTTCATGTGCCTGCTGGCCATCTGGATGTCTTCTTTGCAAAAGTGTCTGTTCCTGTCTTCTGCCCCATTTTTATTCAGATTATTTGTGTTGTTTGGTGTTGAGTTGTATTAGTTCTTTATATATTTTGGATCCTAACCTTTTTTCAGATATATCATTTGCAAATAACTTCTCCCATTCAATAGGTTGTATTTTTGTGTGTGTGGGTGGGTGTGTATGCAGAGGTTTTTTTTATTTTGATGAGGTTCCAGTACTTTATTTTTGCTCTTGTTTTCCTGACCTCAGGAGATATATCTGGAGAGAAATTGCTACAGCCAGTGTCAAAGAAGTTACTGCCTGCCTGTGTTCTCTTCTAGGATTTTTATGGTTTCAGGTCTCACATTTAGGCCCTTAGTCCAGTTTGAATTTATTTTTGTGTATGGCTTAAGAAAGTGGTCCAATAGCCATCCAGTTTTCCCAGCACGATTTGTTGAAGAGATAAATGCTTCTTGGATATTATGACTATCATGACTCTAGAAATGATAGTCTTGAGTAAAGTTAAGAATGAATGAGCTTTGGGATTTGAACTAAAGGCTGTCTGCAAGGAATACTTTTTTTTTTTTTTTTTGAAAATCATGATAAAATTTCAGTATCTGAGACTAAAGTTTTAGAAAACAAAATGAGTTAATCATGATCAAAACAAGGAAATTATCTTTTCATGGAAATAGTCACCAAATGTGTCATTTATCTAATTTTTCATTTGAACCAGTTGTCTGGTGCTGATATTTCAATTGACAATAATTATTAACAGTCCATTAGTATGAAGCATGGTGTTATGCTGTTAGAGAATATAAAATATAGGTCCCGCTCTTCATATGCTTACAATCTAGTGAAACACATAGATCTTTGGAAAAGTAAATAATGATAGCAGTTTAGGTTCAAAGGGAGATGATAGGAGCCAGCAAATGGTAAGTGGCCAAATGAGTTAATTATACTAAAAATCTCTATAGGAGTTTTGATGAAGAAGAATCTCTTCAGTTTGGAGTTTTCAGACAGTGATAATGGAACAAAGTCTTGAAGGGTATGAGGGAAGTGGATAGTGGAGGTGAAGGAGGATGAGCATTCAAGCCTTAAAATTCCTTCTGTTACTCTTTTTAAAGGAAACTGGGTGATTTTTGTGGATAATCTGAGTTACCCATGACCCAGCATACTGATGTCAGTTTAAAACGCTTCTCTGCCCTCCATTCTTTTTTCTTGTTCCCTAAATGGTCAGCAGATTGACATGGGCTAGGGAAAGAGGCAGTGGTCAAGAAATGAAAGAGGGTCAGAGAATAAAGAAAATCCTCCTGGGAAACCTGCTAGTGGTTCTGTTTAATTTTACATCTTAACATGGATCAGTGCTGAAATAGATCCTCCTCACAACATACAATTTACGGCCAATTTAAAACCAAATGATTATCCCTCTTCTATCAGGAGTAACACATTTTAAGGGCTGTGGTCCTTATACTTCAAAAAGTGAACCAAGGGCATGCAGAATTGTGTCAACTAGAGCCCAAGGGTATTGAAAGAGAAATTGCTCCAGCATTCCGGGTGATCAGCATCTAAAGGATGAAGATGGGAGATAATCACTTATCATTTGACACTTGCAGTAAAAAGAGTCAGAAAAAAATAGGTTTGACACCTGGGCAATTAAATTCTTAATAATAAGTTAGTGATTACACTCAACTGTGCTGGATGTGTTGCAGGAACACAATGAAGTCCATTTCTACCTAAGTTGCAGATTGTACCTCCTCCCCTTAAACTATTAAGTTCAAAGATGCAGCTCCCCCCAGGAAATAAAGTGTACTCCCCGCCTTCCCAGTTCTCTACTCCATGCTGGCTGAGTTTTCATTCTGAGCACTTGCTTGAGCATTTTGGAGAATCTTCCTCTCAACAGGACGTTGGTATCTGAGCAGAAAAGAAAATTGTTTCTATTTCCAACTCAAAGGTGGTTGTATTTACATAAGCTCCTCTTTCATTTAAATCTGTCTTAATCCTCAAGGATTTAGTAGTTGAAATGCAAAATGCATTTTTTTAAATAAATGAAACAACTATAAGGGAAAACAAACAGTACAGAGAAAGAATTTTAACAAAGCATCTTTCTTTTTTATTTCCATGTTGCCTAGCCTAAAAGTCATGGGGTTTCAAGATATTTGTTTGTATTTTCTTAGTAAAAGGTTGGAATGAAATGTATATGTATGTACATGTGAAATGAAGGAATGAGGTCATGATTTCATCTGAAAGTACAATGTAATCATTTTATTCTTAATTTCAATCCACCTTTAAATTTAAAGGTAAATCTGCAAAATTTTGAGTTTGATAGCTGAGTTGAAAGGCAGCTAGTATATGTTATCACTCCAACAGTTACATTAAAACATAGTTAATTATTAGCTCTTGGGATTGCAAGAGTATGGCCAATGTAGATATTTGTCCCCCTAGAGTAATGTGTAAGAATTTATTCTGTGTCATGAATGGCTTAGTTGAGAGTTCTTAAAAACGTCTTCCCTGGTGAGGTGCTAATTGCGAGAACTCACGTGGCAAAAGCTCCTGGTTTGCATTCATTTCTAAACTTGTTTTTTTTTTTTTCCCCATTTAAACAAGCTATACTTTCACTTTTGGCCATGTTGGAAAAAGGCATTTTGTTTTTTACAAACAAAAAATACTTAGACTTTAAAAATCCTTTAAAAAAATAAATGCAATGGTATTTTAGTAGTCTCAAAGGTTTCTTTCTGTTGTAAAATCCTCCTATAGATTGTAATTTATTTAGCTCTTTTCACATTATCACTGCAATCCTTATTTGCATATACTTTTTTCTTTATGCATAGAATGCTGTGTTTAAGTAATTCTACAATATTTACATTGTAATACTGGAAGAAGGTAGTAGAGTAATACAGCCTCTTTCCAGTCATGATAGGCAAAACTGTCCACTAATCAGCATTATTGGCAACATTAGTGGCCAATAAAGCCACTGGAATCTTAAAATTATCTTTATTTTTCTTTGGGATTTCTTATAAGCTATATAGGATATATAAAGGACTTAAATTTGCATGGTAGGCTTTTTCATGTTAAAAAAAATCAAGCCTAGATAATTTTCCAGTAGATTAGTCTGGTACTTCAGCAATGGAGCAAGTGATTTCCTTCTATTGCTAAGCACAGTGTATGTAGTGAAGAGAAATAACATTTATTTGTCACCTACTGAGTGTCAACAAATAATATAAACATTATCTAATTTAATCCTATGTGGTAGGCATTATTGATCTTATGAAAACTCAGGATGGCTAATACTGTCAATACAACCCACAAAAGTACCACTAACCAGTTAGGTGATATTAATAGGAAAATACCTCAAAGCTTACATTGTATTTCTACTGGGTCAGTAACCCTCAAAGTAACCAATCAATATTCAGAAACCAGAACATGGATAGGTTTCTGGTTTTGTTAAGGTTTTTTTAAAAGCCATCATAGGTTATTATTCCAGTTTCTTCCTTCCAACCTATATCTGTTGCCTTTTGGTTTTCATAGTGAAATTCTTAAGTTTACATACTAAAAGAGTAACTTCTAATAGACCTTGTCCCTGGCCAACATTCCTTGAGAAACATTGTGGCTGGCTTAATCAAGGTCTTGTTAAAAAAAAAAAAAAAAAAGACTTTAGAAGAAAACCATTTAGAAAGAACTATTAAATATGTAACTATAGGACCCAGAAGGCTGTTGCTTTTTAAAATAAATCAGACTCAGGGCACCTGGGTGGCTTAGTCGGTTGAGCGTCCGACTTTCGCTTAGGTCATGATCTCGCAGTTCGTGGGTTCGAGCCCCGCGTCGGGCTCTGTGCTGACTGCCGGCTCAGAGCCTGGAGCCTGTTTCAGTCTGTGACTCCCTCTCTCTCTGACCCTCCCCTGCTCACGCTGTCTCTCTCTCTCTCTCCTAGAAATAAATAATAAAAAATAAAATAAAATAAATCAGACTCAGAGCACCAGTTAAGCATCTGACACTTGATTTTGGCTCAGGTCACGATCTCAAGGTTTGTGGGTTTGAGCCCCATGTCGACAGCATGATGCCTGCTTGGGATTCTCTCTCCAGTTCTCTCTGCCCCTCCCACACTTGTGCACATGCACTGTCTCTCAAAATAAACTTTAAAAAAATAAATCAGATTCAACAGTGTTAAAAAAATCTACCATGCTTTTAAGAATTTATCCCACATATATACTTGTGCGTGTGTGAAGTAACCTATTTACAAAAATAATGCAGCATTTTTACAGTAGTAAAAAACTAGAAAGAATCTATTCATCAACAGGTGACTGACTACAAAAAATTGATATACTCATTTAATGGAATACTACACAGCTGTTCAAATGGATGAGGCAGCTCTAATCTATGTAGCTCTAAAACATATTATTGAGGGAAAAAAAGAAAGCGCAGAATTGTGTATTTAGTATAATTTATGAACAGAAAAGGGAAAGATAAACATATACCCACATATATACTTGGATTATACATTGAATATTTCTATACTATAGGCAAGGAGACAAAAATGGACTTTAGGTGGGTAGGAGAAAGGTGAGTAAAGTTTCTTTTCACTACATAGCTCTTCGCTCAAAAGAAAAAAAATATCTCAAATTAGTCTATGCATTTGTATTTTTTTCTTCCTGGAATGTTAATAAAACTAAAAAAAAACCCACCCTTCTTTCAGGAGGTGTATCTGTGAGAGTAGGAAGGGGCTTTTGGTTTTCATTTAATGTCATTTCACTGATTTTCTTATGAATATCTGTTACTTTTATATGAGATATGATTTAACTGGTAGCAGGATTATAGAGTTTTTGCACTCGCCCTTCTTTATGCTTTCATGCAATTAAAAAAAACTTATTTAAATTTTTTGAAAAAGCTGTTGCTGACCATCCTTCTCTGTTGTTTAGGAAACATTACCAAGATCATCATGATCTGCCAAGGCCAATTCTCTCCTAAGGTGTATTTTATTCATATTGTATCTTTTCTGCAACGTTTTTGAGTCCATCTTTATTGGTTTAAAATGTAGTGTCTTTTGCCCTAGAATTCCACCCATGTGTCACTTCCTCAAGTTCTACTAAAATGCTTTGAAAGGTCTGGGACTTTCACAAATTATCACACACTTCTTAGGGCACAATTGCCTGGGCCTGGATTACCCATTAAGAGAGGAGTCAAAATGCTTTATTCTCTTAGGGTGACAGAGGTGAATAGCATAAAGAAATGGCATACAGAGGTGATGATCAGCTTCAAATTGTGATTATTCAAACATAAAGCCATCTTTCAGAAGTACAGTTGCTGAGAAATTATTTCTGCAAGTAAGCAACCAAATCTCTCCAAAGCCTTATGACCACTTCATTTGTTTACGTGATCCCTGATTTTAAGTTGTTGAGGTTAATTTATGGAATCAAGTAATAGGCCCCATCCATTCAAAATGGATGACCAAATAGAAGTGAATACATTATGGAATTAATTTAGTTTTGTTTATGTCTTCCAGTTCTGTGTTCTGGCTCTGATAACTTTTATACATTCTTTCTTCATATGACATTAAAAAATGTGCATTAATTTTGTCTTTATGCCCAAATGCTTTTATTTTCTCATTAAAAAAATTTTTTTAAAGTTTATTTTTGACAGAGTGCGAGTGGGAGAAAGAGGGGCACATAATCCAAAGAAGGCTCCAGGCTCTGAGCTGTCAGCAGAAAGCTGGACATGGGGCTTGGACTCACAAACCATGAGATCATGACTTGAGCCAGTCAGATGCTTAACTGACTAAGCCACCTAGGTGACCCTTTATTTATTTACTTTTAAAGTGGGCCCCATGCCTAGCATGGAGCCCAACACAGGGCTTGAACTCATGACTTTGAGATCAAGACCTGAGATGAGATCAAGAGTTGGATGCTTAACCAACAGAACCACCCAGGTGCCCCTTAATTGCTCTTTTAAAGACAAGTTTGACTTGTTTTCCTTTCTGGCTTATGTATCAAATGGAATGAAGGAAATGGTAAAAGCAGCCAAAAGGGAGGAGCAAGATTGTTTCTTCTTTTTCCTCAGCCTGCTGGTCTCCCTCTAGTACCCTTCCTCAGCAGTTTTCAACTCAAGGAGCAGCTGGCGAATAAATATTTAGAGTCCCAGACCCAGTGTCATAAGCAGAGTATAGAAAGGTATGTTTGGAACTGAGAATAATGTAATAACTGGTAGACACTCACACTTCCTATATATATAATTTAAAAAATTCCTTTGTATGAAATTGGTTTATGCATCTGATTAATAACAGTTCTTTTTAAAAAATGTTTGAGAGGAGTGGGGAGAGGGAGACAGAATCCCAACTAGGCTCCACACGGTCAGTGCAGAGCCCAATATGGGGCTCAAACTCATGAAGCACTGGGCTCATGACCTGAACCGAAATCAAAAGTTGGACACTTAACTGAGCCACCCAGAAGCCCCTGGGCTTCTAAAAGCAGTTTTTTTTTATATTTAATTTTTTTATTGTGTGATTTCACTTCTTAATTATTATTTTTTACAAATAGTTTATTGTCAAATTAGTTTCCACATAACACTCAGTGCTCATCCCCACAGGTTAAAAGCACAGTTCTAAAAGCACTTTTCACTCACTTGCTTTTTTCTTTTCTACATATAAAATGAGATGATATATGTAGGTTTATGTAACAAATCCAACTAGGTATTTGAGCACCCAACAAGAGCACTAGATTAGGCCCTGAGAGATTTATGATATTATCTATTATGTACAATGAATTAAGTATAAGAATGGAAAGCTAGGTCTCTGTCCTTATGAATTTTGGAAAAAAAGACTAATTTTTTTTGAACAACACTGTTTCTAGTAAGAAGCTTAGATTGAGAACATTCCTACCAGCATACATTTCTGTGGCATTTATCAGTTATGAAATGTAAATTATTCCTTATCTGCTATAAGGTATTACATCAAGGGAAGATTTATTACCTTTTCCTTCCATCATGAAAATGACTGTTCTAATTTCATCCAATGGCATTAAACTGTTAACAGTATTTCTGCAAGCTATTTAACAGATAATATTAAAATCAAATTATCTACAGAGCATGAAGTAACCTTTAAGATTTAAAAAATGTAGGGTGTTTAATAGTCTAATGTAGGGATGTTTAAAATTAGGCTCTACAGCAGACTAATCCATTATCACAAGGTGGATTTTCCTATCCTGTTTATTAGAAGAAAATAATGCTTTATTTTGTAACATTTTCCATCTTTACTGCTTTTCTCTGGTTAAAAAAGAAATCACAGTACTAAGCTGGGACACATGCACGTTGCTTTTCTGAATAGAAATGAAATGTTAGCTGGAAATTAAAGTCTGAGTCATCTTCATTTGAATATATATTTTATTTAGAATGCAGCACTAACAACATGATAAACTGTCACAAATTTATACCAAGAAGCACACAATCTTTCAAATGTGTTGTTTTTCACAATTGATTTAAGTATAGCATTATTGTTATTTGGTACGAGAGTCAAAGACGACATTTAGATTCTTCAGCTGTGGAGCCTTTAGTAACATCGAAATGATTGTCTAGTCAGGCAGAGGAGAGAAATTCAAAAGCAGTTTCTTTTTCTTCTGCCAGTTCCTTTGCAGTTAGATCCATCTTCTCACGAGAGAAATCATTAATAGTGAGACCTTCAACAACCTTCCAGGTCTTATTCTGTTTGAAAATAATTGCAAATAAAAGATTTACAATTAAATGAGAACTGATCTTTCAGCAAGCAACAACTCAGACTGACCTTAAAGCTACAGGAGTATCTGTTTTTAAAGTCTGATTCCAAAGAAGCAAATCAAAATCCAGATCTTAACTAACATATAATTCTGGTAAAAATTCAACACTTGGATTTAAAACTCATTGAATCTAGAAAAAAAAAATCTTTAAATGAGGATTTAGTTAGCAAACGTGAAAAGAAAAAAAACAAAACCAAAACCTAATGACTTTAGTATGGTCATAATCAAAATAAGATGCTATTGGTAGGTATCCGATATTAGTGGCATAACTAAGTGTGTCAATGGCAAGAGTTGAATCTCCCTTTCCAGATTAACTTCAATCTTTTAGTAACCAGAAGCTGTGCTTCATACAATTTTAAAGTTGAGAAAAATGTCTAACTTAGTAAAAGAACAACTTTCTACACTAACTTATAACCAATATTAATAAAAATATGCAACTACTCTCCCAGAAGGGAATAGAGGGAAATAACCCTCAAATACCTTACCTTGATTGTAACAGGGAATGAGTACAGCAGATCATCAGGAATACCATAGGGGTTGCCATCAGAGATAATGCCCATGGACACAAATTCTCCCTAAAAATAATCATCAACATTTTATATTCCTGAGGTGCTTAGGAATTAATTTATACAAGCACATGAACATGAATTAACAAAACTAAACCAGGTAACACTTTCTTGCTATGTGCTAACTTCAATACTGCGTAAGGAAGCATCACCAGGCTCTTCCATGTGTATGATCTCATTCCAGTCTTCCAATCCACGTGGGAAGTAGGCCACAGAAACATAACCCTCGTTTTCTAAATGAGGGTGCTATGGCCTTAATATAGGTTTTAGAAAAAAAGTCACAGTCACCATGTGTGCTAGGTGTTTTCCATGTATCATCTCATCTAACCCTTAACAATCCTGTAAGAAATGCCATGTAAAAAACAATCAAATAGTTTAGAAAGGTTAAGTAACTTTCCCAAGATTTTTCAGCCAGTAAGCAGCTGAGCTGGGATATAAACCTAACCTGCCTGACTGCAAGGTTATGTTCTTTGTATAGCACATCAGAGGCCAAGAAGAAAAGAGCGGCCTGTACAGATCACTGAGTCCTCACCTCCGGGGTTCCAAACCAGATGTCTCTGACATGGTCACAGATGGCTTTTGCAGCAGACATTGCACTGGACAGCTTCCGAGCCTTGATGACAGCAGCACCACGCTGCTGCACAGTCTGGTTGGGAACAGGCAGAGACAGTATTACTTGGTCACGAGAGGAGAGTTTTTACTGATTCTGAGCTAATCCTGGGATGAAAGACTGCAACCATAGTTTAATGTCCTCCTCTCCAAAATCATGCAACTACCTCATGTGGACCTTACCAACCTATTTGAGTTGTAAGCACCAGTCTTTCTCAAAAAAGAAAACTACAAATCCACACAGAAAGTTTACTACATTTGATACAAAGCAATGGATCTCATTATAAAGATGAACAGGATGACTGGAGGGAACGTTAGTTTTTTCCCACTTTAGCAATCAATCTTGACTGCCACACAACAGATCAGATCAGACTGGATCAAGACTGGCTTTGTATGACCTGCACAGAAAGTAGTCACCAGAGCCACTGTGAAAGGCCTGCTCTCCTTGAGAAACACTTCACCCCCACCCCTCGAAGAGACACTCAGGCCAGGGATATGGTGTGTTTCTCAAGAGTTCTTTATGCATGGCTGTTAGGAGAGATTTTTCTTACTGTGATGAATTCTCCTTTGAGCCAGCTGTCGTCTTTCAGAGCATCATAAACACCAACTTCCTTTCCTTGCAGTTTCACCTTGGCATGGCTGACATCTGGATACTGAGTTGAGGAATGGTTTCCCCAGATAATGACATTCTTTACATCATCAGAAGTCACACCAAGTTTAAGAGCGATCTAGTGAAATAGAAAACAAACACCTAACTTAGACAAATGCTTTTTATTTCAAATTGTGCCTGACAAACACCCTTAAAAATAAAAGCCTCTGAAACTTCAAGAAAACACACAAGTTACATTGACTTGTAAAATAAGAGTATATTATTATAATAATTTATTGCTTAGTTATTCCCTAAAGCTTAATGGTATAAACAAAATGTGAATGTAAAATATTACAGAGTAGAATATTTGAGAGCAGAGAGCACCTCAGTTTATGGTTGACTTATCAGTATAGTGGGTTTATCAAATATAAAACAACAGCAAGAGGCTGAATATATAAATGTGACCTTTGCTTTGTTGTTAATACTTACTTGGAGATGTCTCCTCAGCACTTCTGAGCAATCAGGTCAGAATACGGAAATTCCTCCACATTTAGGGGAAATTTTTATTATATACCATATAAATAAATTAGCGAAGTTTCAAATAATCCTATGAAATTTTGGAGTTGGAAGGGATTCAGATTACCAAAAATGACTGTCCTCAGTTTACAGAACAGGAAACCAAAGGAAAGACTCTATATGTTAATACTAAAATGATAACGGATGTAACAATTTCTTGCTATAGCTTTGAAAAGCACTTTAGGGGACATCTACCTGGCTCAGTTAGGGCAGCATGTGACTTTGATCTTGGGGCCATGAGTAGGAGCTCCATGTTGGGTGTAGAGATTACTTAAAAACAAAACAAAACAAAAACTAAAAAATATTAAAAAAAAAAAAAACTTTAGGATCCTGCATGCCTTACAATCACATGACTATCAATTATACTATATAGTACACTAGCCACAGAAAGGGTTAGAAAGTTATGTTTGGGGTGACTGGGTGGCTCAGTAGGTTAAGCATCTGACTTTGGCTCAGGTCATGATCTCATAGTTCATGGGTTCAAGCCCGATGTCAGTCAGTGCAGAGTCTGCTTTGGATTCTCTCAACTTCTCTCTGCCCCTCCCTGGCTTGTACTTTCTCTCACTCTCAAAATAAATAATAGGGGCGCCTGGGTGTCTCAGTCGGTTGGGCGTCTGACTTCAGCTCAGGTCATGAACCCCCGGTCTGTGGGTTCGAGCTCTGCGTTGGGCTCTGTGTTGGCCTGGAGCCTGCTTGAGATTCTATATCTCCTTCTCTCTGCACCCCCCCCCCCGCCCCCGGCTCATGCCTCTATGTCTCTCTTTCTCTCAAAAGTAAATAAACATTAAAAAAAAAAAAAAAACTTTAAAAAAAGAAAATTACATTTTGAAAGATTTAAATAAATCTTTTTGATCTTGTTTGTTTAAACAAAATTGATTTTATTTAAAATCAATTCACTTATTTTGTTATTGGCTGATAAGATAATGTACAAAAATAAATTATGGTTAGTTGTATGTATCATTAGTTCTTAGACACCAGAATTATGATGAACTAGAAGGGAATGTTTTGGGAAAACATTTTTAAGAACTGATGTGTTATGGTAACATTGTGGGTGATTTTTCTTTCTTTCATATTACAGTAAGAATGGGAGAGAAAAAGAGCTGTGCCAGTGTTCACAGCTTTTGCATACATAAATAAAAGCACTGCATCAAAAGAATATATAATCTGATAATCTGAAAAGATTTAAAAAACAAGGATAGCCCCAAATTCGAAACAATCCCAAAGTCCTTCAAGAATTGTTAAACTGTGGTCCTTCCATATAATGAAATAAATGGGAGTAAGTGGAGAAACAATAAAAAGGAATAATGATACAAGTAACAAGTTGGATGCGTATTAAAGGCATTTTACAGTATAAAAAGGCCAATACAGGGATTCTCTGTACTATTTTTGTAACTTCTGAGTCTACAATTATTCCAAAATAAAAAGTAAAAAATACAATAACCAACCAAACAAAAAGGACACTAATGGAAAAGGATAATACTTAACATGTTTGCAACAACTGGATTCCTCTTTACCCTAATTTATTCTGCCAAGAATCAGATGGTGTTTACTTTCACTATTAACTCTTAAAGTTGAGACTTGTTTCTTAAATCCTATGATAGTTAGGGGCGCCTGGATGGCTCAGTCGGTTGAGTGTCTGACTTTGGCTCAGGTCATGATCTCTCATGGCTCATGCTTTACACTGACAGTGCTAAGCCTGCTACAAATTCTGTCTCCCTTGCTCCCTGTCCCTCCCCCACTAGCGCTCTCTCTGTGTCTCAAAAATAAACATTAAGGGGCGCCTGGGTGGCTCTGTCAGTTAAGCGTCTGACTTCAGCTCAGGTCATGATCTCACAGTTTGTGGGTTCCAGCCCCGTGTCGGGCTCTGTGCTGACAGCTAGCTCAGAGCCTGGAGCCTGTTTCAGATTCTGTGTCTCCCTCTCTCTCTGACCCTCCCCTGCTCACGATGTCTCTCTCTCTCTCAGAAAGAAATAAAACATTAAAAAAAAAATTAAAAAAATTAAGTCCCACAATTGGATGATTTTTAAAAATTAACCTAAAATTTTGTTTCTGACATTTAAAATGACTTGTCATCTAAACCCTGCTTCATCTAGAGTTCTGCAAGTATTAGGACTATTAAACACATCAGTCTTCACAAAGTAGTTGGATAGTTTGTTTCTGGAGAATCCAGCTACTTGATCTGCTTAGTGGTTGAGACTGAGTGGTGTAAGGTGCAAGGAGTAACATTTTCTGTGTGTGATGACCTTCATGGACTTGGGAAGAACTACCCTTACTTATATTTAGTAAGTATCATAGAGAAAAGGGAAAATTTATCACGGGCAAGCAACCTAAGGTGTCTGTTACCAAGAACTAAGAACCTATACCTTTGCTGAATGCCAGCCTCAACTGCTCCAGAGTACGGTGAAGACAAACTGCCTCTGGGCCTCTCCTCCCTCCAGGAAGCTCCCTACTTCCTTTGTCCTTTGCCTACTTCCTTGGGGTTTTTATTTTTATTTTTAAAATTTATTGAGCTAATCCACTTCTGTCTGGACAGCAAAGGCCAGTACTTTGCAGACATAGTTTCTAAATTTCATTCACGTCAGAGCGAGTCTAAATTAACGTGTATCCAGGACCACACTCCCTTGCTCCATTAGATGCTGTCTTATCTGCCAGGTAGATCTGTTAAACAGTTTTGGACTGATTCTCCAGCCCCAGGAAATTTTCTTCCCCCTGATACCAGCTAACTAGTTGTCCTGGCAAATTACCCTTATATATATATATATATATATATACACCCTTATATATATATATATATACCCTTATATATATATATATACCCTTATATATATATATATATACCCTTATATATATATATATATGCATACACATGCAGCTCTAGTTTGCAAATACACGGGGGAATTGTATAGGTGCTGGACAGTCACTTGGTAGGTAGGTAGGTCCTGATTTCCAAAATGAATTATGTAAGGCTAGCAACATTCGTGTAAGAAATGGTCTTCAGATGTGTTACTTTTCTCACTGGATTAACAACTTCTATGGGAGGAAGAAACTACTTTTTCAAAAACGTCCTAAAAGCTCTGGCTGTGCCAGCCTGACATGCTGGAACATGTGCGAAAAGTTAAAGTCTAACAAGACTGCTTTTTTTCCCTCTTTCCTCAGTAGACTCTTGCCCCTACCCGGAAAAGGGTTTCAGGCACTGAGGCAAAGTGTCACTTAACAGTACCTGTAGAAGCAGAATTTTCCAGTGCCTACCTCCACCAAGGCCTCCGTTCAAAACAACAGAAAACCAAGTTTGTCAGTGTCCTTACCCTTTTTCCCTGTTGCAAGTAACTATGTTGCAATCCAGAGCCCACAAATGCAACATGTTTCATAGGACCCAAACCTCCTGTCCACACTCATTCAAACTAACTCCCATTCCTTCCACCCACCAGACTCTAGCTAAAAAGTAAGGGAAAAAACCTAGGTCAGAGCCTAAAGCCTCACAGAAAATATTTGCAATTTAAGCTTGTTATCTGATGACCTTCTAAATTAATTGAATATTCAAGGAGATATATCTGAGGTGTGGTTCTTCTCAACTTTTGGGTATATCCTTACTACTACTACTAACTACTACTACTACTACTACTACTACTACTACTACTACTACTACGATTCCTTAGGAGTAAATAAGAGCAACCAATCTTTATTGAGTTTTAGTATGTGACAGGTACCATGATAAGGGCTTAATGTAGATCTTATTTAATCCACATAGCTCCCCTTTGAGATTGACAGGATTATCCACTTTTATACCTTAAATATACTTTCTCAAGGTTAAAAAACTAGTAAGAATGGACTTAGGTCACCTGACTCCGTTATGTAAGAACACACCTAGGGTTTTGGAGTCAGATGAATCTAGTTGGCAGGATCCCTGACCTTTCCGGGCTTCAGGTTTCTTATCTGTAAAACACAGATAACATACCTCATATGATTTTTTGAATTAAAAGATAAATTATACGTAAGCCATTCAGCTTAGGGTAGAAGCTTAACAAATGTCAACTCTTTTCTTCTTTACTAGGCACTCCAAAGTTGAAAGTTGATCAATTCTCAGTTTAAAGTGTAAGGACACAAGTCTAAACCAGACTGACTCCATAACAGGCTTTAAGTTTCCCCTCTAAACTAGAAGGCCTAAGTTTCAGTTTCCCTGAAACTATCAGGCAGCTACATACTGTCCAAGGCCTAAAAAACTGCCCACCACTTTACTCCACCACACTACCTTGGCAACGCCCAATCAAGAAAGGCCAGCAACTATAGATAAATCTTAGCTACCTAATGTTAAAGTTAACCCGTTAGGCGCTGAACAAGACCCTAGGCTCGCTCTGTAATTGGCTGAATTTAAAAGTACTCTAAATGTTGTAATTGGGTCTCGCCAAAAGTAACAAATACTCTAGACAATGTGTATGGTTAAACCCGCTGTCAATGATATTGTATAATTATGATTGGATCGCTGTTTCCATGCCACAACTTCTGTAACTCCCCCGTCACAAACCCCATAAAAACCCTACTCTGCCTTTGTTCGAGGCTCTCAGCACGGATCCACTGTGCTGGTGAGGTCTGGGAGCCCGAGCTCGAGCCCGTAATAAAGCCCTTTGCCTTTGCATGCGTGACTCGGTCTCTCCAGTGGTCTCTGGTCGGTGAGGATACTGTGATCTGGGTATAACAAAAGCAGTGGTTTTTCAACTTAGACCACAGGTCATCTTTTGATAAAAACTTTTCTCGAAACTACAGTTGTCTTTTCATTTTTTATTTTTTTTAAAAATGTTTATTTATTTCTTGGAGAGAGAGAGAGACAGCGTGAGCAGGGGAGGGTCAGAGAGAGAGGGAGTCACAGACTGAAACAGGCTCCAGGCTCTGAGCCGGCAGTCAGCACAGAGCCCGACGCGGGGCTCGAACCCATGAACCGCGAGATCATGACCCAAGCGAAAGTCGGACGCTTAACCGACTAAGCCACCCAGGCGCCCCTAAAGTTGTCTTTTTAAGAAAATGTTTGATTTATTCATTGAGAGAGAGAGAAAGAACACGAGGGAGGGGCAGAGAGAAAAAGAAGAGAATCACAAATAGGTTCTGTGCTGTCAGCACAGAGCCTGACATAGGACTCAATCTCATGAACTTTGAGATCATGACTTGAACCAAAATCAAGAGCAGGACACTTAACTGACTGAGCCACTCAGGTGCCCCAACAAAGTTGCGTTCTTTAGAAGAAATAGTGGGGGAGCCTGGGTGGCTCAGTCAGTTGAGCATTCAACTCTTGATTTTGGCGAAGGTCATCATAATCCCAGGGTCATGGGAATGAGCCTTGCATTGGGCTCTGCGTGGAGCGTGGATCCTGCTCAAGATTACTTTCTCCCTCTCCCTTTGCTCCTCTCCCACACTCATGCTCTCTCTAAAATTAAAAATATTTAAAAAATGAAGAAAAAGGACTAAATTCATATACCTATCTAACAGTGATGACCTGTGTATAAGGAGGTATGGCCAGAAAAGTGCTAAGAAAAAGGAAAGAGGTTATGTCCAAGAACCCTGAACTTTGTCATGGCTTTTGAAGGACACCAGGATTGTCTAGACCCAATAAAGCCTAGGAAACTAGTACAGATGACTGGCTGTGGCTTCTCATTTTTTAAAAAGCTACTGTTATTACCCTGGTCACTGACTCCTTGGCACATTTATCTAAGACTCCAAGGGGTAAGGACACTTGAGAACAATTAAAATTTAGTTGCTAAGTAGTGATAATTAAGAAGTTTTATGAAAACATGTAGAAAATTTAAAAATATAAACATAAAATTAAATATAAAATTAAAAATTAAAAAATCTGAATCTGATTGCTTAGCTATAAGGAAAAAGGAAAGAGAACCACCACACAAAACACAAAAACGCAAATCTTTCTATAACGTTCTAAATATCTGACAAAAATCAATTAAACTATGTATTATCATGTTAAGTATACTAATGACTGATTTTTTCTCTACTGTAATAAGAGAACATTAGGAACAGCATTTTTTATTAAAAAACTTTTTTGTAATGTTTTATTTATTTCTGAGAGAGAGAGAGAGAGAGAGAGAGAGAGAGAGAGGCAGTGTGAGCAGGGGAGGGTCAGAGAGACAGGGAGACACAGAATCCGAAGCAGGCTCCGAGCTGTCAGCATAGAGCCCGACACAGGGCTCGAACCCACGAACTGTGAGATCATGACCTGAGCTGAAGTCAGCTGCTTAACCGACTGAGCCACCCAGGCACCTCTAGGAACAGCATTTTAAGTATAGAGACCAAATGAAATATAGTCAAGACAATTTTTTTCATTTTTTTAAAAATTTACTTATTTATTCTGAAAGAGAGCAAGAAAGAACGGGAAGGCCGGGGGCGGGAGAGATATCACAGGCAGGCTCTGCACTGACAGTGCAGAGCCTGATGTGGGGCTTGAACTCACGAGCCGTGAGATCATGACCTGAGCTGAAACCAAGAGTCGGACATTAAGCCAACTGAGCCACCCAGGTGCCCCTATAGTTGAGAAAATTAAGTATGAAGCTCAGCCTCCTAAAGAGACTAGATTTAAAGACTCCCTAATAAGTAGAACAGCTTCCTACTAAAAAAACACAATAAATAAAAAAGTAAGATTCGGCTACTTTAAAAGTGAGAGCAAAAGGTTTTAAAGTTGAACATTCATAAGATCTTAAAAGGTATTTTTCTACCTGAGCTTTAGCTCGGTTGTGATCCAAACGAGTCAAGCAGCTGAAGTTCTCCTTGGGGATGGATGGTGCCGACTTGCAGGCAGTCAGGCAGTTGGTATTGGCTGGGTTTCCCACCACAATAACCTAGGACGTACAGGAGGCACAGCACAGTTACTGACCACATACTGATTAACTAAACTACCTTAGAACAGGACTGACAAACATGTAACATGTAGTCTTTATCTCAAGTTTGTGTGAACAAAACAAGCATAGTTACGCCATAGTTTCTACTGTATTTCTAGCCCACTGTTAGCGTTTGGTGCAATTACTGAAAACGTGTCTTTAAGAAAGCTACCGGTATGTACACAAGTTGCTTTCCAGGTGGCAGCGTCCAAGACCTCAGGTATATGTCTTTCTACATTGTTTTGTGCCAAAACAGAGGCAGAGCATTATCTATTTGCCACAAGAAACAAAACAAAAACAAAAAAACCTCTAAGTAATCTAAGGCTCTTAGACATCAATTCATTCATAACATTTTCCTTCTTAAAGAAATAGTCCAAGAAAAATTTCGACTTGAACAGTTTATTTTAGGAAAATGATTTGTCTTTATTGAGAGTTTTTTCAGTCTTACCTAATCCTAAGAATTAACTGGGATTTGCTAAGTTACAGATTAACAAATCCTACCCACTCCATATCTATTAAGTCAATCCTTAGTAGAAAGCATTTCAGGCTACTTTTTTTTTTTTTTTTAAATTGAGGAGGTACAGGATACTCTGTGTTATAGTATAGGAAAATATATAGGAAAATCCATCATGGACTCTCTCATTCAAGTTTTTAAAATTTTTAATAAAATGATAAACTTACCATGAAATAATATCAAACTTACTGAAAAGCTCAAGAATAGTACAAAGACTACCTCCCACATCCTGTTTACCCAGATTCCCCAACTTCTTCCATCTCTTTCTCTACACACACACACACACACACACACACACACACACACACACACACACGCACACTATATATATCCTTAGTCTTTTTATTTTTTTTGGCCCACTGGAGAGCAAGCTGCCATGATACCCCAAGGTCCCTAAGTACTCCAGTGTCAGTGTATATTTCCCCAAAATGGCACTTTTTGGCTGACGGTTTAATTACTGTGGAAGCAGTACCACAACTCCAAGCAGCCTGGAGCAGTCCAAACAACGTTGTAGTAATTTTTTAAGAGACCTATGGATTTCTCCTCAACTTACTTCTACTATTTTCTGTTAATGACTTCAGAAGATAAAAGTAAGCTATTTGAAGTGAATTCCACAGAAAGTGAAAATTCAGATATATGAAAATTATTTTAACAGAACATTGTAATTAGCAACTTTAAAAATCTTACTTTTACTCTTATCTTTGTTTAAAGTCAGGACAGGGAAGAATTAAGTGTATCAAAATCAATAAAACCTCTAATCAGCAAGCCTTTTTGCTATGACAACTAAGTTCTAGGTAACTGATACTTAAATGGTAAAAGAAGCCTTATTATAATATTAAGACAAATTTAGAAACTAAACTATCTTGAACACAAAGAGACAGAAAAGGAAGTTACACCAATTGCACTCAAGCATATTAAAATTTCTTTGAACTGAGAAAATCTGAGCATTTCAGAAGCCACCACCTCCCACTGCTTAGAATGCAACTTACAGCCAGCACTCTCTACAATCACAAATCCAAATGTCTGAACAGATATTTCCACACAGCTAAAAGGCACCAGAAAGTTCTGTGGCTTCTCTAGAAGTCTGTAAATTAATACTGAATTTCCATATCACAGCAAGAGGTGAAATATTTTTGAAAACTTCTACATAAAAATTTCTACATTATAGCAAAAATAAGTTTTATTGAGCAAAGTTCTCTATTTACTGAGGTGGGGGGAAGGCAAATAATTCTGCCTTCACTTAAATGCTGGAAGAAGCAGCTTTAAATGCTGATCATGAAAAACTCCATAAAATACTGTATGGTCACCTTAACCGACTTCTTGGCATATTTCTCCAAGGCCGCACCCTGGGATTTGAAGATTTTCACATTTGCTTTGAGTAAATCTTTCCTCTCCATGCCATCCCTTCTCGGCATGGAGCCCACCAGAATGGCCACATCCAGATCTTTGAAGGCAACATCTTCTTTATCTGTTGCGATGACATCTGTGAACATGGCAATAGGAGAGCTACTGCAACACTAAAGTGTGAGGTTTTCTTTTTCACACTGCATCTCCCCAGTAATTCTTTCCCTTTGTAGCAAACGTTAACTTTCATATATTACAATGTTAAAAGTTTTAGAGGCCTCAGAAGGGAAAGACAATATAGTCAAAAAACAGAACATCAGCAGAAATGTAAATTACTAGGCAATTTATTTGCTTTTCCTATTTCAGTAACTGTTTCAAACCCAAAAGCTGTACAGTTGTCTGTTTTCCAATCAGAGACTGTGCAAAATATGGTAACTTTGAAAGTAACATTTATTTATACGAATTACTACAGATAGCATGAAAGAGAAACTAATTTATCTAATTTTTAAGTTATAACTACTTTAAGGTCTAAGATCTGAATCACAAATTCAAAATAATGTTTGTTGAGGAATTTTGTGCCAGGAATAACACTACAAATTTTATCTGATCAAATCTGAACTTAATATTTTATGCATGAAGATAAAGAGGTTTAAAGAGATTAATTGGCTGCCCAAAAAGCAGGGAAGCTGTAATTCCAGCCTAGGTTGGTCCAGAGGTCAACCACTATTCTACTGTTCATCCAATAAACATCCAACACTTGTTTTCTGAGGAAAGAACATTCATCATTACTCTCCTTTGTTGACAGTATTAAAAAGGCCATGACTAGTGCTACAGACTGAATGTTTCTGTCCCCCACAAAACTCATATGTTGAGACCTAATCCCCAATGTGATGGTATTAAAAGGTGGGGGATCCTGTGGGAGATGATTAGGTTAGGAGCGTACAGCTCTTATGAATGAGATTAGTGCCCTTATAAAAGAAGTCTCAGAGTTCCTTCACCCCTTCCACCTTGTGAGGACACAGGAAGACAGTGGTCTATGAACCAGGAATTGGCTTCTCACCAAAATGTGACCACACTGGTACCTTAATCTTGGATTTCCCAACCTCCAGAATTATGGGAATTACATTTTTGTTGTTTTGTAAGCCACTTAGTCTACGGTATTTTTGTTCTAGTAGCCCAGATGGACTAAGACAACCAGGATTCAGCATTGCCACTGGTAAATTTTTAGAGTGGTCAACTTGTGTCACAGTAAGGGTGTTGTAAAGCCCCCAACAGGTATACAAAGAAATGTTGGGGGGGGGGGGGATCTTCTTCCCAGACATGCATCCCTATTTGCAGAATTTACCCTCCTTGTTCACAGCTGACCAAGGACAAGCTGACCATTACCTAGACCCATTAGACAGAGGAACTCAGCAGAGAAAGGAATAAAAATGCAACAATGCAACAAAGTTGATTTGGAAAAGGAGGGTGAGTTGTGTGTCAACTATACTACAGTTAAAAAAACAACAAGACAAGAAAAGAGAGGGTAAGGAAAGGGAGCCAGCAGAACAGCTTGGGCAGGTAATGCACTCTCTTTTATAATATGCAGCCATGTGATTTAGGCAGCAGAGTACTCCTTCTAGTAAATGTTTATTGAACAGACATTTGAATTCTGAGCATGGTTTCTCTTTGGTGTGGATGTATTTTGTTCTGTGCAAACTTATAGGAGAATATTATTAATTAATCCTTACTAAAAGAAAAAGATCATAATTAAAGTATACCTAAAGAAAAATATCCAAATTAGTAAATATGCGACTTGACCTACTGTTTTAATGAAACTTTCATGAAATCTGATGAAAGATTTGTCTTACATTTGTGCAATAGTTCAATGATTCTCAAAGCCTCTTAGCAGAACACGCTTGGGCTTTCAAACTATGCAGCATATGATTAGGACTATTTATGCTGTATCTCAATCTGATAATGGCTGTGGGTTGGGACTCTATGTGAGCGACTAACCAATTTCCAGCCTCACAGCAATATGGCTCTGGAAGACCACTTAAGAGTTCAAAAGTTCTCCACTAAAAGTGCTACTAATACTTTTAAATAGATTTTAAATAACAACACAATGTAGACAATCTCAGGTGCATAACTCTTATGCAATATTATGCTTAGTTAGATAAATTATATATAAGCACCTTGAAATAAAGGGCATAGTCATTTAACCAACACTGGTTATTTCTTGCTTTTACCCTTATTTATTCTTGATACACATTTTACCAAGCAGTTGTAGCTCAAAAAACAGAAACACTTCTATTTTTTGAAATAAATATTTTTTAATGTTTATTTATTTTTCAGAGAGAAAGAGAGAAAGAGAGAAAGAGAGAGAGAGAGAGAGAGAGAGACAGAACCTGAAGCGGCTTCAGGCTCTGAGCGGTCAGCACAGAGCCAGACATGGGGCTCAAACACACAATCTGCAAAATCATGACCTGAGCCGAAGTCAGATGCTCGACCGACTGAGCCACCCAGGTGGCCCCCAAAACACTTTTATGAAATAGCTTCTAATGGAGAGGCTGGTTAAAAATCTGTTTTTTGACTGACATAAAATACTGTAATATCCTTTTTCCTCCACCCCAACTCACCTTTCAGAAGGGGAAGGGCACAGTCTTGCAGTTCCATTAGGACACCATCTAGGACACCCATCATGGGAGTGATATCCAACAGCACAAGAATTATAGGCTGCCAAATAAATAGCCGAAGACAGCAACTGTCAGTGTAGCTTATGTCACTCTGTCACAAAAACGTCCTCCTGCAAGGTTTTTGCTTATTTGGTGTATGTATATGTGTAATTCCCATTATTTAGTTATAATTATTTTAGGAGGTCAGGTTATCATGCCACTTTCAGAAAAAGGAATGCTATAAAACCAGCAACAGTGTGCTAATAGACAAAGTAAAAGGAATCACCATGACTGAATCTCAAAGGAGTATACAGGGAAGAAATATTAAATTGAAGTAACATGCCATAGCTTGCTCTTATGGTTCACAGCTATGTATCTGATTTTAGTTCATGGAAAGCTAAGTATAGTGTCTGGCATGAAGGAAGAGCTTGATCCATGGGTGAAGAGAATAAATGGATAATTTAGAAACGGATTTTAGCATAACCAGACTTGCTAGAATAGGGGGGTGCCTGCTTTAAACTGGAAAGCAGATCTGTCTGTCCAACTATTTGTGTCTAAAGACCATTCATGAACAAGGACGTGCTAATTCAGTGGCTTTCTTTCCCATATGATTCTCCCTACTAGTTACTGTTACTAGTGAAAACCTTCCACTGATTGACTGATACCCGTTGGCTATACCAAGTCAACTAAATACAGTATGTGGAATAGTTCTTATCTGCAAAGCATTTTCAAAGCCTAAAAGAGCACATATTAATAAGATACCAGTTAATATTTATAGCAGTGTGCCTAGTAATTTATCGGGATAACCCATTCCTTAATCATTTAAACATTTCTTTGAAACTAAATACAGGGTTTATTGACAATATTCTTTTTTTTTTTTTTTTTAATATTTTTATTTATTTCTAGGGGGGAGAGAGAGACAGCATGAGCAGGGGAGGGTCAGAGAGAGAGGGAGATACAGACTCTGAAACAGGCTCCAGACTCTGAGCTGGCAGTCAGCACAGAGCCCGACGGAGGGCTCGAACCCACGAACCACGAGATCATGACCTAAGCGAAAGTCGGACGCTTAACCGACTAAGCCACCCAGGCTGACAATATTCTTATTTTGACTTGAGGTATATAGAAGACCTACCTGGTCTTTACCAAAGACAGATCCATTTCCAATGCTGTACAGCAGTGAATATGCAATTTGACCAGCTGCTCCGGTCACAAGAACTCTGATTGGTTCAGACTGTAATGAAAGAGACTCATTAATTAACATCCTATTTACAAATGCTCTTTTACCCTAAAGATACTCAGGATTTTCTAACAAGACAACCACATAATTTAAAAGGTACTGTAAAATTCTAAAGTTTCTTCCCATTTGGCTTAGTAGAAGACTAACTTATTTCAGACTTGTCCCAGTAAATATAGCATGCACCAAGTCAACCCAGCAACTTCTGGAACATGTGTCCTTTGGCTGCATTATTTCTGCGGTGTTATTTACCTCTGTTATCCTGGATTTATTTACAAAATCGTATCCATCTTTTTTAAGGCTATTATGTCATTAAAACAAGCCTAACGATGTTGATGTGCCTTACATGGCTATATAAACTCTGGTAGCCACTAGAGCCTTACGCAAATCTCACTGCTCCCATCTGCTCAATAGAAACCTCACACCAGGAAGAGGAGTAATAGTGGTTAAAGTTTTCTATTTACAATGAATCAGAAGGTTTTAATAAAACTATTAATCATGATTCAAATTAACTATTTGGAGGAAAGTTAAGCCTTTAATTTTTATTTAATGAGAAAGAAAAATGAGAAAATGTTATCTGGATTATAATAAATTTTAGTATTAAGTAACAGCAGCAAAAATACAGTGACAGTTGACAACCCAATTCCAAGGGAAAATTCATTTTAAAAGAGAGGAAGCGGGGCACCTCAATGGCTCAGCAGGTTAAGCGTCTGACTTCGGCTCAGATCATGATCTCACGGTTTGTGCGTTTGGGCCCTGTGTCAGGCTCTGTGCTGACAGCTAGCTCAGAGCCTGGAGCCCGCTTCACATTCTGTGTCTCCCTCTCTCTCAGAAATAAATAAACATTAAAAGAGAGGAAGAAGTACAGAGTGTAAAAGTTATAAAAGAAGTAGCCTTAAAAACGTTAATGACCCTGAACAAAACACAGACATATGGAGAAAAATAGTAACTAATATTCAAAGTGATGATCTGGAGTCACACACACACAAAAAAAGCTCAGAGAATTAAAAAGATAGAAATTTTTCTTTTAATTTTTTAAAATTTTTATTTATTTCTAGGAGAGAGAGAGAGAGAGAGAGACAGCATGAGCAGGGGAGGGTCAGAGAGAGAGGGAGACACAGACTCTGAAATAGGCTCCAGGCTCTGAGCTCGTAGTCAGCACAGAGCCCGACGCGGGGCTCGAAACCACGAGCCGCGAGATCATGACCTAAGCGAAAGTCGGACGCTTAACCGACTAAGCCACCCAGGCGCCCCAAAAAAGATAGAAATTTTTCTATTAAAAGGAGTTAACCAAAAATGTGTGGAAACTTAGGGGACACATTTATTTAGATGGAAACATTTAATCAAGGTCAACTGTTCCTTTCCTTGACAATGGTGGGTAAATGGACTTCCACTGTATCACATCTATTGTTAACTGGCACAGAAGTGGCCCACTGAGTTGAATGGTGAAAGAAGCCTTTGATTTCTCTATATTTCGAATTCTCTCTTCCAGGTGAGTCATGTCTTTGGGATAGAAGGAGACTATGTCCCATGACCTTCTAACCTTAACCTATGAAGGTGAACAATTTGGTACCCACAGAAATCCAGGGAAAAAATTCTCAGGAAGGAAGGGTCAACTGTTGTAGAGAAACAAATCTGTACATAGAAGACTATGTATGCTTTCTTCCCCAAGGTGTGACCAGGGGGTGAGTGGAAAAAAAAGGAGAAAACTATGACCTTCCCTACCCCTAAAAAACCAAAATATGGTAATTCCCCAAATAAACCAATTTTATTACAACACATACTTCTGTTTCCAAAGAGACTAGGTTTATAAAGAACACTAAAACTGATTTATATGGTTATTTTTTATCATATGGCCTTTACATGTTTTTAATTGCCATTTTCCTCTCTTCCCTTGAAGTAGAGTAGGTGAAGAAAAGGGAATAGAGGAAGAAATTATTGCCCTTTCTTTTCAGAATGCAATCTTCTTTTTTTTAACGTTTATTACTACTTTTGAGAGACAGAGAAAGAGAGGAGAGAGTATGAGCAGAGGAGGGGCAGAGAGACAGGGAGACAGAGAATCTGAAGCAGGCTCTATCTAGGCTGAGCTGTCAGCACAGAGCCTGACACAAGGTTCAGACTCACAAACTGTTGAGATCATGACCTGAGCCAAAGTCAGGCGCTTAACTGACTGAGCCATCCAGGCGCACAATCTTCTTAAGGCCAGGGACTTTGTCTATTTTATTTACTTTGTATTGCAACTGCCTACAACAATGCCTGGCATGTAGCTGGAGCTCAAATACTTGCTGAAGGTATAACTGGGTCTTGTAAAATTGCTACCCAAAACCTGGAAATGTCAAAGAATTGTTTGGAAAACCTAACATGCTTTAAAAATTTGTTTAAGATATTTTATTCATATCTACTTGCACTGAGAAAGTTGGAAATTTAGTCACCACAATAATGCCAGCTACAGTTGGCAAAATGATGTCATTAGCTCTAATGATATGGTTTTCTAAATCAACTGATTTACCTCACTTCATTTATTAAACAATACACTAATGAATATTATGTACCTGGTACTGCTTTAGGCCAGAGAATCCATTAGTGAACCATGTGCAGGAAAAAAGAGGATAACCCAGCTTTCTAAAGTTGTTTTTTTTTTTTTAGGTCTTTGTTGTATTTTGAGAGAGACAGAGAGTGAGAGAGAGAGGGAGACAGAATCTGAAGCAGGCTCCAGGCTCTGACATGTCAGCAAAGAGCCCGATGCGGGGCTTGAACCCACGGACTGTGAGATCATTACCTGAGCCAAAGTCAGATGCTTAACCGACTGGGCCACCCAGGCGCCCTGATAACCCAGCTTTCTAAAATGAGGGCTAGAGAGGTAGCAGAGTGTAATAAAGAGATAGCTTCTAGACCCAGATGTTCTGGTTTTAAATCCTGACTTTACTACTCATTAGCTGTATGTTTCTGGCAAGTTACTTAACCTCTCCGCATTCCATTTCTGCACAGTAACATGGAGATAACGATAGCACCTACTTAACAAATAAGGTAGTCATAAGGATCGAAGAGAATTAACATAAATGCATTAAGAACAGTATGTAGCAAATATTATAATTATAGGTCTCTGTTACCATAAAATTTTCCTCTAAGGACTCTTACACCCTGTGGTGTTCTACTTACATGTCTGTGACTCTCTGCTAGACTGTGAACCACCACCCCTTTGCTGGGAGAGCGGTCTGCCTTTGATTCAAATTTGCACGACCAGATAGTGTTCAACAAATATTTGTTGAATAAATGAAAGTGCAGGGTTAGGAAACGTATAAATACATGCTACTTCAATGTAAAGCAAACCAGGATAAGAAATGAAGGGGAATGTGGGCATCACTATCTGTAAAGTTTACAGATAGATTGTTAGGACACAGTAATGTAGTCAATCTTAGGCATTAATTTTAGCTACTAAAAAAAAATGTGTTCCCAGGACCACAGTCCTTAGTGCAGGGATTGTGGCCAACTAATGAACAACTACTAATTCCATTTCAGCAGTTTTCTTCTATGACCATGAGCAAACTCTTTTCACAGATAGGTAATTCTGTCTTGTTAAGAGGATATGAAGCTTAGTCAAGTGTCTGAATGTTTGATTATGAAATGGGAAAGGATGTGTGTATTTGGTTCTTTATGCTCTTTGCAACATTGCAGTTGAAAAGCAGGAGGGTGGGAGATTCCTGCTGACTTTCCACAGCATTACAGTGTGAAGACAGGTTACTATTCTTTGCTTAGACATCTGGGCAGTCAGCCAAGATCCAAAGAAGGAATGTCTTTGCTCTTGGCAGGGCTCTAATGACCTTCCTGCAGATTTAGACTATTGCGCATGTCTCAGTTGTCGAGCTTGAATAGAAGTGTTCCTTCTGTTATTCTACAGAAAAACCCATGTATTCCTTTTTTATTTTCTAATTTACATCTACTTCTGTAATATAAAAGACAAACAGTATCATTCAGATTTCTTCATACAGTTAATTCTCGCTGTTGCTCCCTATTCCTGCTTTAAAAAAAATTGCTTTGAACAGCTTACAAAAGATGATCCTTTTTAAACTCAAGGATTATTCACATACTCTCCTGAGGAGGAAAGAAGATTCTGAATCATGTGAGACTGCTGTCAGTTTCAGCAAACTGACAGTAGTATTCTTTCTTATGGACATCTCTGTGTTCTCTGGTGCCCGAGTGACCTTCTGGGGGTGAGGCCTGGTTTTATATACTGCGTAGCAAAACAATCTAAGAATGGGGGCCCAGGAATCTCTCTGTGACCTTGGGAAAATCATTTAACCCCACCAGGCTACTTTAATTTTATTTATTTGTTTAAGTTTATTTATTTTGAGAGGGGGTGCGGTGGGGTGGTGGTGGTGGAGTGAGAATCCTAAACAGGCTCTGAACTGTCAGTGTGAAGTCACCAGGCTACCTTTTAAAATTAGACAAAATAATCTCCAAATTCCCTTCTATTCCTAGAATTCCAATATTCTGAATTGCAGGGACGAAAGCTATCAGATAATATAAATGCTGATAAAATACTTTAGTTTGTATTTGGAGTATGAACTTGTATCTTCCTCCAGCTGAAAATAAATTTTAAAACGACCTGGTAATTGTACGGTACCATATGGTAAGATGAAAAGAGCTGTAAGACCCTGGGGAGCAAACTCTTGTTTGACCTTGAGCAAATAATTATTTGGGTTCAATAAATTCAATTTTAAGATCTGAAGTGGGGCAGATTTATCAAGATCATCTTTAAGAGGTCCCATCCAGTTCAAAAATTATAAAGTCTCAAGTTCTCTGAGCAGTACCCCTGCATTCTTGCTAAGATTATTAGGTCAGAGACCAAACCGTCATTTAAATGACTAATTATAAGTAAGAAACTGGGATATAAGAATTAGTAGCTACTAAGAATTAGTAGCTGTCACCACTGGTCCGTTATAAAGGTAGAGGAGGTAGTAGTCCCCTTACCTTGAAAATATGTCTTATTGGGTTCAGGAAAATTTCCAATTCATTCAAAAATAACGGAGATAATGGAGGAAGAATAACTTCAACTATAAATACAAGTACTGAAGAAATTTCTGTCTGGTATCAAATGTCACCTTCAAACAGCATGCAGCTTATCTTACGTCAGAGATGGCTCACCACCACCCTCCCTCTCCTTGCAGCGGAGACAAGATATGGTGATCTAGGTATCCAGACCTTCACAAGATGGTTACATTGTATAACATTAAAAGTAGTGGCTCTAGAATTCATAACATACAGATCAGTGCTAGTGATGCCGCCACTGCACCATTTCCTGGCTTTACCAAAGATCATCAATGAACAGGTTTTAAATAACATTTTGTGAAATTAGATATGGCGGAAACAGAGCTCTCGAAAACGTCGATTGTAATCTGGAGTACCTGGTGAGCACTATCTTTAACCTCCTGCTTTCAAGGGCTTTGTGAGAAAAGCCCTTAAAAACCCTGTGGGTTCAAGGAAGAAAAAGAGGTTAGGATCTAAGCCCCCACCCCCATATCAAATCTTACCATCCTTATCAAACCCTATGTCGTGCTTTGCAGAAAACCCAAAGCTTCGTATTTTGCATCCCCGCCATAGAGCAGGACTGAGATCGCGCCTCTCCAAGAATAATTTCTCTCGAGTCCTTGTAAGAGCCCTCTAGATGGAAATCAACCCCTTCCCAATTACTGGGTCACTGCAACAGCCCCCAAAAGAGGATTCGGGGCTTTACCAAAGGGCTCCAAGGACAGTGCTTTGCACAACCGTTCCGTCCCCTCCCCCCCCAGCAAGTCCTTCAAGTGTAAGAAACCTCACACAGGAGCGCGAAGGTCGGGGGTAGGCAGGATCCAGGAGTCCACACTCACCATGATTAGAAAGTGCGCGAACAATTTCAGCACCTGCAAAACGAACCTCCAGGAATCGGGTCACCTCTACCGCGGAACTGACTTAGGGATGGCGAACGATGTGAGAAAGAAAAGGCTCGGCTTCCAACCGCAGCGCCCTCTGGGAACTGTAGTTTACGAGGCCCAGATTCTGGAGCACTCTTCAACTCATTTCCTTCAAGTGTTGAACTACACTTCCCGAGGTCAAAGGGTCTGCTCACGCCCTTCTCCCTGCGCTCTTTGCTGATTGTAAAGTAGTCCCTGAGGGCCGGCCGCTGTGATTGGAGGACGGCGATGAGCAGAAGATTAGGCTTAAGGGAGAGGACCTGCCTGATGGCGCCCAGCAATTGGTGGGAGGGGAGGCATGTGGAACTCGAGGGAGGAGATAACAGATCTCTTAGCTACTTCTCCCGCACGTACGCATCCGAGACTTTTCTTATTCCCCAAGGGTAAATGTGGGAGGTAAAGAGACCTTCCGCTGCGTAAAATCGGCTTGACCCGGAAACAAAATCTTTTAAAATACTATTCACACCCTGGAGGGGCGGGAGTAATTGACGTGTCGCGAAGACTGGAAGGCTTCGCAGGTTGCTAAGCGACGAGGCGGGAGAGCGCGCGCACGCACGGGCCGCTGGGGAGTACTTGAGGGATTAGTGGCTGTCGCAGCTCCGAAACGCAGGCGACAGAGCTAGCGTGCCGTTGGTCTGCACTGTCCTCCGTCCCTAGTTGCCGGGGGACGCTCTGCTCTGGTAGTGTCCGGTGACGAGGTGAGCAGTTTGTGGGGACGCCCCTCTGAGGTGGCCAGGGGCCGCGCCTGCCCTACTCCAGGGCCCGAGGGCTAGGGGTTTTCTGTTAACCTGAGGGTCCGGAATGCCAGGTGTGCGCGGTTCTCCGTTGCCTTTTTTTTTTTTTTTAAAACCCGAGTGCTGACCTACTGGGTAGCGCCCGCGCACTTGCCGGTCTCTCAGCGCTGAGTTTTAGGGCAGCGGCGTTCTAGAGGGCGTAGTGCCCCGAAGTTCGCGCTCTCCTCTCCTCTGGAGGATGCAGCTCTTTTAAAGTTAAAAATAGCACTTGCCTGTGGGAAGTAAGCCCTTCCCTTCCTGGAGTTCACAGTTCACGGAATCTAACTTTTTCTCTAAATCCTCCGCGAATGTTGACACTTTTGCCTATTCTTTTTTGAAAACTGCTGTATAAACCATCTTGACCTTTCCTAAGGAACATGTGGCACTCGAATGGGAGACGGTAGTTGTTTCAGGCAGTGTCTCAGCTGGTGTACAACAACTCAGGATGTTTTCCTTTAAAATTAATGCTGCTCAAGAGAATTGTGCTCCCTGAAACCTTTGATGTGGATAGGGAAAGGAAGATGGGGTGCTCTGGAATGGCATATCTGCAAAGAAAATGAAAATCTATAGTGGATAACATTACTCTAACTTTTAATTTTTCGCGATCATTGGTAAATTGAATGCCTAGTGGTATCTTTCACTTTTACTCTCTTCATTTTAGAGAGTTTGCTATTGTCGGAAAGAACTGAAACACTTTACTTTCCAGTTTTATCAATATTACTTATCATAACTGAATAATTCTCTCTTCTATGAATCGCTTTATTCACTTGTTATTCATATAACATACTTTCCTGGTTTTCCTCTTAGGTCACTGGTTGTTCCTTCTCAGTGTTCCTTGCGTGTTCTTTTTTGCCTTTGACTTCTTAACATTGCAGAGCCTTTGCTCTTCTATCTACAGTTAATCCCTAAATGATCTACATCCCGAGTTGCATGGTTACAGATGTCAAATCCATGGTTACTTCTGTCAAGACGCTCCCAAATTTGTGTTTTGTCCAGAATTCCAGATTCCTTGTTGAAGTATTTCTTCGTTATTTCCACTTGATTTCCTAATATGCATCATTTTCACCATTTTACAGTGTTTTCTAACTGAGCAATTGTATATGGAGGTAGAACACCAAACCCTTTGATATAGACAAAAGGACCTTGGATTTCTCTAGTTCTAAGATGATGGATGTGGATGGGATTATGAGATTTCAAATGATAGACTAGTAACGAGCTGGAATTGGTTAAATAAAAACTGGTGAGGGGCCCCTGGGTGGCTCAGTTGGTTAAGTGTCCAACTTCGGCTCAGGTTATGATCTCATGGTTCATGGGTTCAAGCCCCACATCACAGAGTTCGAGCTCTGTGTTGATGGTGTAGGGCTTGTTTGGGATTCTCTCTCTCCCTCTCTTTCTGCCTCTTCCTCCCTTGTGCTCACTCAAAATAAACTAACAAACTAAAAAATAAAAAATAAACTGGTGTAAAAAATTGGCCAGGAAAATGTAGGGCAAGGGTCTTAGGATATGGCACCCTGTTAAGCTCTGGGAATTCAGAGCGTAAAAAAATACAGTTGCTGTCTTTTTAGAGCCCTCGTAGTAGCAGGGAATACCACTATGTAAATGACAACCTGGTGTGGCCTGGTTAGTGATAGTTAAAGAGTTAGCAACTCCAGGGTGCCAGGGCTTCACAAAGGAGGTGCTGCTTGAATGAAGGCAAATGGATATTTTTGCCCAGCAGCAAGGTAAGAGGTAGAACCACATTTGTGGTTTTGTAGGTAGGGTTTTGGGTTGGTGGTAAGACAGCTGCTTTAAGTTCCTGATTTTTTTTTTTTTTTTTTTGACCAAGACTCTAAAACTGTGTAACCCAAGACTCTAGCTGTGAATCATGTAGCTATTAAATTTAAATTAATTAAAATTAAACATAAAATTAGAAATCCAGTTCCTTAGTCACACTAGTTACATTTCAAGTGTCCAAAAGCCACATGGGATAGAATATTGAACATTTTCATTATCACAGAAAGTTCTTTTGCACAGCTGCTGGAAGTTAGTGGAAGCAAGGCATCACCCAGAGCAGGAACAGCTTGCAACATATCTTTGTGGGGGCATTTCTTTTGCTCCTGAATGTACAATGGAGTGTATAGCTGTCTGTGATACTGACTACACAGGAAGAGGAGTGTCAGAGGCAAGAAACCCAATTCTAGTCTTAACCATTGCCTTTGTATCTTGGAAGAACTTACTTTAACAGTCTTGGTGTGCGTCTGTTTGAAAGAATGTTTCCAAACATTGCATTGTCCTGGATCTTCAACCAGACTTCCCATCAGGAAGCCCAGAAGGGGTTGAGAAAGCAGAGTCCTTGCCTAGGTGACACCAAACAACATTTGCCTGCTGCTCTCTACTATTTTAGAATGAATGCCTGTGTTCCTGCCACATTCTAAATAAATGGAAGAGTACATATAACATATAGAAGCGTGAAATAGATTGGCAGGTTCAGACCCCACCAGTATTGGGGGTTAGGAGAAAAAGGAGCCCAGTTGGGGTATCTTTATACTTTAATGTGTACAACAAATGCATGTTCATAGATGCTTTTAATGAATTGTCATATGTTTTGTTTGGGTACATTTGTTTTTTTTTTTTATTTACTTCTAGGAGAGAGAGAGAGAGAGACAGAGTGAGCAGGGGAGGGTCAGAGAGAGGGAGTGGGTATATTTGTTTTCTATGACTTCCCTCTTGTATGAGTTTTTCCTATTACATGTCCAGCTGGCTTTATAATTTTTAATATTTTCAGATTGGATTAAACAGACTTTTTTTTGTAAATCAAATTTCACAATAGTTGTGAAATTTCTGAAGAAGGAGAAGGAAGAGAGACATCACTGGACAGTGGCCTAAGGGTGCTTTAAATGTGGGTAGGTAGGGCACGCGGGTGGCTCAGTCGGTTAAGCCTCAGACTTCAGCTCAGGTCACGATCTTGTGGTTCGTGAGTTCGAGCCCCGTGTCGGGCTCTGTGCTGACAGCTCAGAGCCTGGAGCCTGCTTCGGATTCTGTGTCTTCCTGTCTCTCAGCTCCTCCCCTACTTGTACTCTGTCTCTCTCTCGAAAATAAATAAACATTTAAAAAAATTATGGGTAGGTGGACAAATCTTGGGAATTCATTTTATTATTTGTTCAACTGTACTCACCACCCAGTTTAACAAAGAATATTACCAATCCCTTCCCAGAGATCATGTGTTGATATACATGCACATAAACTCACTCTTGTGTATGTAGGTATATTTTGTAGTTATAACAAGAAATTTTTTTAATAAAAGAATCAACTAATCCTTTTTCTTTTTAAAGCTTATGTATTTATTTTCAGAGAGAGACAGCATGTGTGAATTGGGGAGGGGCAAAAGGAGAGGAAGAGAGAGAGAGTCCCAGGCAGGCTTTACACTGTCAGTGCAGAGCCTGACACAGAACTCGAACTCTTGAACCACAATCTCATGACTTGAGCTGAAGTTGGATACCTACTGACTGAGCTACCCAGGTGCCCCAAATAATGGTTTTTCTTATCCTCTACTATGTAGAGATTATGAAATCATGCCGTATGTTACTGCTAATGGCTTTACATGTAAAAAAAAAAAAAAAAAAGCACAGACATATCTACATTTTGTCATAAATGTGTCCAAAGACATATAATTATGCCTATGTTTGAGGAAATTAAGACTTACAAAAAGACTGCATTGGATCAATTTATGACTCATAAGAGGTGGGTTAGAGATGTCCAAGCTAGACCTTGGACAGTATGTAGAAGTATGGACAGAGCAGAGACAGGAGATTAGGCCAAAAAGAAAGCAATTGAATGTGAAGTGAAGGTTAAATGGGAGGAAAACAAAATCTCATCAGGCATATTCATTTGCATTTTATGTGTTTTTTAGAAGTTTTTTTTTTTAAATGTTTGTTTATTTTTGAGAGAGAGAGAGAGCCAGAGTGTGAGCAGGAGTGGGGCAGAAAGAGTGAGACACAGGATCTGAAGCAGATGCCAGGCTCTGAGCTGTCAGTACAAAGCCTGACGTGGGGCTGGAACTCACACCGTGAGATGGTGAGCCAAAGTTGGATGCTTAATTGACTGAGCCACCCAGGTGCCCCTTATGTCTTGTACTTCAGCCAATGTTGCTGTTGCTAAAACATGTCCTTTCATTTTTTGCCTTCATATTTTATACATGCTTTTTCCTTAACTGGAATTTTTTATCCTTCTTTTCTGCCTATTAAAAATCTGTTCCGCCAAGCTCTTTCTAAATACTTTAACCATTATGAAGCCTTTCTTTCCCATGCCTCTGTTTTAAAGTACTACAGAAATTTAAAACATAAACAAAATGAAGATATAGATATAATTTTCTCAGCCCATCATCCAGTTTTACCAGTTATTACAGTTTGCCAGTCTTTTAATATATGCCTTCTTGCTACTTCCCTCCCCCAATGTTTACAAACATACAGAAAAGCTATACAGTGAATAATCCTTTATAGTAGTCTGCATTCAGTCAGGAAACAGAACTCTGCTGGTTATTTGGAAATTTAATATGATGAAATGTTAACTAGAACAAAGAGGGGTGGTTATACTAAAAGGCATAAAAGAACTCAGAGTCTAAGTGTTCCAGAAGTAACTGGTGCTGAAGAGCAGCTAATATTTCTGGGATGAGAAAGAAGGACTGGGAGAGTGCCCTTTTCCCCAAAGCTTGTGTGCAGACCTGTCACAAAGGGCATATGCGCCATTGACAGTATGCACTGTCAGTGAGGAGATTGGAACCTGTGGCCACCGTTGGAACTTGTCTCCTCAACAAGGCTCTTGGGCTTTCATGCTGAATAATGATGATGGTGATGATGAAGATGGTCATGATCATGGTCATGATGATGGAAGCCTGAATTCAGAAAGGAAGTGTCTTTCTTTTTCTTTCTTTCTTTTTTTTTTTAATATTTTTTTACTTATTTCTAGGAGAGAGAGAGAGACAGCATGAGCAGAGGAGGGTCAGAGAGAGAGGGAGTCACAGAATCTGAAACAGGCTCCAGGCTCTGAGCTGGCAGTCAGCACAGAGCCCGACGCGGGGCTGGAACCCATGAACCGCAAGATCATGACCTAAGCGAAAGTCAGTCGGACACCTAACCGTCTAAGCCACCCAGGTGCCCCAGGAAGTGTCTTTCTGATGCTATCACCTTACAGGGTCACTGCATTGCTCCACCTAAAGCTGGCAAAGGAGAAATGTTCCCAGTGTCACAAAGCAGGGCAAAGAAAGATTTGGAGCTGAGAGATCGTAAATTGCTAACTGATGCACCCCTATACCCACCATCTAATTTCTACAGTTGTTAAGCGTTTTGTTATGTTTACTTTATCATGTTTCTGTACATCTCTTCATGTGAAGTCTTTTTTGATAAGTTAGTCTGATGGTCACTCTTTCTTTTAAAATTTGAATTTAAAAATTATCTGCAAAACTGATTAATGGTGGGGGGAAAATCCCCAACAGTGGTTCCCTTTAAGTGGGAGTTTAAGTGGGTGGAGATTGACTGCAAATGGGTAAGAAGGAACTTTTTAGGTGACAGTAATATTCTATATCTTGAAAAGGGTGTGGATTACAGCAGTGTAGGCATTTGTAAAAATATGCAAGTGAAACATTTAAGATTTGTACATTTGATATTTGTAATTTTTTTCTAAAAAAATCCTGTAAAGATTATTAAGCTCCACCTAATGATAGGTATGCTGTAGTATTTAGGGGTGAAACATACTTAGATCTGCAGCTTTCTTTGAAGTGCATTATGGATGCCTGGCTGGCTCAGCCGGTGGAGCATGTGACTCTTGATCTTGGGGTTGTGAGCTCAAGCCCCACATTGAGGGTGGAGATTACTTGAAAATAAAATCTTTAGAAAAATTTAAAAAATATAAGATGGATTGATGGGTGTATAGGGGAATGAATAGTTATGTCTATACAAAGTTAAGATATAGATAAAGCAAATATAGTTACAGGAAATATTGTATAGTAAAATGTTAATTCTAGAATTTAGGTGGTAGTCACTGTGCAATGCTTTCAACTTTTCTGTATTAGACTGATGCTTTCTTTGAGTTCAGAGATTGTCTTATGCATCACTGTATGCCTCATAGAACATAACATGATGTCTTCCTCACAATAAGTGCAAGAGAAATGTATTCAAAATTGCTATTGTGGAAGCTTGAATGATCTTGACTTAATGAACCCAATCAGTTTCAAACTTTTCTAGCGAATCAGAAATTTTTTAAGTGCAAATTATATTGGAAAATGATTAGAAGAAGTTGTAGAGTACTGAGCATATCTGAAATTTCACAGATATTATTTGACACTTTATAATAAAAATTTATATATTAACAATTTTTGGTAAAAGCTTATTAGTCACTTGTATACCAAGTCATTTAGCTAAATTAACAGGCTTAACATATAGGCAGAATTAAGAACAGTTTCAATTATATATAGCAATATTATTTAATTTAATATATTTACTGTGTAGTATGCTTGGTTTGCCTGTGGAATATAGTTGGCTCCATCTAAATGAAACTACTGAGATCTGTAGATGGAGGCCTAGAAAACGGGCATATATTATTATTACTGGGTTATGTTACACATGCTTATTTAAGATAGGAAATTGCAAACTCTCCCCAAAAGATGGGATTGACTGGGTAAGGCTGACCCTCTGTAGCCTTGTTTCTAAATCTAAGACACCTGTTTCCTTTTTACATTTCACTGCCTTAGTTCTCAAATCTGGTTTTGTAATACCTTCTTGTATTTGGCTAAGTTTAATTTTAAAGAATTGTAGTACATAGGAATTTAGTTATAGTTCAATTTAATCTATAGCCCCTGGAAATGAATCAAGTTTTCATGACTTGCAGCTGAGATTTTTCACGTGATGTCTTAGCTGGTCTGTCTAGTTCATATAAGAAGGACTCAAAGTTAAGGGAGGTGTTATTTTTTGTAGGCCCTCATAAATTTAATCATATTGTTTTGCATTTTACAAAAATCAGAGTGAATGTGTATTATTACATATGTATCATTCTGAAGTAAATATTATCCTCATTTTAATTTAAGGAAGTCAATTTCTTTATTAAAACTTTTTTTTAATGTTTTTTATTTATATCTGAGAGAGAGAGAGACAGCGAGAGCAGGGGAGGATCAGAGAGAGAGGGAGACACAGAATCTGAAACAGGCTCCAGGCTCTGAGCTGGCTGTCAGCACAGAGCCCAATGTGGGGCTTGAACCCATGAACCGTGAGATCATGACCTGAGCTGAAATTGGACCCTTAACTGACTGAGCCACCCAGGTGCCCCAAGAAAGTCAGTTTCAAAGGTTGTGATTTGTTCAAGTTCTTGTAGCCATATCTAGAAAACTAAGATCTTCTTACGTTAAGATATCAAACTACATATCCTCTCATACGTTTAAAAATTAACATCTAAAATGTATCATGTTTATACAATTATAAAAATTGTAATTTCCAATGTATTATGAATATAGAATTAAAAAAAAACCTGTTAGCTCATTCTTTAAAAAACATGTAGTGGGTGGGTACCTGGGGGGCTCAGTCGACTGAGTGTCTCACGCTTGGTGAGATCATGTCCCTTGTTGGGCTCTGCATTGTCAGTACAGAGCCTACCTGGGATTCTCTCTGTTTCCCTTTTTCTCTGCCCCTTCCTTGTGTACTCTTGCTCTCAAAATTAATAAATAACCTTAAAAAAAAATCAGTGGAATCTAAGTATCTTTCTACCATTGTCCATTTAAAAAAATAGGTAAATATTTCTTCTTTGACAGTCAGAAGTTGAGGTTTCTTTACATTGCTAATCTCAAACTTGGAATTTTATCTTGTTTTAGTGTATTTTAATGCTAAAAAGCCTTTTTTATGAGCATGCCATCATAGTTTTTTTATCACAAAAATATTATAAATTGAAACTAAGTTTTTTAAAGATTTATCACTAATGACTGTTCATATAATAAACTTCTTGTCATCACAGTTCTTAATAGCATTCAGTGTATCAAAACAAATATGTTACAAATTTAGATACTTATTGAAAATTAAAGGTACAAGTTTAACGGGATGTATCTCAATGGATGGGACTTTTTCCTCCCCTGATTAGTTTATATACACGGGGATGATTATTACTTGTGGTTAGAATGAGTTTGGATTCAGTTTGAAACTTATTCCTGTTTTCCAGAGTTATAGTTGTAGATGCTTAGAAACCTTATTCACATAAATGAGAATTCTTTGAAGTCCTTCCATGTCATTTGCAAAACAAAATCATGTAGTAGCCTATAATCAGAAATAGTTTTCAGTGATCTTACTCATTTGGGCCATTTCTTCAATTTGTCTGAAAACAAAAAATTGAAAACTACCTGATTTTCAAAGGTATTACTTAGTCATTAAAAGCTTTACTAAAATTTGTCTAGTATTATACAGTCCCTCTTTGACTTAGAGTTATCCTGATTAATTCAATATGCTCTGAAAGTGTTAGGAAAAATTGAAATGACATTCTATTATCACCTTCCCAAAACAATAATTGTAATTAAATGCTTTTATCTTACCATAATTCTTAAATATGTTTTGTCAAAACCTTGAGGTGGTTTGTTTGCTCATTGCATTTTCAGATTTGGATAAAATATTGCCATATAACCTAATTGTTGAAACCCAGTCAAATAATATTAACTTACTTTAAAAAAAGTATGACTTCATTTTGAATTAAATTAATGCATTAATACCCATTTTGAAAAATACTAGAAAAACCACTGAGAAATAAATTGTGGAATGCCTTTGGAAGAGATTATTAAACTAATAAAGTCAAGATTAAAATGATGCAGAGATAAAATATGGTTTAAAATAACTGCTTAAAATCACGATAATGCCATTCCTCATTGCTTGATTTATAATGAAGTGGTATAAAGTAGACCTAAAATTATAAATTACTTATGACTTGAGGAATATGGTAAAAGGTGTCGTATTCCTTTGGTATATGGATGTCAAATTCAAAGCTTTTGAGTTGCAGATAATTTAATCACGTATACAAGTTAGAAGTAAATATATAGGTTCCGTTAGACTTCTTATACCTCCGCCAATCACTTCACAATCAAACTTTGCCTAATCTCATGGATTCTGTTCTTGATTTATAGTGAATTTTCAAAGGGAGAGTTTTCATAACCAGAAATCTTACCGCAGTCCTGTAGCAGAATAGGACATCTCCATACTCCAAGAAGGCCATAGACATTTCTGCTCCCCTCTTCCCTTCCAGTTCAGATACACACAGTCACAGTCAACTGGTAGTTCATAGCCTTGTTCTCTTTATGGCTCCTTGTTAGATTAAGGAACACATTAGCACTGATTAGTTTATAGTGCAGTATGTTACAAGAGAAGATTTTTGTTCTGGTGGGCATATTAGCACATTTCCAATTATACTAATAATAAGGTTGTCTTCTTTGCCTACTTAGAGAACCATCTCCAGTAATAATTAATGTCAAGTAGTACAAATGTCATTGCAGTTCATTTTGAATTTGAATCTCCAGGTGGTTTCTGAATCATTTGCTTTTGTTAAGGCAACAAACAATAGAGCATTAATCTATTATGCTGGATTTTGAAATGTTTTTAACATTTTTTTCCCAGTTCAGCATTCTTTAGGTAATGTTTAATTAAAATTACAGAAAATATTTGAAATCCCATTCTAACAACATCCAACAGAGCTATTGAAGGAGTATTAAGTTTCAAATCCCTGAAATTGAATGTTGGCTCTTGATACTCTAGGTATTTTGCAGCTTACAAGATTCTACACTTACACAGTAAGAAATTTTTTAACCTCATTAATTTTACTTATACCAAAAATAAAATTAGCATGATTCCAGTTAAAAATAATTCATTTTAATGTTTTCTTTAATGAACTACAATGAAAGCTCTTTAAGTAACAATTTTTTTATAATCTGATTCTGTTGCATTGAAACCAGCAAAATAATATTTAGAGAGTAAACGTAAGATCCCTTTGCTGTTGTTTTAAGTATCTGCACGTTTAGAAATACGTGTTTTGCATAGTATCCCTGCAATTAATAAAGAGCTATGATAGATTATAGTGTGATTAAAAACAGGATCTTTTAAAAAGCAAAAGTAAGACTTGTGAAATAAATCAGATATCACATTATTATAAAGTTGGTTTTTTTTTTACTCTGGTAAAGTACATATACGATTTACCATCTTAGCTATTTTTAAGTGTATAGGTCAGTGGTATTACGTATCTTCATAATTTTTGGCAGCCATCATTACCCATCCCCTTAACATTTTTCTTCTTTATTTTTTAATTTTTATTTCAGAGAAAGAGAGTGTGAGAGAGAGAGAGACTGTGCACAAAGGCGAAGAGGGATGGAGGGAGAGAGAGAATCTTAAGCAGGTTCCATGCTCAGCATGGAGCCCAATGTGGGGTTTGATCCCATGACCCTGGGATCATGACCTGAGCTGAAGTCAAGAGTCAGATGCTCAGCCGTCTGAGCTACCCAAGTGCCCTACACCTTTCATCTTGTAAAGCTGAAACTCTCTACCTATTAAACAATAACACTTCCATTTTCCCCTCTACCCAGCCCGTGGCAGGCACCATTATAATTTCTGCTTTTATGATTTTGAGTATCCAAGCACCCCACTTAAGTGGAATCATAGATCATGTAATTGTCTTTTGTTACTGGTTTATTTCACTAAGCATAATGTCCTCAAGATTCATCCATGTTGACCTGAACGTGAGACAGGAAACCATCAAAACCCTAGAGGAGAAAGCAGGAAACAACCTCCTGGACACATCCCCAAAAGCAAGGGAATCAAGAGCAAAAATAAACTGTTGGGACCTCATCAAGATTAAAAGCTTCTGCACAGCCAAGGAAACAACCCAGAAAATTAATAGGCAACCGACAGAATGGGAAAAGATAGTTGCAAATGACATATCAGATAAAGGGTTAATATCCAAAATCTATAAGGAACTCACCAAACTCCACACCTGAAAAACAAACAACCCAGTGAAGAAATGGGCAGAAGATATGAACAGACACTTCTCCAAAGAGGACATCCAGAGGGCCAACAGGCACATGAAACGATGCTCAGCATCCCTTATCAGGGAAATACAAATCAAACCCACACTGAGATACCACCTCATGCCAATCAGAGTGGCTAAAATGAGCAAATCAGAGAACTCTAGATGCTGGCGAGGATGTGGAGAAACGGGCACCCTCCTACACTGTTGGTGGGAGTGTAAACTGGTGCAGCCCCTCTGGAAAACAGTGTGGAGGTTCCTGAGGAAACTAACAATAGAACTCCCCTATAACCCAGCAATAGCACTGCTAGGTATTTACCCAAGGGATACAGGAGTGCTGATGCTTAGGGGCCCATGGACCCCAGTGTTTAGAGCAGCACTCTCAACAATAGCCAAAACATGGAAAGAGCCTAAGTGCCCATCCACGGACGAATGGATCAAGAAGATGTGGTTTATCTATACCGTGGAATACTACATGGCGGTGAGAAAGAATGAAATTTGGTCATGTGTAGCAACATGGATGGACCTTGAGGGTGTTATGCTGAGCGAACTAAGTCAGGCAGAGAAGGACAAATATCATATGTATGCACGTATAGGAGGAATAGGAGGAACTTAACAGAGGACCAAAAGGGAGAAGAAGGGGGGAAATGGTGGGGGAAAGGGAGAGAGGCAAACCATGAGAGACTCTTGAATGCTGGCAAAAACTGAGGACTGAGGGGTGTGAGGGGGAGGATGGGTAATGGGCATGAAGGAGGGCACTTGTGGGGATGAGCACTGGGTGTTATATGGAAACCAACTTGATAATAAACTATTCGCAAAAAAAAATGTAAAAAAAAAAGATCCATGTTGTAGCATATTGCAGAATTTTATTCTATTTAAAGGCTAGCTAATATACTGCTGTATGTGTATATCACATTGTGCTTATCCATTGATCAGTTGATGGACCCTTGGTTTGCTGCCACATTTTAGCTATTGTGAATAATGTTGCTATAAACTTGGGTGTACAAATACCTTTTTGAGATTCTGCTTTCAGTTCTCGTAGATAAATACTCAGAAATGGAATTGCTGGATCATATGGTAATTCTGTTTTTAATTTTTCAAGAAACTACCATATTGCTTTCTGTTAACAGCTGTTTCATTTTACATTCATACGAGCATCGCATGAGGATTCTGATTTCTACACATTCTTGCCAAAATATATTTTCTGTTTTTCTTTTTGGTAGCTGCCATTCTAATGGGTATGAGATTATACCTTATTGTAGTTTTGATGCATTTCTGTAATGATTAGTGATATGAGGATTTTTGTATGTGTTTATTGACCGTATATCTTCTTTGGAGAAATATCTCTTAAAGTTTTTGCTCATTTTTGAATTGGATTTTGTTTTAAAGATTTTACTTAAGTAATCTTTATACCCATTGTGGGGCTTGAACTCACAATCCCCAGATTAAGAGTCACATGCTCTACCAATGTAGCCAGCCAGGTGCTCTGTTTTTGTTTTCGTTGAGTTTCAGAATTTATAGATTCTGGGTAGTAATTTCTTACCAGACACATATTTTCACATCTTGTGTGAGTTAACATTTACTCTGTGGATAGGGTCTCTTTTTTTTTAGTAGTTTTTTTAAATAAAAATTTTCAGGTAATTGTGGATATTCATCTTTAATACTAAATTAAAACCATACATGTGGTAATTTCTCAAAGGTTATTTGCAAAATGGGACCTGAAACAATAACATTGAATATTTTCTATTTGATTACATTAAAATCTGTATGCTTTTCTTGTACATTGGTTGGCTCTTGTGCCAATGTGTGACTTTTTAATACGAATATTTATTTATTGTGAGAGAGAGCACAAGTGGGGGAGGGACAGAGAGAGAGAGGGAGAGAGAGAATCCTAAGCAGACTCTGTCCTGTCAGCTCAGAGCCTGATATGGGACTCAATCCCATGAACCATGAGATCATGACCTGGCCAAAATCAGTAATTGGACATTTAACCAATTGAGCCACCAAGGCACCCTCAATGCATGACTTTTTAAGTAATTGTTTCACTAAGGATAGTGTTTTTTTGATGCCTAAGATTTTAAAACCTTCATGTAGTCCATTTGACCTTGTTTTTCTTTTGTTACCTGGGTCTTTGGTGTCATATCCAAGAAATCATCACCAAATCTAATATCATAAAGCTTTTGTCCTATGTATGATTTTAAGAATTTTTTGTCTTAGGTCTTACATTTAGGTCCTTGATCCATTTTCAGTTAATATTTATATATGATATTAGGTAAGGATTCAGCTTTATTTTATTGCCTGTGCATATCCAGGTTTGTTGAAAAGACTCCTTTTCTTATTGAATGGTCTTAACACCCTTATCCAAAGTCATTTGACCATATATGTCAGAGTTTATTTCTGGACTTTACATTTTATTCCATTGGCCTATATATCTTCACTACAAAGCTATATTTATATATCTATAAATTTGCCTATGTATGCCAATGCCATAATTACTGTTTTAATTACTTAAGCTTTGTAGTTAAGTTTTGGAATGAAGAAGTCTGAGCCCTCCAGTTTTTCTTCCTCTCTCTCTTTTCAATTGTTTTGGCTCTTTTCGGTCCTAGAGATTCCATATGAATTTTAAGGTGAGTTTTACCTTTTCTGCACAATATGTCATTGGGATTGCATTGAATCTGTAGACTGCTTTGGGTCATATTGACATTTTAACTAAATTAAAGTCTTCCAGTCCATGAACATGGGATGTATTCCCATTTATTTATGTTGTCTTTTTTTTTTAATGTTATTTTTGAGAGAGAGAGAGAGAGAGCGCGCACATGGAAGTGCATTCAGGGTAGGGGCAGAAAGAGAGGGAGACAGAGGATCTGAAGTAGGCACTGCGCTGACTGCAGAGAGCCTGATATGGAGCTAGAACCTGTGAACCATGAGATAGATCATGACCTGAGTCCAAAGTTGGACGCTTAACCTGCTGAATCATCCAGGTGCCCCTCATCTTTACTATTTTTCAGCAGTGTTTCCTAGTTTTCACTGAACAAGGCTTTCACCTCCTTGATTCAGTTAATTCCTAAGTATTTTGTTCTTTTTGATGCTGTTGTAAATGGAGTTTACAATTTCCTTTTCAGATTGTTCATTGTTGGCGTACAGAAATGCAACTGTTTGTTGACTTTGTGTCCTGCTACTTTATTAGTTCTGACAGCTGTTTTGTGGAGTCTTTAGGGTTTTCTTAATATAAAATCATACCTGCAAACAGATCATTTTACTTCTTCCTTTCCCATTTGTATGCCTTTCCCACTCTGCCTAATTGCTTTTAAGTAGAACCTCCAGTACTGTGTTGAATAGAAATGGTGAAAGGTAGGCATGTTGCCTTATTCCTGATCTTATAGGAAAAGCTCTAAGAGCTAAACTTTTAAGTCTTTCACGAACATTGAGTATGATGTTTGCTCTAGGTTTTTCATCTGTGGCTTTTACTATGTTGAGGTAATTTTCTTTTACTTCTAATTTGTTGTGTTGTTATCATGAAAGGATGTTGAATTTTGTAAAATGCTTTTTCTCCATCAATTGAGATGATTATGTGCTTTTTTCCTTCATGTTTTTGATGTGTATATTATATTGATTGATTTTCATATGTTGAGCCATCCTTATATTAATCCCATTTGGTCATGGTGTTACCTTTTTAATATGCTGCTGAATTCTGCTAGTATTTTGTTGAGGATTTTTACACGACTATTCATAAGAAATACTGATCTATAATTTTCTTACAGTGTCTTTGTTTGGCTTTGGTATCAATATTATATTAGCCTCTTGGAATGAGTTAGAAAGTGTTACCTTTTCTTCAATTTTTGGAAAAGTTTGAGAAGAATTGATTGATTTTTCTTTAAATGTTTGGTAGAATTCACCTGTGACAGCTGAGCTGAAGGACTTTTCTTTATTGGGAGATTTTTATTACTGATTCAATCTCCTTACTAGATATAGGTCTATTCACATTTTCTTTATGATTTAGTCTTGGTAGGTTTTGTGTTTTTATGAATTTGTCCATTTCATGTACATTATCCAGGTTTTTGGCATACAGTTAATAGTAGTTTCTTGTAATACTTTTAATTTTTATAGAATCAGTAGTAATGTCCTCTTTTCCATTCTGATTTTGATTTTGAGTAATTTGAATCTTCTTTCCTTTTTTCTTGTTCTGTCTAGCTAAAAGTATGTTAATTTGGTCAGTCCAAAAGAATCAACTTTTTGTTTCATTGATTTTCTCTTTTGCTTTTCTATTTTTTATTCATTTATCTCTAATCTTTTTTATTTCCTTCCTTATGTGAGCTTTGGGTTTAGTTTTCTTCTTTTTATGGTTTCTTAAGTTGTAAAGTTAGGTTGTTGATTTTTAAAATCTTGTTTAATCTTTTTTTTTCTTTTTTTAACATAATCACGTATAGCTCTAATCCCCCCCGCCCTCCCCGGAACACGGCTTTTGCTACATTCTATAAGTTTTGGTATTTTGTGTTTTTGTTTTTATTTATTTCTAAGTATTTTCTAATTTCTATTGTGATTTCTTTTTAAAATTTTTTAAATGTTTATTTATTTTTGAGAGAGAGAGGAAGAGACCCGGTGTGAGTGGGGGAAGGGCAGAGAGTGGAAGACACAGAATCCAAAGCAGGCTCCAGGCTCTGAGCCTGATATGGTGCTCAAACCCCCAAACCGTGAGATCATGACCTGAGCCAAGTCAGATGACATGACTGAGCCACCACGGCGCCCTTGTGATTTCTTTTTTGAAATGTTAGTTGTTTAAAAGTATAGTTTTCAATTTCCATAATTTTGTGAATGTTCTAATTTGGTTTTTGTTTTTGATTTCTAACTTCATTTTGTTGTGGCCAGAGAATGTATAGTTTGCATGATATCTTTTTAAATATATTGAGACTTAATCTGTGGCATAATATATGGTTTATCCTGGAAAATGTCCCATGTGCACTGGTGAAGGATGTGTGTGCCGTTGTTTTTGGGTAGAGTGTTCTGTAACATGTCTCTTAGATCTAGTTTGGTTTATTGTATTAAGTGTTCTACCCTTGGTTGTATCCATTACTGTGAATTGAGTATTGCATTTCTCCCTTAAATTCTGTCACTTTTTCTTCATATTTAGAGTGTCATTAAATGTATAAATATTTGTAATTGTTACATCTTTTTGGTATATTGAAGCTTTTATTAATAATATATAATGTCTTGCTTTGTCTCTTATAACCTTTTTGGATTTAAAGTCTGTTGTGTGTGATTTCATGTAGCCACCTTGCTCTCTTGGTTGCTGTTTGCATAGAATATTTTTTTTTATTCTTTCACTTTCTGTCACTGGTTTATGTCTTTGGGTTTTAGGTGGGTCTCCTGAAGTTCTAGCTGCATCCTTTTGGTTGTTGATGTTGCATTGTGTGATCTCAAACATTAATAATTTTTGTAAATGGATTAGTATTCTAAGTTATATAGAAAACAAGATTTGGAGTTATAAACCTAAGTTAGAGTAATATAGCTTTTATGCTAATAAAGTAATTTTTTTTCCTTTAAATGTATGAGTCTTTTAAATTATGCAGAAAACAAAAAGTGCAGTTAAAAACCATTGTTACATAATACCAGCTTTTATAATTGCTCAAGTATTTACTTTTATGGATATCTTTTTTTCCTCCATATGGCTTTAAATTACTGTCGGGGCGCCTGGGTGGCTTAGTCGGTTAAGCGTCCGACTTTCGCTTAGGTCATGATCTCGCGGTTTGTGGGTTCGAGCCCCGCGTCGGGCTCTGTGCTGACTGCCAGCTCAGAGCCTGGAGCCTATTTCAGAGTCTGTGACTCCCTCTCTCTCTGACCCTCCCCTGCTCACGCTGTCTCTCTCTCCTAGAAATAAATAAAAATATTAAAAAAAATAAATTACTGTCAAGTGTCTTTTCATTTCACTTGCAGGATTCCCTTGAGCCTTTCTTGCATGGATGGTATAGCCATCTGAATACCCTTGATGTTGTTTGTCTGGGATTATCTTAATTTCTCTTTCACTTTTGAAGTACAGTTTTGCCAGATAAGGGATTCTTGGTTGTCAATTTTTTTTCATTAGAACTTTGAATATATTTGCCCACTGTCTTCTAGCCTCAAAAGTTTCTGATGAGAAATATATACGTAATCTTATGGAAGATTCCTTGGATGTGATGACTCACTCTCTTTTTGCTTTCTGTGTCCATTCAAAGTTTGATTATAATGTATGTCTGTGTGGGTCTCTGAATTCATCTTACTTGGAGTTTGTTGAACTTCTTGGAAGTAGATTTCATGTCTTTTTTCAAATTTGGGAAGGTTTTGGAAGTTTCAGTTATTCTCTTTCCATTCTTTCCCCTTATCTTCTGCTTCTGGGACTCCTATGAAGCATATGTTGGATTGATTGATGGTATCCCACAGATTCCTTAGGCTCTGTTCACTTTTCTTCAATTTTTTTTGTTCCTGAGCCTCAATTTCTGTTGTTCTATTTTCAAGTTCACTGGTGTTTTTTTCTTTTACGTTTGGATTGGCCTTTGACTCTAGTGAAGTTTTCATTGCAGTTATTGTACTTTTCAAGTCTTATTTTTGGTATTTCCATTTTGTTTACTTTTTTTTTTTTCTCTGCATCTTTGGTTCTTTGGGTATGTTTAAGACAGTTGTTTTGAAGTATTAAGTTTAGTGTATCTGCCAGTAGGTCTTTCAGGGACAGTTTCTCTTTGTTTTTTTCCATTGAATGGGCTATACTTGCCTGTTTCTTAGTATGGCCTGTGAGTTCTTGTTTAACACTAGGCATTTGCAACTAATAATATGTTAACTCTTGAATTCTTTGCTTTTCCCAGGATTTGATGTTGTTAAATGTAGGCTATTTTTCTACTAAGGATCAGTTTCTAATTTCCTTGTATATGTAGTAATTTTGGTGTTCTATTCTTAAATGTCTGGCTCTCAAAACAGGAAAAAGCAAAAAAATGAAGGTGGTGGGGGAATAGGCAGTGGCCTTTTAAATCCTTCGGAAATCACTTCAGCAGCGGAGGAAAGGGCTTGCAACAATAAAGGGAGGCACAATAAGAAGGGGTTTCTGCCTCTTTGTACCTCTGTGAGCAGAAGCAGTAATCAGTTATCAATATTTGGAGGACAGGTTTTTTTTGTTTGTTTGTTTTTTTAACTCCACCTATTTCCAGCAAGCTGTATACAAGCTATTCCAGGAGCACAGGCACAGCTGGCTGCCACCTGGCTAAGACTAGAGAGCTGGTTAGCTACTACTGTGCAGAAAGTTGAAATGGACTGAAGTTAACAAAACTGCCCATTTAGGTCTTCTGAAAGTGTAAGCTTTCATCTGACTCCAGACATTTGAAATAGTTACAGGAGACAGATTGTGCCAGTGTAATTGTTGCCTAAGTAGGGAGATAGTTCCCTGGTGTTTCCTACTCCACCATCTTCCCAGAATCCTCTCCACGTAAGTACTCTTAAATTGAAGGATTATACTGATCCAAATAGTTACCAGTTGACCCAGGTACTAAAGTTTGTATTGTACTCTTTTTTAAATGGAAGAATAATATTAAGTATCTTGGAAATTACTTTGTTTACGTGACTCGTAAAACTGTTACTGCAAATACTCTAATAGTTTCTAATGTGAATACAGAGCATTTTAAAAATGATTATTATGCTCACTTTGGTAGGTCTTAAACATAGTAATTCCAAAATAAAATTTAGTCGTGGAAGAAAAAAAGTTCTTGTGATTTAATTTAAACCTGTAATCACAATTGGAAATGCTTTATTACTGATTTTTAAAAATACTTTATACATATATAATTTACACACATCCCATTATATTTAACTATAAAATATTTGATTAGATTTTCAGAAATGGTGAAGTACAGGGTATCTTAACAGAATGAAAGTTATAGTCATGTGATTATCATATAACCAAGTTGCTATGAGAGGTCAAGAGGCAGAATTGACTGGAATCACTTGCTAGAAGCTCCTCTTTTAACTTCATGTAAAACAAGCTAAAGTATTATCTATGAGGATTCTTTTTGGTAAGTGGTTTCCAGGACTATGAGCTACCTAACCTTGAGATTTTTTTTCTTTTAAGTAAATGAAGGAGGATTTATTTGTTTTAACAATACTGGCTAGCTCTGTGATCTTGAACAAGTTTCTTGGTCTCTATAAGCCTCAGTTTATCAATGAAAAGGGGATTATAATACAAGAATGACCATAAAATCTGGAAACGTGGAAACTTCTCTAGCTATCCCTTTCAATCAGGAGATGTATAGGAATGTTCATTTCTAAGAGCAAAACTCTAAACACCCATTTGTCCATCAGTAGAATGAATGAATATACTGAAAATGAATAGACCATAGCTACATACACCAATATAGATGGATACCAAAAATGCAATATTGAGTGAAAAAAACAAATCACGTAATATATATGGTATGATCTTATTTTTATAAAATTTAAAAATGTGTAAAAATCTTATAAGGGTTTATACACATCTAGTAAAGCTATATAGAATAGCAGAGGAATGATTAATTCAGAAGTGAGTTCTTTGGTAGAGAGTACAAGAGGGTGTAATCAGGTCTTCATATATTGGTAATCTGCTTCTTAAGATGCGTGGGTACATGGGAATTTAATTTATTCATTTGTATGTGTGTGTTTTTTTTTTTTTTTTTTTACAAATAGTTTATTGTCAGCTTGGTTTCCATACAACACCCAGTGCTCATCCCCACAAGTGCCCTCCTCCATGCTCATCTCCCCTCTCCCCGCCATACCCATCAGTCCTCAGTTTGTTCTCAGCATTCAAGAGTCTCTCATGGTTTGCCTCTCTCCCTTTCCCCCACAATTTCCCCCCTTCTTCTCCCCCACAGTCCTCCGTTAAGTTTCTCCTAATCCTCCTATACGTGGAAACATACGGTACTTGTCCTTCTCTGCCTGACTTATTTCACTCAGCATAACACCCTCAAGGTCCATCCATGTTGCTACACATGACCAAATTTCATTCTTTCTCACCGCCATGTAGTATTCCATGGTATAGATAAACCACATCTTCTTGATCCATTTGTCAGGCAATGGGCACTTAGGCTCTTTCCATGTTTTGGCTATTGTTGAGAGTGCTGCTCTAAACATTGGGGTCCATGTGCCCTTATGCATCAGCATTCCTGTATCCCTTGGGTAAATTCCTAGCAGTGCTATTGCTGGGTCATAGGGGAGTTCTATTGTTAGTTTCCTGAGGAACCTCCACACTGTTTTCCAGAGGGGCTGTACCAGTTTACATTCCCACCAACAGTGTAGGAGGGTGCCCGTTTCTCCACATCCTCGCCAGCATATAGAGTACTCTGATTTGCTCATTTAAGCCACTCTGACTGGCGTGAGGTGGTATCTCAGTGTGGATTTGATTTGTATTTCCCTGATGAGGAGGGATGCTGAGCATCGTTTCATGTGTCTGTTGGCCCTCTGGATGTCCTCTTTGGAGAAGTGTCTGTTCATATCTTCTGCCCATTTCCTCACTGGATTGTTTGTTTTTCAGGTGTGGAGTTTGGTGAGTTCCTTATAGATTTTGGATATTAACCCTTTATCTGATATGTCATTCATTTGTATGTTTTTAATATATATTTATTACACATTTAAAATATACATCTGATCACACTTGTTTGATATTTTATTAAAAAAATATGTAGTGCTTAGAGCTTTTTCTTTTATCATGGAGTAGCATCTTTGAAAAAGACTTAAGTGTCATTAATTTTCTATCCTAATAGAAAAATTTACATTTTTGTAAATTTCATTTAAGTTTTCAAGGTTAGATTTATTCTTTTCTAATTTTTTTAACATTTATTTTTGAGAGCGCGCGCGTGCGTGAGAGAGAGAACGCAACAGCGAGCATGGGTGGAAGGGGCAGAGAGAGAAGGAGACACAGAATCTGAAGCAGTCTCCAGGCTGTGAGCTGTTGGTACAGAGTCCAATGCGGGACTCAAACTCATGCACTGTGAGATCATGACTTGAGCTGAAGTTGGGTGTTTAACCAACTTAGCCACCGAGATACTCGCTGCCAAGGTTAGACTTAAATTTATCATCTTGCCATTTGTTTTCTGTTTGTTCCATATGTTTTTTGTTCTTTCTTTTCTCCTTTTATTCCTTCTTTTTGATTTATTGAAATTTTTTGATGATTGCATTTAATCTCTTTTGTTTGCTTATTAGTGATAATAGTTTTCTTGTTTTCATGACTGCTTTGGGGTTAGTAGTATACATTCTTTTCTGATGTCTGTCTTCAAGTATTCTAGCACTTCACTTATAAGAACATTCAATACGTTACTTGCGTTTTCCCCTTCCTTCCTTTTGTGTTATAGAGTTGTTATATATTTTATTTCTGCTTAAGTTTGAGCCACATACTATTTGTTATTTTTGTTTAAATGGTCAATTACCTTTTAAGAAGATTTAAGTAATTAGGAAAAAATATCTAATACTTACTCATGTAGTTGTGTTTAGGACATTCATTGTATAGATCCATATTTCTTGTATGATGTAATTTTTTTTCTGCCTAAGGGATTTTCTTTTAAAAATATTTATTATGGCAGAGGCTGGATGGTGAAAAATGTTCTTAGTTTTGTATGTCTGGAAAAAGTATTTTATTTTGAAAGATATTTTCACTGTGTATAAAATTCTAGGTGACCGTTTATTTAATTTTTTTTTTTTTTTTAGTGCTTGAAATAGGGTGGTCCACTATCTTTTTCATTTTTCTTGTTTCTGATATTATCTGCTATCATGCTTATCTTTCTTTCTGTGTGTAAGTGTCTGTTTTATTTTTTGGCACTGATTTTGAATGATATTAGTATGACATGCCCTGGTTTGGTTTTTTTCTTGTTTCTTGTGCTTGTGTTATTTGAGATTCTTTGATTGAGTTTACAGTTTTCAACCAATTAGGAAAAATTTGGTTATTATTCCTCAAATATTGTCTATCCTCCATTCTACCACTGTTTTGAGGATGCAACTTATATGTATAATAAGTTGATGGAAACTAGTCCCACTGCTCACTGATGTTATGTTCAGTTTTGAAGTTTTCTTTCTAGGTTTCATTTTGTAGTTTTTATTGGTATGTCTTCAAGGTCACTGTTTTTTGTTTTTTGTTTTTGCCACATGTAATCTGCTGTTAATTCCATCTGTTGTACTTTTCATCTCACATATTGTAGGGTTTTTTAAAATTTTTTAGAGAGTAAGCATGAGCAGGGGAGGGGCAGAGAGAGAGAGAGAATCCTCTATGTTTTTTAAAAAATGTTTATTTACTTCGGGAGAGAGAGAGTACAAGAGAGAGCATAAGTGGGGAGGGCCAGAGGGAGAGGGAGAGAGAGAAAAAATTACCAGTAGGCTCTGTGCTGTCAGCATGGAGCCTGATGTGGGGCTGCAACTGACAAACAGTTGATGATCTGAGCGGAAATCAAGAGTTGGAAGCTTAACCAACTGAGCTGCCCAGGTGCCACATGGGAGAAAGAATCCTAAGCAGGTTCTGCTGTGTGTGTGGAGATCTTACAACTGTGAGATCATGACCTGAGCTGAAATCAAGAGAAAGATGATTAAACAATTGGGCCACCAGGGTACCCCATAATTTTCATCGTTAGAAAAAAAACCTTTTTTAATGTTCGTTTATTTTTTGAGAGAGAGAGAGAGAAGGAGAGGGAGAGTAAGAGGGAGGGGCAGAGAGAGAGAGGGAAACACAGAATCTGAAGCAGGCACCACGCTCTGAGCTGTCAGCACAGAGCCTGACAAGGGCTTGAACTAACCAACTGCATGATCATGACCTGAGCCAAAGTTGGATGCTTAACTGACTGAGCACCCAGGCACCTCTAATTTGGGCCTTTTTTATATCTTTCATGTTTTAGAACATATGAAATACATTTTTAGAACATATGAAATTTTAATAATTATCTTAATGTTCTAGTTTCTTCATTATAATTGTCAGAGTTGAGTTGGTTTTGATTGATTTTTCTTATTATTTTGAATCATATTTTTTATGTTTCTTTGGATGCCTGGTAACTTTGTATTGAATGCCAGATGCTATGATAATTGTATTTTTGGGTGTTAGATATTTTTATTTTTTATACATAATTTTTGAACTTATTCTGGGATGCAGTTAAGTATTGGTAAACAGTTCAATCCTTCAAGACTTACTTTTAAGATTTATTAGATAGGACTGAGTTGTGTTCAACTGAGGGCTAATAAATTTTCCTTCCTGGGGTAAGACCTTTCTGGATACTCTGCAATTACTATAAATTGCAAAGCTTATCTGTTACACTGGTAGGAGCAGGTACTATTCCTAGACTCATATCAATGCCAAGCAATATTATCTTTAATCATTTCTGGTCTTTCTCTTCCTGGTCTTGTGAAATTTCCTCATATGTATATACTGTCAGTACTCACCTGAGTTCTCAAGGGGAACTATCTGAAGGTCTCTGGAGTTCTCTCTGTGTGTGGCTGTTTCCTCTCCAGAGATTTAAAAAAAATTTTTTTAATGTTTTATTTCTTTCAGAGAGAGACACCCACAGCGTGAGCAGGGGAGGGTCAGAGAGAGAGGGAGACACAGAATCCAAAGCAGGCTCCAGGCTCTGAGCTGGCTGTCAGCACAAAGCCCAATGTGGGACTCGAACCCACTAACCGTGAGATCATGACCTGAGCTGAAGTCAGATGCTTAACTGACTGAGCCACCGAGGCGCCCCTCCTCTCCAAAGATTTTAACCATCTTGTCCTCCCCAGTTGTTCAGTATCTTCTCCTCAACCCATGTTATTTCCTGGGCTCTTCCTGATTTTCCCCATTCTGTATCATTACCTTCTCTCTCATAACACAGCTTCATATGCCTTTGGTAAACAAGAACTCCTTTTTCTTGCAAGTTCAGCAATTTTTTATTTCTTCTTCTTATGGACTAAGCATCGTGCTGGTTTTCCCCATGTCTGCCTTGTTCCTGATGGGAGCATTTGGAAATGGCGAGTGCTTTTCCCGGGAGTGTTGGCCTCACCTCCAACCCAACATCTGGTCCATGGTAGAGCTGGGAGAGCTCCTCGGAAGCTGCTGTGCCAACAGGAGGCCTTAGCAGTCTCAGGCACTGGGATAGCTTGGATTATTTTCTATGTGGAAGAATGTTCTACTCCTCTTGTTTAGCCTTTTCTTGCAACCTAAAATGAAGAAATCATTCTCCAAACTGACTCAAGTGAGAATAAAAAATACCCTTTCTTAGTCAGCCTGACAGCACCCACATGAGTCATTGTTTGGATAAGAACAGACCCATCAAAAGGTAATGGAACCCTTCTTGGGACCTTAATTGATTTTTATGTTTGTTCTGCTTCTTTTAATTTTTTGTGGAAAAGTGATTTGTAGCACAAAGTGGCTTTACATGTTATATAGGTACTGTATTATATAATACTGTTCTTATGAAAAGGTCGTTTTTGCTTGTTTTAACTTTTTTCATTTCTGATCCAGCCCATGTTTACTTTTATTTTTCAATTTTTTTTAAAGCAAGTCAGCTTGGTTGGGACTGTCCAAACCATTTTCACAATTATTATTATTATTTTTTAATTAAAAAAAAAATTTTTTTTAACCCTGTCAGCACAGAGCCCTATGTGGGGCTCGAATCCACAAACCACGAGATCATGACCTGAGTCGAAGTTGGCCGCTTAACCGCCTGAGCCACCCAGGTGCCCCTTTTATTTCTTGTTTTCACAGTTTTTGTTCCTCTTATTTCTCCTGCTTTACTACCTTCCATCATCTTCCAGAGAAATGGGAGGGGATGGGGCACTTGATTTATTCTTTTTTTCTTTTCCCTTTCCTTTCCCTTCCCTTCCTTTCCCTTCCCTTCTCTTCCCTTCCCTTCCCTTCCCTTCCCTTCCCTTCCCTTGCCTTCCCTTCCCTTCCCTTCCCTTGCCTTCCCTTCCCTTCCCTTCCCTTTCCTTTTTCCCTTTCCTTTTTCCCTTTCCCTTTCCCCTTTCCCTTTCCCTTTCCCTTTCTGTCTTTCTTTTCCAAACCAGTTGGCTGGATATCTTCAGAAAGTCACCTTTTCCCTGGTGAGTTCTTTACATAAAGTGGTCTCATTAGTTATAATTCTGACCCCTAAGAAACTGGGTTATGTTTACTCTTAAGGATTAAGGCCATCTTGGCCTTGTTCCCCATTTAGTAGTAAGTGTGCTCTTTAATCCCCAGCTCCTATTTTAGCCATCTCCCCCATTATTCCCCCGCTCTGGCCTTGCACCTCCCGGCAATCATCAGTCTGTTTCTTATAGTTAAGAATCTGTTTCTGGGTTTGTCTCTCTTTTCCTTTCCTTTTTTTTTTTTTTTTTAAATCTTAAATTCTACATGTAAGTGAGATCATATAGTACTTGTCTTCCTCTGAATTTATTTCACATAGGATTATACTTTCTAGCTTTATTCATGTTGTTGGATTTCATTTTATTTTATAGTTGAGTAGTAGTCCATTGTGTGTGTATGACATCCTGTCACATTTGCTTTATTACACTGGTTCTCCCTCTTTCTTTACTTTTCCTCCAAATGTTATTTTTTTCTGATCCATTTGATACTAAGTTGTAGACATCATGCTCTTTTATACTCCTGTATTCTTCAGTGAATATTTTCTTTCTCTCCCCTTCCTTTCCTTTCCTTTCCTTTCCTTTCCTTTCCTTTCCTTTCCTTTCCTTTCCTTTCCTTTCCTTTCCTTTCCTTTCCTTCTCCTTCTCCTTCTCCTTCTCCTTCTCCTTCTCCTTCTCCTTCTCCTTCTCCTTCTCCTTATTTTTGAGAGAGAAAGAGAGAGAGCAAGCATGTGCAGTTAAGGGAGGGGAAGAGGGAGGGAAAGAGAGAATCCCAAGCAGAATCCATGCTTGATGTGGAGCCTAACATGGGGCCCAATTCCATGACCCTGGGATCATGACCTGAGCTGAAATCAAGAGTTGGATGCTCAACTGACTGAGCCACACAGACCCCTCTTGAGTGAATATTTTCTAAGAACAGGGATGTTCTTTCCTATACCCACCATAGAATTATGACATTCAGAAAATTTAACATGGTTGTATAATTTCCTGAAAAAATTCAGTCTTCCTCCTGTGTTTCTCCTTTACTATTCATACAGAACACTTCACTTCTGATTATCAAATGTGTGGGCATTTTTCCCCCACACCAAACAGTTCTACAACACCAACTGGATGTCCTACATTTTCACCCAATTCTGACATTGTCTATCTGGAGATAGCCTCAGATTCCACAGGTTAAGACCATCGTCCCTAGAGATTGCCCCTTACTTCAATGCCAGTAGGATGTGGTACACCTCCAGGTTACCCATAACTTCTGTATAATTTGGCTGCAAATCAGAGCCAGATTTGATTTTTTTTTGCCAAAGCAGCTCACAGAACTCAAGGAAACACCTATTTATCTGTACTCATGTAAGTAATATGATAAATGATAGATACTTGGGGCAAGATCTAGGAGGGTCCTGAGTGCAGGAGCTTCTATCCGAATGGAGCTTATGTGCACCACCCTCCTGGTACTTGGATGTGTTCACCAACCTGAAAGGTCTCCTATCCCCATAGTATTAGGATTTTTTGGAGGTTTCATCATGTAGGTACGATCATTTATTACCTCCATGTCTAGCCTCTTTGTTCTCTAGTGAATGGGAGGCTAGATGAAAATTCCAAGCTTTTATTCATGGTTTGGTCTTCTTGTGACCAGCCTTGATCCAGGAGCCCACCTCATTAGAACAGAGTCACCTCATTAGGAAAATAAATAGGACTCCAAAATCCCAATTTTCAAGGGATTTTGGAGTCCTGTATCAGGAACCGGGGCCCAAGGCCAAATATTCACCTAGAAAAAAAGGATAAATGCCTAGAAACATAATCTTCTAAGACTGAATCATGAAGAAATAGATATGTGAATAGATCTTATCACCAAGATTGAATCAGTAGTCTGAACCTTCAAACATACAAAAGCCCAGGACTACACAGTTTCACTGGTGGACTCTGCCAAACATTTAAAGAAAATTTAATACTAATCCTTCTTAAACTTTTCAAAAAAATTGAAGAGAAGGGAATGCTTCTAAACTCACTTTATGAGGCTAACATTACCCTGATAATAAAACCAGACAAGGACATGATAAAAAAATTATAGGCCAATATCCCTGAAGAACATGGCTATAAAAATCCTCAACAAATAACTGAATTCAGCGATACATTAAAGAGATCATACACCATGATCAAGTGGGATTTATTCTAGACATGCAAGTATAGTACATTTGCAAATCAGTCAATGTGATATACCACATTAATTAAATGGGAGATAAAAACCATATGATCGTCTCAATAGTTACAGTGGAAAAAAAGGCACTTGACAAAATTCAAGATCCATTTATGATAAAAACTCTCAACAAAGCAGGTGTAGATGGAATGTATCTCAACATAATAAATAACGTACCCACAGCTAATATCATTATCAGTGGTAAAAAGCTTCAAACTTTTGTTTTATTTTTTATTTTTATTTTTCTGATTTCAGATTTTCTGATTTTATTTAGTTTTATAGTTTATTGTCAAGTTGTTTCCATATAACACCCAGTGCTCATCCCAACAAGTACCCTCTTCCATGCCCATTACCCCCCTTCCCCTCTACCCCTTCCCCATCAGTCCTCAGTTTGTTCTCAGCATTCAGGAGTCTCTCATGGTTTGCCTCCCTCCCTCTCCCCAACTATTTTCTTCCCCTTCTCCTCCCCCATGGTCCTCCGTTAAGGTCTTTCTAATCCAGCTATATATATGTGCATACATATGGTATCTGTCCTTCTCTGCCTGACTTAATTCGCTCAGCATAACAACTTCAAGTTCCATCCACATTGCTACAAAATGGCCAGATTTCATTCTTTCTCATTGCCATGTAGTATTCCATGGTATAGATATACCACATCTTCTTGATCCATTCGTCAGGTGATGGACTCTTAGGCTCTTTCCATGTTTTAGCTATTGTTGAAAGTACTGTTATGAGCATTGGGGTCCATGTGCCCCTGTGCATCAGCACTCCTGTATCCCTTGGGTAAATTCCTAGCAGTACTATTGCTGGGTCATAGGGGAGTTCTATTGTTAATTTTTTGAGGAACCTCCACAATATTTTCCAGAGAGACTGTACCTGTTTATCTTCCCACCAACAGTGTAGGAGGGTGCCCATTTCTCCACATCTTTGCCAGCATCTAGAGCCTCCTGATTTGCTCACTTTAGCCACTCTGACTGGCGTGAGATGGTATCTCAGTGTGGGTTTGATTTGTGTTTCCCTGATGCTGAGGGACACTGAGCATCATTTCACATGTCTGCTGGCCATCTGGATGTCCTCTTTGGAGAAGTGTCTGTTCATGTCTTCTGCCCATTTCTTCACTGGATTATTTGTTTTTTGTTGTGGAGTTTGGTGAGTTCCTTATAGATTTTGGATATTAACCCTTTATCTGATATGTCATTTGCAACTATCTTTTCCCATTCCGTAGGTTGCATATTCGTTTTATTGATTGTTTCCTTTGCCATGCAGAAGCTTTTTATCTTGATGAAGTCTCAGTACTTCATTTTTGCTCTTGATTCCCTTGCCTTTGGGGATGTATCAAGTAAGAAATTGCTGTGGTTGAGGTCAAGGAGGTTGTTGCCTGCTTTCTCTTCCTGGGTTTTGATGGTTTCCTGTGTCACATTCAGGTCCTTTATCCATTTTGAGTTTGTTTTTGTGTATGATGTGAGAAAATGACCTAGTTTCATTCTTCCGCATGTTGTTGTCCAATTCTGCCAGCACCATCTGTTAAAGAGGCTGTCTTTTTTCAATGGATACTCTTTCCTGCTTTGTCAAAGATTAGTTGGCCATACATTTGTGGGTCTAATTTTGAGTTCTCTATTCTATTCCATTGGTCTATGTGTCTCTTTTTGTGCCAATAACCATATTATCTTGATGATGACAGCTTTGTAGTAGAAGCTAAAGTCTGGGATTGTGATGCCTCCCATTTTGGTTTTCTTCTTCAATATTACTTTGGCTATTCAGGGTCTTTTGTGGTTCCATACAAATTTTAGGATAGTTTGTTCTAGTTTCTTTTTTCTTTTCCTCCCTTCCTTCCTTCCTTCCTTCTTTTTACAAATAGTTTATTGTCAAATTGGTTTCCATATAACACCCAGTGCTCATCCCAACAAGTGCCTTCCTCCATGCAGTTTATTCTAGTTTCGAGAAGAATGCTGGTGTAATTTTGATTGGGATTGCATTGAATATGTAGATTGCTTTGGGTAATAATGACATTTTAACAATATTTATTCTTCCGATCCATGAGCACGGAATGTTTTTCCTTTTCTTTGTGTCTTCAATTTCTTTCATAAGTTTTCTATAGTTCTCATCATATAGATCTTTTATATCTCTGGTTAGGTTTATTCCTAGGTATTTTATGTTTTTTGTGCAGTTGTGAATGGGATCAATTTCTTGATTTCTCTTTCTGTTGCTTCATTATTGGTGTATAAAAATGCCACAGATTTCTGTATGTTGATTTTGTACTTGCAGCTTTACTGAATTCATGAATCAGTTCTGGGGCTTCTGTCAGGTTTTCCGTTTAGAGTATCATGTCGTTTGCAAAAATGAAAGTTTTTGCCAGGTCTGATACCTTTTATTTCCTTTTGTTGTCTGATTGCTGATGCTAGAACTTCCAGCACTATGTAAAACAACAGTGGTGAGAGTGGGTATCCCTGTTGTGTATCTCCAGGGGAAAGCTCTCAGTTTTTCCCTATTGAGGATGATATTAGCTGAGGGCTTCTCATAGATGGCTTTTATGATGTTTAAGTAAGGGCCTTCTATCCTGACTTTCTCGAGGGTCTTTATTAAGAAAGGATGTTGTATTTTGTCAAATGCTTTTTCTGTATCTGTCAACAGCATCATATGGTTTTTATCTTTTCGTTTGTTAATGTGATGTATCACATTGATTGATTTGCAAATATTGAACCAGCCCTGTAACCCAGGAATGAATCCCACTTGATCTTGGTGGATGATTCTTTTTATATGCTGTTAAATTTGATTTGCAAGTATCTTGTTGAGGATTTTTGCATCCTTATTCATCAAGGGTATTAGCCTGTAGTTCTCTTTTTTTGCTGGATCTCTGTCTGGCTTGGGAATCAAAGTGATGCTGGCTTCCTAGAATGAGTCCAGAAGTTTTCCTTCCATTTCTGTTTTTTGGAACAGCTCGAGAAGAATGGATATTAACTCTGATTTAAATGTCTGGTAGATTTCCCCCAGAAGCCATCTGGCCCAGGGCTCTTATTTGTTGGGAGATTTTTGATAACTGATTCAATTTCTTCACTATTTATGAGTCTCTTCAGATTTTCTATCTCTTCCCATGTGAATTTTGGTAGTGAGTGTATGTTTCAGAATTTGTCCATTTCTTCTATGTTTTTTAGTTTCTTGGCATATAATTTTTCATAGTATTCCCTGATGATTGCTTGTATTTCTGAGGGATTGGAGGTAATAAATCCATTTTCATTCATGATTTTGTCTATTTGAGTGCTCTCTCTTTTCTTTTTGAGAAACTTGGCTGGAGGTTTGTTAGTTTTGTTTATTTTTTCAAAAAACCAACTCTTGGTTTCATTGATCTGTTCAGCTGTTTTTTTGTTTTCTATATTGTTTATTTCTGCCCTGATTTTTATTATTTCTCTTCTCCTACTGGGCTTGGGGTGCTCTTGTTGCTCTCCTTCTAGTTCCTTTTGGTGCGCTGTTAGATTTTGTACTTGTGCTTTTTCTAATTTCTTGAAATAGTCCTGGAGTACATGTACTTTCCTCTTAGGACTGCCTTTGTTGCATCCTATAGAGTTTCGATTGTTGTATTTTCATTTTCATTTGTTTCCATATGTTTTTTAGTTTCTTCTCTAATTGCCTGATTGGCCCATTCATTCTTTAGTAGGATGTTCTTTAACCTCCATGTTTTTGGGGGTTTTCTAGACCTTTTCCTGTGGTTGATTTCAAATTTCATAGCATTGTGATCTGAAAGTGTGCATGGTATGATCTCAATTCTTTCTATTTATTGAGGGCTGCTTTAGTCAGTCACATACTTTCCCAGTAGTATGCTTTAGTAGTCACATACTGTCCCAGAATGTGATCTATCTTGGGGAATGTGCCATGCACACTTGAGAAGAAAGTGAAATCCATGGCCTCATGATGTAGAATTGTAAATATATCTGTCAAATCTTTCGGGTCCAATGTGTCATTCAAGACTATTGTTTGTTAGTGATTTTCTGTCTAGTTGATCTATCCATTGTTGTAAGTGGAGTATTAAAGTTCCCTGCTATTAGCACATTCTTATCCATAAGATTGTTTCTATTTGTAATTGTTTCATATATTTAGGTGCTCTCATATTTGGTGCATAGACATTTGTAATTGTTAGCTCTTACTGATAGATAGACTCTGTAATTATTATATAATGTCCTTCTTCATTCCTGTTACTGCCTTTACTTTAAAGTCCAGTTTGTCTGATATGAGTATAGCTACTCCAGCTTTCCTTTGACTTCCAGTAGCATGGTAGATATTTCTCCATCCCCTTACTTTTAATCTGAAGGTGTCTTTAGGTCTAAAATGAGTCTCTTGTAGACAGCAAACAGATGGATTTTGGTTTGTTTTATCCATTCTGCTACCCAGTGTCTTTTGATTGGAGCATTTAGTCCATTTACATTCAGTGTTCTTATTGAAAAATATGGGTTTAGAGTCGTTGTCTTTTTTGTAGGATTCCTGCTTGCGGTGGTGTCTCTGGTACCTTGTGTTCCTTGCAACATTTCCCTCATAGAGTCCTCCTCAGGATTTCTTGTAGGGCTGGTTTAGTGGTGATGAATTCTTTCAATTTTTATTTATTTGGGAAGATCTTTATCTCTCCTTGTATTCTGAATGACAGCATGCTGGATAGAGGATTCTTGGTTGCATATTTTTTCTGTTCATCACATTGAAGATTTCTTGCCATTCTTTTCTGGCCTACCTAGTTTCAGTAGATAAGTCTGTAACCACTCTGAGAGGTTTCCCTTTGTATGTTAGGGCCCTTTTATCCCTAGCTGCTTTCAGAATTCTCTCTTTGTCCTTAATATTTTGCCAGTTTCAGTATGATATGTCATTCAGAAGGTCAATTCAAGTTATGTCTGAGGGGAGTTCTCTGTGCCTCTTGGATTTCAGTCTCTGTTTCCTTCCCCAGATTGGGGAAGTTCTCAGCTATAATTTGTTCAAGGACTCCTTCAGCGCCTTTCCCTCTTTCTTCCTCTTCTCGAATTCCTATGTTATGGTTAATGCTCTGTTTGATTGTATCTCTCAATTCTTTATGTCTCCTTTCGTGCTCCTGGATCAGTTTATCTCTTTTCCTCACCTTCCTATTTTTCTATAATTGTGTCTTCTAATTCTCCTATTCACCTCTCTGCCTCTTCTGTCCATGCAGTGGCCACCTCCAATTTATTATGTACCTCATTTATAGCATTTTTAAATTCATCACAACTATTTATAAGCTCCATAATATTTGTAGCAATGTGTCTTCCATGCCTTTTTCAAGCCCAGCCATCAATTTTATGACTATTCTAAATTTTTGGTCAGTTATGTTGGTTATATCTGTTTTGAGCAATTCTTTAGCTGTCATTTCTTCCTGGATTTTCTTTAGAGGAGAGTTCTTCCATTTCATCATTTTATTTGCTTTCTGCCTCTTGTTAGTTCTGAAAACTTGTTGTGCACTCTGCACCTGTGAGTTCTGCTATATTAAAGGAGATTCATTGACTGTTCACGTCCTGTCCATTCAGAAGGTGTTCTTTTAATGGTGTCCCTTGCTCTCTCTTGCTTTTATTTTCCTACTAGTAGTGATATTTGGGACTCTCCACCATGTGTACTTTGGCTTGTTTCTTGAGGCAGCCCTATGAGGCTGTCTTCTTAGTGGACTCTAGCTCTTTTCCTCCCAGCCTCTTGCAGTTCAGTGTGCTATGGCTTAAGCCCTTCTTTGAGAGATGTGGATGGGCAAAAAGTATGGAGCTCCCTACTTCTCCACCATCTTGCCTCCCCCAGCCTGCAGACTTTTGTTTTATGATCAGGAAAAAGACATGGATGCCCACTCTCGCCATATTTATTTAACATAATATTGGAAGTCCTAGCAAGAGCCGTTAGGCAAGAAAAATAAATAGAAGGCATCCAAATTGCAAAAGAAGAAGTAAAACTCACTATTTACAGATGATGTGGATTTATATATAGAAAGCTCTAAAGAGTCCACCAAAAAACTGCTAGTGCTAATAAATTTAGTAGGATACAAAATTATTATACAAGACTGTATCCCATTTTTATACACTAACAGTGTTCTATCCCATTTTTATACACTAACAGTGAGCTATCAGAAAAAAGAATTATGAGATTAATCTGATTTATGATTGTGTCACAAAGAATGAAATACTTGGGAATAAATTCAACCTAGGAGGTCAAAGACCAGTATGCTGAAAACTGTAAGACTCTGATGAAAGAAATTGAAGATAATACAAATCGGAGTGCCTGGGTCGCTCAGTCGGCTGAGTGTCTGACTTCAGCTCAGGTCATGATCAAGGTTCGTGGGTTCGAGCCCTGCGTTGGGCTCTGTGCTGACAGCTAGCTCAGAGTCTGGAGCCTGTCTTCGGATTCTGTGTCTCCCTCTCTCTCTCTGACCCTCCCCTGCTTACGCTGTCTATGTCTCTCAAAAATAAAGAAAACATTTAAAAAAAGAGAAGATAATACATATAAATGGAATGATATTCCTTGCTTATGCATTGGAAGAGTTAGTATTGTTAAAATGTTCTTATCACCCAAAACAAACTATAGACTTAGTATAATCCCTATCAAAATTCCAAAGACATTTTCCAAAGGAATAGAAAAAACAATCTTAAAATTTGTATGGAGCCATAAAAGATTCTGAGTAGCCAAAGCAATCTTGAGGAAGAAGAAATCTGAGTTCACACTTCCTGATTTCAGACTGTACTATACATTGTATTACAATAGCAATCAAAATAGGATGGTTTTGGCATAAAACAGACATATAGATTAGTGGAATAGAATAGAGAGCCCCAAAACAAACCCATGTACATATGACCAATTAATTTATGACAAAGGAGTCAAGAATATACAATGGGGCAGTACACTCTCTTAAATAAATGGTTCTGGGAGAACTGGACAACCATATCCAAAAGAAAAACTGGATCACCATCTTACCATACACAAAATTAAGTCAAAATGGATTAAAGACATTAAAAAATGGATTAAAGAGTTGGATGTAATACCAGAAACCAAAAACTCCTAGGAGAAAACATAGGTAGTCAGCTCCTTGGCCTCACTCTTGACAATTTATTTTTTTGTGGGGAGGGGAGAGTGTCTGACTCTAAACAGCATGGCAGTAAAAGCAAAACTAAACAAATGAGACTATATTAAACTAAAAAGGTTCTGCTCAGTGAAGGAAACATCCACAAAACAACAAGGCAGTCTAATGAATGGGAAAACATATTTGCAAGACATATAGTTAATTAAGGCTTAATATCCAAAATAAATAAAGACCTCCTACAACTCAATAACAAAACAAAACATTCTGATTACCAAATACGAAGCGGATGAATAGACATTTTTTCCAAAGAAGACATACGGATGGCCAGCAGGCACATGAAAAGATGCTCAACATCACTAATCATCAGGGGAATATAGATGTCAAAACTACAACGAGGTATCACTTCAGACCTGTCAAAATGACTGTTATAAAAACAATAGGAAATAACAGGTATTGGCAAGGATGTAGAGAAAAGGGAACCCTCATGCACTGTTGGTCCGAATGTAAATTGGTTCAGCCACTTTATACAACAGTATGGAGGTTCCTCAAAAATCTAAAACTGGAGCTATCATACTTATCCAGCAATTTCCTTTCTAGGTATTTATCTGAAGAAAACAAAAATACTAATTTGAAAAGATAACATGCACTCCTGTATTCATTGCAGCATTGTTCATAGTCACGGTATAGAAACAACCGAAGTGTTCATTGATGGATGAATGTGTAAAGAAGAAATATATATGTGTGTATACAATGGAATGCTACTCAGCCATAAAAAAGAATGGAATTTTACCATTTCCACAACATGGATTGACCTCAGTATATTATACTAAGTGAAATAAATCAGAAAAAGACAAATACCATATGATTTCACCTATATACAGAATCTAAAAAACAAAACAAAACAAAACAAAATTCATTGCAGAGAACAGATTGGTGGTTGCCAGAAGGAGGAGGGTTGGGAGCTTGGTGAAATAGGAGAAGGTCAAGAGTTACAGACTTCAGTCATAAATAAGTCATGGCGATGTAATGTATAGCATGGTGATGATAGTACTATTATATTGCATATTATGTAACTTAATATGGCGATGGGGAAAACTAGACTTATTGTGGTGATCGTTTCAAGTGTATATAAATACCAAATTATTCTATTGTATATCTGCAACTAAAGTAGTATTACATGTAAGTTTTACCTCAAAGAAAAATAGACCCAAATATTCAAACTAAACATGCTCCTAGTGTTGTTATTCCTTAGGAAATTTTAAGAGTTTTAGGAGCTCTTGGCTGGGAACTGGGATCATAAACTAAACATTAGAACAGGATTCTCCTAGCACCCTTTTTACAAGGGTTTTTGGAGCTTTCTGTTAGGAATTAGGGGCAGAGACCAATATATATTTCTTATTTCACATATATAGTATATATACTATATTGAATATATACTATTATATAGTATACTCTCATGCTCACATTTTGCCAGTTGTCTCAATGATAACCTATAATAATTTTAAAAAAGATTTTATTTTTAAGTAATCTCTAACCATTGTGGGGCTTGAATTTACAACCCTGAGATCAAGAGTTGCATGCAAGCCACGCGTCCCAGCATTTTTTAAGTGCAGAATCATGCGTTACATTTAGATGTTGTGTCTCTTTAATCTAGTACAATCTGGAACAGTTTATTAATCCTCTTTGTCTTTCATGACATTGGCTTTTATTTATTTATTCATATTTTTAAATAGTTTATTGACATGTTGGTTTCCATATAACACCCAGTGCTCATCCCCACAAGTGCCCTCCTTCATGCCCATTACCCCCCTTCCCCTCCGCCCCATCCCATCTGCCCTCGGTTTGTTCTTTGTGTTCAAGAGTCTCTCATGGTTTGCCTCCCTCCCTCTCCCCCACTATTTTTCCCCTTCTTCTCACCCATGGTCATCAGTTAAGTTTCTCCTAATCCTCCTATATGTGCAAACATATGGTATTTGTCCTTCTCTTCCTGACTTATTTTGCTCAGCATAACACCCTCAAGATCCATCCATGTTGCTACACATGGCCAGATTTCATTCTTTCTCACTGCCATGTAGTACATTGGCTTTTTAAAAAAGTTTATTTGGGGCGCCTGGGTGGCTCAGTCGGTTAAGCGTCCAACTTTGGCTCAGGTCACGATCTCGCGGTTTGTGGGTTCGAGCCCCGTGTTGGGCTCTGTGCTGACAGCCAGTTCAGAGCCTGGAGCCTGTTTCGGATTCTGTGTCTGCCTCTGTCTCTGACCCTCCCCTGCTCATGCTGTCTGTCTCAGAAATAAATTTAAAAACAATTGAAAAAAAAAAGTTTATTTATTTTGGGAGGGGGTGAGTGGAGGAGAGGTATAGAGAGAGAGAGACAGGGAATGCCAAGCTGGATCTGTGCTGTCAGCATGGAGCCTGACATGGGGCTTGATCTCATGAACTGTGAGATCATGACCTTAGCTGAGAGTGAGAGTCAGACACTTAACTGACTTGAGCCACCAAGGTGCTGTGACGTTGATAGTTTTGAAGAATATAAGGCAAGTTATTTTGTAAAATGTCCTTCAGTTTAGGTTAGTTTGAAATTTCTCTTAATTAAATTCAGGTTATGTTTTTCTTTTTCCAGGAAGACTACATAAGTGATGTTGTGACCTTATGAGGACATTACATAAGTTTGTCTTATTTATTATGATGCTAATTATAGTAGTTTGATTAAGGTATTGTTCACCAGATTTCTCCACTGTAAAATTACATTTTTTCCCCTTGTAATTAAGAAATAATCAGTGGGGACATACTTTGTATGTTAAAATCCTGTTTCTCATCAAAATTTAACCAATAGTTTTAGCTCTTGTTGATGATTTTTTCCTGAACCAGTTATTACTATGATGGTAAAATGCTTTTCAAAGTTTGTCATTTCTTCAACATTTATTAGATGTGATTATACTGTAAGTTTAAGTTTTCCCTTATTTGCGTGTCTATTGCTCATGCATTCTTATTACCAACACTTCTGATACCAAATGTATGTGTTTTCTATACCAAACAACTACCCAGTTCTCTGTGGACACCAACTGGGTGTCCTACAATTCAGTTCAGTTTTGACACTACCTGGAGTTAGCTAGACCCTTCAGGTTAAGGACTCAGTCACACAAGATTGAGCCCCACTTCTGAGAAGTCCAGACCTGCCATAATTTTTACCAAATGTCTATAAATCACTCATGACCCCTCCTTGGGTTCTGTATTTACTGGAATGGCTCACAGAACTCAGAAAGATGGTTTATTTGCTATTACTGATTTATTTTATTTTACTTTATTTTTTCAGATTATTTTCTTAAAAAATTTTTTAAATGTTTAGAGAGAGAGAGCAAGCGAGCATGAGTGGGGGAGGGGCAGAGAGAGAGGGTAGACACAGAATCCAAAGCAGGCTCCAGACTCTGAGCTGTCAGCACACAGCCCAACATGGGGCTTGAACTCACAGACCATGAGATCATGACCTGAGCTGAAGTCAGACACTTAACCAACTGAGCCACCCAGGCACCACTATTACTGATTTATTTTAAAGAATACAACTCAGGAACAGCCAAAGGGAAGAAATGTATAGGGCAAGATATGGGGCAAGAGGTATGGAACTTTCATGCCTTCTGTGGGCATGTCACCCTTCCGGCACCTGGATGTCTTAAAAGACTTGGAACTTCTCTGAGGCCTGTAGTTATTATAGAATTTTAATTATTTAGGGATGATTGGTAAAATCACTGGCCACTGTTGATTAACTCATTCTCTAGCCTCTCTCACCTCTCTCTCTCACCTCCTTGGGGATCCTGAGGTGGGGCTGAAAGTTTGAACCCTCTAATCATGCTTGGTCTTTCTGGTGACCAGCATCCATCCTGAAGCTGTCTGGGAGTACCTCAGGCAAGAACATCTCATTAGTATACCCCAAAGACACTCTTACCACTCAGAAAACTCTAAGAGTTTTAGAAGCTCTTTTACTAGGGAACCAGAGATGAAGACCAGTATTTATTATGCTACAGTATCACTCTAATTATCTATGTGATCTATATAATTAGCATAGATTTGTGGATTCTTCTTCATTGGATTAAGTTAGTACATCAAGGGTTTATTTTTCTTTAAGTAAGTGATAATGACTTTTTTCTAACTTGGCATGATTTAGTAAGAGAAAATGAGCTAAAATCAAAACCAAAAGTCTTTTATTTAGCATTCTTGGTTTTATAGGAACAGAGATGATTTTAGATGCTTTGTAATTTTGAAGCTATAGAATAAGGATACGCATAATAAGAAGAAAAGGACAAATCACAGCAATTTGGCAGGACCCCTGGGAAACCCAGGGAAAGTCAAGCTAAGATTTTATCTCCACTCTCCCTTTCCCCAAACAGAAATAAATAGGACAATTAAGTGAGCCTCATGGAGGATAGAACTGATAAGCCATTTGAGAATCTTAATATGGATTCTTGATTGTCTGGTATATCCATAATTGCTGAGAAAAAGAGAGAGAGAGGGGCAGAGAGAGGGAGAGAGGCATGAAAAGTTATCACCATTGTTGCTTGGGCAGAGATTCCCCTACCAGAACCATCAGAGTTTGCTTACCAACCTTCAGACTATGTCAGGTGCCCGTTCCCAGCCCACTCAGGTATACATATAGAATCATGATTTTCAGAACACATTCCTTTTCATGGAATATCTGGTGACTAGCTCTCCTTGTAGTAGGATTGTTGGAGAAGACATTTTCCCTAAGTGGCTTCTGTGGATATAGTTTGCAGTATGTATCTGTATCTTGGTTCTTCATCCTGCCAGAACACAGCCTTACTCTATGCAATGTAAGCTAAGTGATTTACTTTCTGAGTTATTTTCAGAATATTAATATTGTGACATTTCAATTTATTTTCAATAATAATGCTGCAAATTGGTATAAAATTGAGATAAGGATTTTCAATAAAATAACACCTTATATTATTCACTAAAAGTATAATGAAAGCATGGCTGTTAATTAATGTGCCTTATTAATTTGGCCCAATTAAGAGGTATAAATATAAATGTATATTTCCTTATACTTTTGTGTTGTTATAGCATCACCATTTAGTATTTTCCTTAAAAGAGCTATTCAGCACTTTCTATGAATATTTGTCCTTAACATTTTCCAGAAACCCAAAAGAGACTTCCCACATTGTATAATTTGCTTTTGAAAACTTCCTGCATTGAAAATTCATGTGTTCCTGTTATTTAATATTACTGAAATATTAATAACTAATTGTTTAAAGTGGAATATTTTAGTTAATTCCATGTATAATTAAAAAATTTAAATACATTAACATTTTACAACATAGTCTGTGATTGGGATTAGGACTGTTTGTGTTTGCTATTCAAATACTCAGTATAATATTTGATATTTGGATAAAATGCTATTTTTCATATCAAGTATATTTGTTTAAAATTTTAGAGGGGATATGCTGGGGTGCTTGGGAAATTTGTATTTAACATAAATTATTTAATTATTTTCAGATATTAAAAATACAGAACAGTTTTTGGGACTCTCACAGGCTTATATGACTTAGGTTTTGCAGGTTTGCATCCTTTAATGGTATGTGTCTCTTCTGTCATACATAGAACATTTGATCTCTAAGTCTTGCTCGAAATGGGATAAAGTGTGGGAAAAGTGAGATGAGATACCTTTGCAATTCTTTTCTAGAGAACATAAAACTCCAATTTTTTTCTAAGCAGACTCGCCCAAATGATAAACTTTATTTCACAAGAGGAAACCTATCTTGATTTTAAAGTACAATACGTTCCTTGTGTGTTGTGTGAATTGTTAGATGTGTTGACATTTTAAAAAAACTGTCTGATGGAACCAACAGTTTACAACAAGCCCAGGCCAGCCAGAACTACTTTGGGAAGGGCATATAGACTTACTGAGGTTGAAACCACTACAAGGCAAGATTATTCTAGAGACATGAAGTCTGGGTTTTGGCTTTAGGAAATAGCACTGTGGAAGTTATTCTCTAGGTAGGATTAAATATAAAAGTTGGAAATATGTACCTAAAATGAATGAAGTTACCATACTGAATAGATTGCCAAGGGATTTAAAAAAACATTTCGGTTACTGTTATTTCAAATGCTTTAAGAATGTTTGAAACTGAATTGTGAAACTACCTTATAATGAAGGCTTTAAGAGAACATGATCTTTCCTGGCTGTGAAAATCTGATTTTTATTAAGAAAGCTATTAAGTAGTGATATTTAACCTATGTCTAATTGAAAGGAGAAAAGTACTTAACTATGTGGCTGTAAAAAGAAAATAAGCTCTCAATGCCAAATTATGAATCATGCTTCTCATTGTAATAAACAACGAGATGAAAAATTAGAATACAGGAGTCGAGGATTCATTGTTATTTTCTGAATTCCAGTTCTACGTGGTGGAAATGATCATTCATTTAATATTAGAACAATTCTAATTTTTTATATTGTCTATAGAATATATATGCACATATACATATATATAAGCTATATGCTCTATGCTATATTTAGGAATATAAGCTTGTATATATACTGTATACTGTATATTTATAGAGTATATTTAAAAGGTTATAATATATACTAAGTATACTATTTATGGTATAAGATATGTATGGGTGTGTGTATATAGTGTATAGATATATGTAATATGGGTGTGTGTGTGTGTGTGTGTATAGAGAGAGAGAGAGAAAGAAACAGAGACAGAGGCTGAGATAGAGGTAGATAGACATACTGTCTATAGTAGAGAATAGTGCATTTCTAGCATTTCTAGGCTATTTGTATTATGTCATATGGAGAAATAATTATATCAGTTATCCTAAGTCTTTTTAGTTACAGCAGTTATCTTCTAAACAGAACTTCTTTTGCCATATTTTTTAAGGTTGTGCTGTATAGAATTACTGGTAGCAGTTATGTACATTTGTTTTTTCATTTTAGCCCTCTACTAAGCATGTTGTTATCTAAGGATGCATTATTTTTTTATTAATATTTTTTAATGTTTGTTTATTTTTTGAGAGAGAGAGACAGAATATGAGTGAGGGAGGAGTAGAGAGAGAGGGAGACAGAATCCAAAGGAGGCTCCTGGCTCTGAGCTGTCAGCACACAGCCCGATGAGGGGCTTGAACCCATGTACCGTGAGATCACGACCTGAGCCGAAGCTGGACGCTTAACTGACTGAGACAGCCAGGTGCCCCTTTTATTTTTTTAAAAGTAGTCTGTACTCCCAACATGGGGCTTAAACTCAGGACCTTGAGATTAATGTATGTATTTATTTTGGAGTGAGAGAGGGTGCAAGTGAACAAGAGACAGAAAGAAGAAAGAGAGAATCCCACGAATGGCAGAGAGGGAAGGAGAGAGAGAGAGGGAGAGAGAGAAAAGCAGGGCTCAAGCTCACCTGATGTGGGGCTCAAACTCACAAACCATGAGATCATGACCTAAGCGAAAGTCCAATGCTTCACCAACTGAGCCACATAGGCACCCTACCTTTAACTTAGTTTTATTCATATAGTTTACTTTATCTGCAATATGTTAGTCATGAAGCTTAATTCAGGTTTCATTTTCTGAGGAAAATGTAATATGGTACCTGGGAGCACAAGCCCCAAAGTCAGGTATCCTGGGTTCAAATTTTGCTCCTGCCACTAACTAGCTATGATACCTTGGGTAAATTATTTAATACCATACCATGCCCCTCTTTCCTTATGGTAATAATGGAACTAATAATAGCAACTACCCTATTAAGGTTGTAATGAATAAATGTGATAATGTATGGAGAGAACGTAACACAATGCTGATACAGTAGCCCTCAATAAATGTTAACAATTATAATTATTATGTACCAGAAGTTTCTGCATTGTTTCAGTACTTTTACAGGCTACTAGTATTTTCCACTTTACCATTTAAATATTATATCTTATGTTTGAGATCTAATCACTTAAACACATTTGTCATCCTTTTTTAAAATCTGGATTCACCTACATGGCAGCATATTAAAAACTGCTAACCTCGGGGCGCCTGGGTGGCTTAGTCGGTTGAGCGTCCGACTTTCGCTTAGGTCATGATCTTGCGGTTCGTGGGTTCGAGCCCCGCGTCGGGCTCTGTGCTGACTGCCAGCTCAGAGCCTGGAGCCTGCTTCAGATTCTGTGTCTCCTTCTCTCTCTGACCTTCCCCTGCTCACGCTGTCTCTCTCTCTCTCTCCTAGAAATAAATAAAAAATGTTAAAAAAATAAAAAAATGTTTAAAAAAAATAAAAAAATAAAAAAAATAAAAAAAACACAAAAAACTGCTAACCTCATAATTTAGCAACCCCTCTACATTATTTAGTGGTTGCTCTAAAGATAAAGTTAACATGCATCCTTAACTTTTCAGTCTACTAAGAGTTAATATTGTACCGCTTTACAAAAATGCAAGAATCTTTTAATTTCCCTTCTTCAACATTATGCTATAATCACTGTAGGTATTCTACTTACATATGCCATAAGCCTCATAATACAGTATTACAACTTTTACTTTGGTAACATGTGTTTTAAAGGAATTGAGGAATAATAAATACATTTACCCACAGACTCCCCGTATCTGGTGCTCTGTATTCCTCTGGAAAACCCAAGTTTTCTTCTGGTATCATTTCACTTCAGCCTAAAGAACTCCCTTCAGAATTTCTTGTAATGCAGGTCTGCTGGCAATAAAATCTCATTTTTGTTTATGCAGTGTTATTCTCTTTCCAACTGTTGACTGTCCCTTCCATTTCTGCTTGCTTATGGTCACTCTCCAGTGCATTCAGAGTTGTGGGGTTTTTGTATTTTGTCCAGAATTTATAATGGTTTTCTGCAGGAGGATTAGTTCAATATGAGCTACTCCACTATTACTAGAAGCAGCTAATATTTTAAGATGCCAGAAAAGTTTTAAATATTCAAAGGATATTCTTGGACATGTGACTCTAAGGTAAAAGATGGATTACAATACTTAAAAATGATATATTAATAGTTATAATTATTATTCCATAAATTGATTCATGTGGTCTGTTAGGTTACAATTCAGCAAACTAATTATTTCAGCATTGTTTCTATTTCTCCCACATAGAATAATTACTTTGTCCTATGTAAATTTGATAATGATCATATAACTAGAAACATAATCATGTACTTGGTTGTTTCTTCTAGAGTTTTGTTTTGGTTTTTGTTTACTTAATAAACAACAGAAACCAACTACAGTCGAACTTTAACAGAAAAGAAACTTATTGCAAGAAAATCAGGTAGATCACAGAATCACTGGAAGCCCAGAGAATCAGACTCCAGAGGAATATCAAAGAAGGCAAGGTATGACAAAAATCCTAAGCCATGAACTCCAGCCCCCATACACCTGATAACCCACTAATACTAATCCCCACTCTCCACACCCACCCTGCTGAAAGTGCAGCATCTAATCTAACTAATTTAACATCCATCACTCCCTTAAGAGTCAGTATCCGGAGCAGGACTATCTGACTAGCTCACAGCCTAACTGCCAAGGGTTCAGATAGAGCTTACCTCACCATGCTTGGTATTCCTCAAAATGAGAAAGGTATGTAACTCTAAGTTAGTTCTAATATATTATTACTAATTATAAAATGGAAAATATAATGACTGGCAAGGGGGCAAACATCAAAGCAAAATCATACACTATGAGGATTTTTAAAATATAATATGCCGTACTTCATTCATAGTTCAGTGCTTCTAATTATTTTGGGTTCAAGTTATACCCAACTTAAAATGTGATATACAGAGCTCTCATTTATAAAACAAATAAAGTGAGGGGGAATTAATTCCATTAGAAGAAAGTTCTTGCTTTTAAAAGTATTCATTGCCGGATTCCTTCAAATAACTGACTCCTTAATTAGAATTAAAATAATGTTAGATTTATAAAACCCTATTTTTTTCTAATTTCTGAAGCAGGACACAGGTTTTAACCATTCAACTTTTATATTTACACCCAGAGCATCACTTTATTAAGAGATTCATGCACTTCTGAGTGCCGGCCCTCACATAATTTACATGACTAAACTGAAATAAATAGGTAACTATAAAACAATTTCTCTCTTGCAACTACTAAAATCAAGTTAATATAAAATACCAGAGATGAAAACAGTATGGAACAGTATTCAATAAGAAAAAAATTATGAAAGACTGAAATTTAATGGGTTTGTTGACTAGCTCAGGCATTTGTCATTTACTAGACTCTTTAAAAACCCTCTTTAATAACAAGAAAGAGAAGTTACCTTGTAGAAATGTATAATAATAAAAACAATTCCCACCCGTTGAAATGCAGATTGGTCCTGATTACTGTCCCATGGATATTGATCAGTTTTATCTGTTCTACATTCACTTGTACATTAATTTCAGTAGCCCTTATTTGACCATAAACTTGTGGTACTTTGAACTGACAACAGTATCATATTATTAATTAATGAGTTAAATGTAATCTTTGACATATGTTCTTATGTCATACATACATACATACATAAATAAAATACCCACCTAAATTTAAGGTAAAGTATTTGTTAAAATATGAAATATGAGAAACCTTCAATTCCTATTTCTTTTTTATTTTTTAGAATTCTTTTTATTTTTTTAAATTTTTTTTTAATGTTTTATTTATTTCTAGGAGAGAGAGAGAGAGAGGCAGAGAGAGAGAGACAGAGAGACAGCGTGAGCAGGGGAGGGTCAGAGAGAGAGAGAGATACAGACTCTGAAACAGGCTCCAGGCTCTGAGCTGTCAGCACAGAGCCTGACGCGGGGCTCCAACCCACGAACCGCGAGATCATGACCTAAGCGAAAGTCGGTCGCTTAACCGACTAAGAAGCCACACAGGTGCCCCTTCAATTCCTATTTCTAATATTCTTGGCATTTTCTTTTCCTCACACATAGTATATATATTTCTCTTTATCCTGTGTTAACTTGATAATTATGATCATCAACCTAGGTGTATCTCCCTGGTTAATTTCTGGGGCAGATAATTTCTATCCCAGATTCTCCACTCTTTGGCTTTATTTTGTCCCTTGGCCCTTCCTTTATTTTTGTGGCCCCTCTTTGAATATATCTGACTGGAAAGCAAGAGCTTCTTATAGCCTGAGTGAGGAAAAATGAGGGAAACATTGGTGATTCATAGGCCATGGGGAAGGACAGAAACTTATATTGAATGCCCTCTGTGTATCAGGCTCATAAAAATATTCCACATTCTGTCTTCTGCCATTTCGATATCACAATACATGATATAGTTATGTTTTCAAAGGTTTTTGTGTTAAATAGCAAAGAATCTTTTTTCCAAGTTAATATTTTCGTTTCATTGTAGTATGTAAGACAAAAGTGGTATTTTATTTATACAGATGTTTTAGTAAGTTCACATTTGTAATGTTTGCATCAAGTCAGTGAGGTTAATCATGTTTTTTCTAAAAGCAAAATTTGAGATGAGAACTGTAGATAATTGTGATCTTGGTTTCAGCACCCTGTTATTTCTGTCATTGGTTTTCATTGCTGGATATTGAGATAAATGGTAAAAAATGGTCCTACTAAGAGAGGGGCATGGAGTCACTCTGCCACATCCCCACCCTTTGTATTATCCTGAGTGATCATAACTATGTTTAGACACTTGAGATTTAAGGCATGTGAGAGAATCTGAAGGGTCCTTTTGAACTACTCATTAGGGATACTTCCTATGTTGTAGTTAGCCCACTCTGAAGAACCACTGATTAACCTGAAAATACGCTTGCTAGCTACATCAACCAGGATACAGCAAATACCTTGGAGGTAGAGAGTTTTGGGGGTGTTAGTTATCATATATACTGCTAGGTTTTTTTTTAAATTGCCTTTTTGCTTTTTCATGTTAGTGATATCTCCAGTGCACTTATGCCTTGCCCATGTGAATTAGCACGTTTGTAATAGAGAAATTGGGTATAAGCCCTAACGTCAAAGATAAAGAAGGAAGAAAGCCAGGTGGTATTCATTATCTGGTCAGACAACACTTAAAATCTTTGGACTTCCTTGGATCCATCCAGCTAGATCTTTGCATAGATGACAAAGATAGTATAGCTCTATCTAAATATATGTAAAATAATTAATAACATATATGAAGCATAAAGAAAAAACGGTATAATACAGGTGTACCTCCCCTACCCCCTTTTAAGAATTAGAACATTTACCAGTGCTTCACCCTGAACCACCTGTAGGTCCCTTCCCAATTCCATTCCCTTTCTTCCCCACCAGAGATAACCGTCCTGAGTTTTGAGTTATTCTCTGGATTTTCTTCATAAATTTCTCATTTATATCCTAAGTAGTGTAGTGTTTAGTTTTGATCAGTTTTATATTTTATGTAAATGAAATATTAAATATTTTTCTTAAGCTTGCTCATTTCCTTTGCTCAATATAGTTGAGAGTCAGTCATGTTGCCTGCTGTATACTTTATTCATTCTCTATATCAGTGACTTTTGGGTTGTTTTTAATTATTTTTAACTATTTCAGGCATCACTACCGTATACATTTTTGTACATGTCTCCCAGTACAATGAGAAGCTATTATGGAATTTTTAAAGCTCTTTGGAGAAGGGCTGTCAGAATCAACTTAAGTAGTTACCATAGTCAGAGACTTCTTCCTGTTTTCTAATTTAAACCAGTTATTTTTTTTTTTATGTTTAACATTAAATAAAAGAGAGAGAGACAGGGAACGAGCAAGTGGGGAGGGGCAGAGAGAGAAGGAGGAGACAGAATCTGAAGTAGGTTGTCAGCACAGAGCCTGATGTGGGATTTGAACCTACGAACTGTGAGATCATGACCTGAGATGAAGTCAGATGTTTAATTGACTGAGCCACCCAGATGCCCCTAAACTAGTTTTGTTATAGTTTAACTTGTTACCTTATATTCTAGAAAGCACAGTGGTTGAACCAGATTGCTTAGTTTCAAAACTCCCAACTTTCTCATGTCTGTGTAATTTTGGGCAAGTTCTTTTATCCCCTCTGGCCTCAGCTCCTCACCTGAAAACTATGTCATATGGTTGTTGTAAGGCTCAGTGAATTAATCTATGTAAAGTACCTGAAACACAATAAAAATTCAATAAATATTAGCTATCATTTTTCTTATTCTACCTATAATGGAAATGGAAAAAGCTGTCATTTATCTTTTATGGGAGACCCACTTATACACTTAAATTTAGTACTTCCTGGCCCTGTCTCTTTGAAAGCTTACTTATGAATACAAATTTACTTATTCCAAAATTTAAACATTTACTAGATGTGTAACACTGTGCATACAATCACTGGGCATACAGTCAGTGACTAAACTGATGTGATCTCTGCCCTTAAGAAGCTTAAGAGTTTAATAGGGGTTAGAGACATAAAACAAATACACAAGTATTGAATTTCAAATTGTTATTAGTGTTCTGAAAGGAAAGAATATGGGCTATGAAGGTGTTAAAAACAGGAGAATGTCTCCTTAAGATGGCGGGACTGAAGAAACCCCCTTTTAGCAACTGATACTTAAACTACAATAAAAGCAAAATAAGTAGAGGAACATTCCATACAGGGGGTCATCATGTGCCAGGACTCTCAGATGGGAAAACGCCTGATGTGCAGGGGGTCTAAGAGAAGCCAGGGAGGCCAGACTTTGGCAAGGTGGGAGCAGTGACATTGGAGAAGTTAGAAGAGATACATGCAAGGCCTTGCAGGCCAAGTGAAGGACAACAAATGGGAATTGCAGTGGACTTGAGATTGGAGAGAGCAGGATCCATTTATATCTTAAAGGATCTGCCTGTAGCATAGAGAAGACATGAAATATAGATTCACTGGGGAGGCTGTAGTCAGTTTTAGGGGTGGCAGATGATGACAACAGTGGATTTGGAGAGAATTAGACATTCAGAAATATTTAAAACACAGAATAGACAAGATTGGGTGATGGTTGTATTTGTAACCATGGGTGGTGAGAGAGAGGGAGGTGTCAGAAATAGCTCAGGTTTTTGATTTATCAACCTTCTTTGTTAACTTTTGAGTTGTATTTGTAGTTTTTTATTCAGCCTGCTCAGATTTACAGCTTTTCTCTTTAGTTGTATAAACTGTAATAAAATTTAGTGCTTTTTAAAAATAGATGCTCGGGGTACCTGGCTGGCTTAGTCAGATGAGTGTGTGACTCTTGACCTTGGGGTTGTGAGTTTGAGCCCTACGTTGGAGATTACTTAAATGAATAAATAAAGACTTTAAAAAAAGGACTAAAATCTTTTTAAAAATCTGCAACTAATGTGGGATATTCTTGGTTTTATATACTGATTTCCTGTTTGCTTTTTAGGTTACCTATAATTACTTTTCTTAAGTTTTGAGACTTCACAGTGAGCAAGGCACTAATTAGACAAAGTGAGTTATTCAGAAGTAAAGTGAATGTAGTCACAATACTAAACCACTGATACCTGTTTTCTTCAGTGACTTCTAGAAGTCTTAATATAATTCATCTTACAGGGTTTGAATATTTGCCTTCCAGCACATTTTTTATTGGTTCTGACCAATGGTCATCTATACATTTGTTCAAACCCTTATGAACTTAACTGTATTTTAGTCATGTACTCATAACAACAAGTTCATAGGTTTGTGCTCATTAAAAAATACTTTTTGAGGGGAGATCTTAAAACATTCTCCTACAAGCTTTGAGGGATTCAGGGTTTTTTGTTTTTGTTTTTTAATTGAAGTATAGTTGACATACAATGTAGTATTAGTTTCAGGTGTAACAGCATAGTGATTGGACAAGCCTGTATTTTATGCCATGCTCCCCACAAGTGTGGCTACCATCTGTTAGCATACAACACTATTACAATACCATTGATTATGTATCCTGTGCTGTTTGTCCTTTATCTTGAAGACTGAAGTTTTTAATTCTAATATTCTAGAATTTGATAATCATTCCATATTCAGCCTGTTCATGGCCTTCAAGCCTTAGGATAAATCCTGTTTCATTTTACTTTTATCATTCTAGAAAGAAGGATTCTTTTTAGTCTTTTTTCTATAAATATACTATACTCTTGATGGTGTTAGCTGCTCTTTAGTAGACCTTAATTAGATCTTTTATTTCCTTTTTGGTTTATTGGGTATTTGATAGTTGCTTCAGCCATTCATCTGTCATGGTTGAAAATATTTAGCTAATACTGGCCCTACAACCAGTTTTGAAAAACAACATTTATTATTTCTCTTTGGATAATTCTTATTCATTGATAGCACTTACAAATGAAATTTTATAACCAATTTATCACCACCTAATAGGCATATGTTACATGAAACTTAAGAGACTTTGTAAACTTTCTGTTGTTCGTTGATCAGACTATTAAAAAAAAAATATGTTGCCGGGGCACCTGGCTGGTTCAGTCAGGAAAGCATTCACCTCTTGATCTCAGGTTCATGAGTTTGAGCCCTGCTTTGGGTGTAGAGATTACTTTAAAAAACCAAAAACCAAAAACCAAAACACATTGCCTAGTAATCCTATTTTTAAAAAATTATTTTGATTTTTCCTTTTTACTTTTTTAGAGTTGAAAGTTAGATTCAATGGGTATAAAGTTTTTAGCATCACTGAGTCTGGTGTCCTGCTATCTTTAACATTCTGTACCCCAGTGGAATTTTTCTAATCTTCAGCCACTTCTCCAAGTTTTTTTTTTTTTTAATGGATTTTTCTCAATGATAATTGTTAACTCAGTTCTTTTAGCTTTGAAGGATGCCTTTCATTGAAATCTTTAGATTCAAAAACGATCAGTTAGGTCATCTTTAATTAGGCTATTGCTTGTTTACACTTGGTTGTCTACCCAAACAAGTATTATATATATGTTTGTATTCCAGATATTTTTTTTTTTTAAAGAAAATCATCTGTACCTTGATGGAATCCAGGTTGGTGATATTGGCTGTAGTCTGAATTTCATTCCTTTTTAAATTACTACAGCAAATTTGAGATTTTATGTAACTTAAGAGTGCCCCAGAAGTCTTAGTGCTTTTCAGGTATAACTTCTGCAGACTTAACAGGATATCATTTGAAAGCTTAATTATTTAAATTTCTTTTCTACTTGTGTTTTTATGAATTTTGAATAGCAAAATTTTAATTTTAGTTTTTTTGTTTCAATCCTTTTGACCAAAGATGGTAAACATTGAAGAAAGAGTTAACTGTGCCGCTGAAATCAAGTTCGTGATGACAGTAAGAATATTAACTTCCTTTTATTAGAAGGAGGCTCCCCACAGACCTTAACAACTAGATGAAAAACTCAAGGACATTGGGCTTAGTTTATAACACGCCTAGATCTGGGAGATGCCAGCAAGGCAGAAACTGTGGCTAAGATTGAGACTGTGTTGGCATAGAGTACCCAAAACATGTATTGCACATCTGTTGAACCAAATATTCTAAGAACTTCAGGCTTCAGGATTCCAGCAGTGAAGCTCCAAAGCATGCCTACATGTTCAAATACTACAAAAGAGATTACCATGCTAAGTTAGACTTCTGACAACTAATGAAGTGAAAAATTGAAAATTCTAATTATATTCTTGACAAGTTGGCCTTTTCTGATGAAGCACATTTTTACCTAAATGGCACGATTGTCTTTCACATATTCTTGTCTGTGTTTGGTCTACAGAAAAGTCTCTGAAAGTCTGACAACATGAGAATCCTCAAAAGTTAATATTTAGTGTGCTGTTAGAAAGTCTTGCATTATTGGCCCTCCCTTTAAAAAAAAATTGTTTGAGTTTATTTTTGAGAGAGAGTGAGTGAATAGTGGAGTGGCAGAGAGAGAGAGAGACAGAGAGACAGAGAGAGAGAAAGAGAATCCCAAGCAGGCTCCATGCTGATAGCAATGCAGGGCTCAAACTCAGAAACTGAGATCATGACCTGAGCCAAAATTCTGAGTCCTATGCTTAATCAACTGAATCAGGTGCCCCACCCTCCCTTTTTTTTATTGAGGTAAAATTCACAGACCGTACAATTCACCATTTTAAAGTGTACAATTCAGTGATCATTACTACTATCTAATTCAGAGCATTTTCATCACCCCCAGAAGAAATCCTACATGCATTAGCTGTCACTCCTCATCTTTCCCTCCATCCCACCCCTGGCAACTCATCTCCATTCTGTCTCTATGGACTTGCCCAGTCTATATGTTGCACAGAAATGGAATTATACAATATGTGGCCTTTTGTGTCTTTTGACTCTCTTTTTGGAAGGATCTACAATCAGTGGTGAATTTTAACTTTCAGTGTGTTAGAATTTTTAAAAATCACATTGTAGTGATTATTCTATTAAATAATACCATTTTTCAGTGAGACAAAATACTGTCACTATGCTTTGCATGTTACAGTTTCTGCATCACACTTTCTCAAACTGAGTTTCTTCTTGCTTACTGTCTTCTGTTACCTGTTTTATCTCCATTAGGCTTTTTTTTGGTGAGGTCATTTCAAAAGTATTATACAGTCATCAAAACCTTAATCTTTGGATGATTTTAAGACTAGATTTACAGGGGCACCTGGGTGACTCACTTGGTTAGGCATCTGTCTGTTGGTTTCAGCTTAGGTCATGATCTCTTACTATGTGGACTGAACCTTGCATTGAGCTCTGTGCTGATAGTGTGGAGCCTGCTTGGGATTCTCTCTCTCCCTGTCTCTCTGCCCTTCCCTCCCCCACTTGCTTGCATGCATGTACTCTCTCAAAACAAATAAATATTTTTTTAAAAAAGACTAGAATTATAAATGCAGTTCTTTCAGTCACTGAACTACTAGTAGACTACATGTGTGTATACACAAGATTGCTGAGCTCTGACCCTTGGGAGGCTCTAGAAGCATAACAGTTTGGTAGCAGTGAACACACTAGAAACCCTGGTTTCTTTTCTTTTTTTTTTTTTTTTAATTTCTAAGAGAGAGAGAGAGAGAGAGAGCAAGGGAGGGTCAGAGAGAGAGGGAGACACAGAATCTGAAGCAGGCTCCAGGCTCTCTGAGCTAGCCATCAGCACAGAGCCCGACATGGGGCTCTAACCCACGAACCGTGAGATCATGACCTGAGCCGAAGTCTGATGCTTAATGACTGAGCCACCCAGGCACCCCCAGATCTTTGTTTCTAGATGTTATTCTCCACTAAAAGGAATCAAGCCTTCTTGAGGAAATGGCTTGTTGAGCCAGAAAGCAGTGAGTTGTTGAAAGAGTGATAAAACCATGTCAAAAGCACACAGGAATCAGTTCAAAAGTAGCTCTGCTGGTCGAAATCAGCAACTTCTTGAATGTCTAAATAAGTAGTAATAGATTGAATTCACTGAATAAATTGAAATCCATGAATATATACTGATATAAGTAAACGGATAACTAATTAATAGGTTTGAATGGAAGACACTACCTTATAGTAGAACACCAACTAATCTAGATATATGTTGGAATTGGAAAATCACCTTTGGTAGCCCTCATGGCAAAAATAAGGCAAACTTGGGGCCCCTGGGTGGCTTAGTCGGTTAAGCGTCCGACTTTCGCTTAGGTCATGATCTCACGGTTCGTGGGTTCGAGCCCCGTGTCGGGCTTTGTGCTGACTGCCAGCTCAGAGCCTGGAGCCTGTTTCAGTCTGTGACTCCATCTCTCTCTGACCCTCCCCTGCTCATGCTGTCTCTCTCTCTCTCCTAGAAATAAATAAAAACATTTAAAAAAATTAAAAAAAAATAAGGCAAACTTATTAATGGATACTATAGTGAGTGAAAATTTGATGAAAAGCAGGATATTTGCATAGTGTCAAAATATCTCCCCATAAAATACTAATTACTTTAAGAAGAATGCAATTCTAACATTACTGAGGCAAGTATCATCTTAACCAATTGACAGAATTTACCAACCCAGGAGTGGACAAGTCAACATTGTATGCCTCCTGGTAATGAACCTAGAAGAGCATAGCCTTAGCGATATTCTTGCCAAAAATACATAAGCCTCATCTAATTATGATAAGGAAACATAAGAAAAATTGAAATTGAGGAACATTCTATAAAGTAAGCAGCAATTATGTTTCAGAAATGTCAGGGTTATGAAAGAGAAGGAAAAACTGAAGAAGTGTTCCAAATTGAAGGCATACAGGGGTGCCTGAGTGGCTCAGTCAGATAAGCCTCTGACTTTGGCTCAAGTCATGATCTCACGTTCATGGGTTCGAGCCCTGCGTCAGGCTCTGTGCTGACAGCTAGCTCAGAGCCTGGAGCCTGCTTCGGATTCTGTATTTCCCTGGCTCTCTGCCCCTCCCCCTCTCATGCTTTGTCTCTGTCTGTCTCAAAAATTGCTAGGAATTTACCTGAGTGATACAGGAGTGCTGATGCATAGGGTTACCTGTACCCCAGTGTTCATAGCAGCACTCTCAACAATAGCCAAAACATGGAAAGAGCCTAAGTGTCCATCGCCTGACAAATGGATCAAGAAGATGTGGTTTATCTATACAATGGAATACTACATGGCAATGAGAAAGAATGAAATCTGGCCTTTTGTAGCAACATGGATGGAACTTGAGGGTGTTATGCTGAGCGAAATACGTCAGGCAGAGAAGGACAGATACCATATGTTTGCACATATAGCTGGATTAGGAGGACCTTAATGGAGGACCATGGGGGAGAAGAAGGGGAAAAATAGTTGGGGAGAGGGAGGGAAGCAAACCATGAGAGTCTCTTGAATGCTGAGAACAAACTGAGGGTTGATGGGGTGGGGGAGAGAGGAAGGGAGGTGATGGGCATGGGAGCGGGCACTTGTTGGGATGAGCACTGGGTGTTATATGGAAACCAACTTGACAATAAACTATTTAAGAAAAAAACATTAAAGAAAAATTTTTAAAAATAAATTGAAGGCATATAGAGAGAATTGGATCCTGGATATTAATGGAACGATTGGTGAAATTTGAGTTGGGTCTCTGGTTTAAATTGTAAAATTGTGTTGAAATTTGTTGACTTTGGTGATTGTACTGTGGCTATGTAGGACACTGTCCTTGACTGGAGGGAATATACATTGAAGTATTAAGGGGTAACGGGACATCATATTGCAGTTTAATTTCAAATGGCTCAGGAAAAAAATTTGTGTGTATATGAGCAAATATAAGTTTAATGAGGTAAGATGTTAACAATTGGGGAAATTGGATCAAGGATGTATAGTAGTTCTTTGTATTATTTTGCAACTTTCCTGTTAGTTTTAAGTTATTTCATAGAACATTTTGAAAGGAATGTCCTCTTTAAAAGTTGAGTATCCCTATGACCCAATTTACATTGAATGCTCTACTTACCAAGAAAAAGTTTTTTTTTTAATATTAAAATGATCAGATTGATGCAAAGGTGAGTTTGACTATTTATACAAGATAGATGAATGGATAATTGTGCCTTAAATATAACAAGGTTGACATGGGACTTTTGATTTTTTTTATCTTAAAAAAATACCTTATCCTCCAAAGTACATAAATCATTTCTAAACAGAGATGCATTAAGGAAGAATAGCAATCTAGAGGACAAAACACTCCAGGCATTTATCCTCTGACCTTACCACATGACAGACCTTGAAAGAGCTTCAAAGCTACAAAAATAACTGGCTCTGACATGTACCAAGATGGGGGGAAATACTTTCCACAACTATGAAATAAATGCTTAGTCTTTAAAGAGAACAAAAGAAAAAGTAATACCGTATTTCATAAATAGAATTTAACAGTTGAAGAGTTCACATTATTCATTCAGTTGTGATTTTGTTGTTACTTGGGAAAAGCTGATAAAGTTAAATCAAGCTTATTTTTATGACCATCATTTGTCTCCCCACTTCCCACTCCCCCCTTATGGTAGTGTGGGTAGTGAAATGGAAAGCTTTGAAAATATTCGTTTTTCCCCCTAATTCATTCATTTTCCACTAAGTGTCAGTGAAAGTCTGTTGGATGCTTTTCTTTCACTCCCATTAGACCTAGACAGGTTAAGTTTCATTTTATAATTCTTAGTTGGCATTCGTGTTCTTTTTTAGTTTAGTGGTAACCTGTCTTTTTTACGTTTCTTAACTTTTCTACTCTGTAGAAATCCTCTTCAGACTCACTTGTATTTATTTTACCCTGTAAAAAAATTTATGGTTCTAATTACATGTGAGTCTCTCTCCTCTATTCTTTTCTGAACGTTTGCTGCTACTCTATGAAAACACATCATAGGATCCATCTGGGAAGCTGTTTCTAGTCATCTTGGGGCATAATGATTTCTCTGTATTAAGAAATCTTACAACTTGTTTGTTAAAGCCTTTATTTTTTTTGACATTTAATCTCTGAATCTTCTGCATTTTTGTTTTATTGTTTGTGTCTATATCCTTTGTCTTCCAACTAATTTGTAAACTCCAAAAGAGGAGATACCATCTTCGTACTTCACAATCTTTGTGACAGTGCCTAGGTATCTTTTTAGTTGGGATTACTTTTTGATCTATACAGTTATCCATCAAGTGCTCATTACCTAATATGGATATAAATCCATTATTTTTAAATTAAAAACATTTTTAATGTTTATTTATTTTTGAGAGAGAGAGACAGAGTATGAACAGGGGAGGGACATAGAGAGAGGGAGACACAGAATCTGAAGCAGGCTCTGGGCTCTGAGCTGTCAGTACAGAGGCTGGTGCAGGGCTTGAACCCATAAATTGTGAGATCATTACGTGAGCTGAAGTTGGACTCTTGACCAATTGAGCCACCCAGACACCCCTGAATCCTTTAAAATTGGCATGTTATTGGGGTGCCTGGGTGGCTCAGTCGGTTAAATGTCTGACTTCAGCTCAGGTCATGATCTCAGAGTTTGTGAGTTCGAGCCCCGCGTTGGGCTCTGGGCTGACAGCTCACAGCCCAAAGCCTGCTTAGGATTCTCTGCCTCCCTCTCTTTCTGTCCCTACCCTGCTCGTGCTCTGTCTCTCTCTCTCTCTCAAAAATAAACAGTAAAAATTTCAAAAATAAAATAAAATTGGCATGTTATTATTGCTCCTTGGAATTATTTTAAATTAAAATGATTTTTCAAAATGAATTGGAGTAGGTATACTTTTTTCTCTTGGAAAAACTGGAAAAAATAGCATGAAAGAATGAATAGGGGGCACCTGGGTGGCCTCGGTTAAGTGTCTAACTTCGGCTCAGGTCATGATCTCCAGGTTTGTGGGTTCTAGCCCTGCATGGGGCTCTGTGCTGACAGTTCAGAGGCTGGAGCTTGCCTCTCTGTTCCTCCTCTGCTTGTGCTCTCTTTCTCTTCTCTCTCAAAGTAAATAAACATTAAAAAAAGAATGAAGAGATAAAATTTATCTTTTATAAAGGAAATTACTATCTCTTAACATTCTGTTCAATTTAAGAATGCCAAAGACTTATTAAATATGACACCAGTGAAAGAAATTTTTACACTTTTCTTTGGGGAAATATAATACAGCACTTACCTTGTAAATAGAATATAGAATATAAAATGGATTTTTAATTTTTTAAAAATTTTTACTGTTTTTTATTTCTGAGAGAGAGAGAGAGAGAGAGACAGCATGAGCAGGGGAGGGTCAGAGAGAGAGGGAGAGACAGAATCTGAAACAGGCTCCAGGCTCTGAGCTAGCTGTCAGCACAGAGCCCAATGCGGGGCTGGAATCCACGAACCACGAGATCATGACCTGAGCCACAGTTGGATGTTCAACCGACTGAGCCACCCAAGCGTCCCTAAAATGGTTTTTTTAAAAAGTATTTATTTATTTTGAAAGAGGGAGCATGAGAAGGGGAGGGCCAGAGAGAGGGGGAGAGAGAATCCTAAGCAGTCTCCGTGTTGCCAGCACAGAGCCCGATGCTGGACTTGGACTCTCAAACTTTGAGATCATGACCTGAGCCGAGATCAAGAGTAGGACACTTAACTGACTGAACCACTCAGCTGCCCCTAAAATGTTGTTTTAAAGAAAGCAAAAAAGTACTCATGCTTAGGTGTTTACTAGGATAAGAAGAGTTAAGAAAGAAAGAGTATGTTGGGGATAGGGAAAGCAGGGCAGCTAGAAATCAAGATTATAAAAAAATATTCATTGTCTTTTTCAATTGGGTGCCTCTGATTTGAATAGGTAATTCACATGTATGTAGTAGCTTTAGGACACGAAAACATTATGCCAGCATTTTGCTTTTAATATATTTTGGGACTTAATTGCTTTAATATTCTCTAAGATCACTGTGGCCAACATGCATTGCCATTATAGTAGTTGTATTTTTTACCAGACAGATGTTTAAAATATCCAAAGCTTTCAGTATGTGAAACTTTTTTTCTCTTTTGACTACTGCTTTTCAAAAATAATTAATAGGCATTTATAAACTTATATTGAGGGAATAGGGTTGGGAGAGAAGCAATGACTTAGGCAGCAACCCATATCTTAATGTTACATTGCTAAGGTTCATTCATACTGTTGCATGTCACTGTGGTTCATTTGTTTTAACTGCTGTATAATATTCTCTTATAATGTTCCATGGCTTGTTCATTTATTCTCCTGGTAATAGGCATTTGGGTTTCCAGGTTTTGGTATTCTGAAGACATGTACATTCTTACACATTTCTTGTACGTGTTTTGGGGAGTGCATTCCTGTAAGTAGGAATGCTGGGCCATATGACATATGAATGTTTAGTTTTAGGAGAGAATATCCAACCTAACTATTTTCCAAAGTGTTAATTCCTTCAGGTTGTTTTCTGAGTCCTTTTGACACAATCTCCATAGTCTTTGAGAGCTTCCTTGTATTCAAATGTAAGATATTTGAGGCTCATCTTAGAGATATTCTGTTCTAGACCTGGAACCAGCCTTTTCTCCAGGGAGCCCTGGTTCTTTTGGAAATATATGTAGAGGCCACAATTGGGGCAGGAGGAGTGTAAATTATCGGATTGGTTATTTTTCTTTCCTAGGCTATTTTTTGTGGATAGAGATAGTAAATATCTATTTTTTTTTTTTGGAAAAAATACATGATGAGTTCATACTGATATTCTGACTCATTGAGTAAGATAGGATTTTTACTTCTTTGATTTTATTTATTTTACCCTTTCTCATGCTGAAAGTGTTGATTCTAAATGATAATTAGCATAATTACTTAAACTTATTCTAAAACAGAGTTTTAGTATAACAATAACATTACTACCAGTATGATTATCAAAAACAGTAATCTCTTGGCATTCTTCTCTTCTCTATCCTTTTGGATATTCCATTAGGTATGAATAGCTAATTGCTGTGTTTTAAAGTCACTTAAAGTAATTCTTGGGGTGTTTGAACTTCATTCTTTTTTATCTGTTATTTTATCTAAATTTTTAAAAGTCTTTTAATTCAAGTGTACTTACATGCTGTATTATATTAGTTTTAGTTTTAGGTGTATAATGTAGTGAATCTTATACATTACTCATTGCTTATCATGATACATGTACTCTTTAATCCTCATCACCTATTTCACCCATCTCCCCACCAACCTCCCTCTGTTACCCATGTTTGTTCTCTATAGTTAAGAATCTGTTTCAGGGTGCCTGGGTGGCTCAGTCGTTTGAGCCTCCGACTTGGGCTCAGGTCATGATCTCAAGCTTCATGGGTTTGAGTCCCATGTTGGGCTCTGTGCTGACAGCTAGCTCAGAGCCTGGAGTCCATCTTTGGATTCTGTGTCTCCCTCTCTCTCTGGCCCTCCCCTGCCCACTCTATCTCTCTCAAAATAAATAAAACCTTAAAAAAAAAGAGTGTTTCTTGGTTTGTGTCTCTTTCTCCCCTTTTCCTCATTTGTTTTGTTTCTTAAATTTTACGTGTGATTGAAATCATGGTGTTTGCCTTTCCAACTCGCTTACTTTACTTAGCATTATACTCTCCAGTTTCATCTGTGTCATTGCAAATGGCAAGATTGCATTCTTTTTTATGGCCGAGTAATACTCCATTGTATATATATGTGTGTGTATGACTGTATACCACATCTTTACTCATTCATCTATTGATGGATACTTGAGCTGCGTTTTAGGTACATCGTTACCATCTGATTTTGTGATTTTTATGTTTCTTTTCCTCTCTTTCCTCCTTTTGCATTGATTAATAAAAAAATAGGTTTTAAAACAGTTTGAGGTTAGTAGCAAAATTGAACAGAAAGTACATCAAATTTTCATATACCTACTGCCCCTCACCACCCACACAGAGACACATATCCTCCTAGACCAGAATGGTACATTGGTGCAGTTGATGAACCTACATTGACATAGCATTACCCGAAGTGCATAGTTTACATTAGAATTCACTTCTGGTGCTGTATGTTCTGTGAGTTTTGACAAATGTATAGTATAATGATATTTACTCCACTATCATAGCATTATGCAGAATTATTTCACTGCCCTAAAAGTCTTCTGTGCCCTGCCTATTCGTCCTTCCCTTCCCCCAACCCCTGGCAATCGCTTTTTAAATTTTTTTAATGTTTTTTATTTATTTCAGAGAGAGAGAGAGAGACAGACAGACAGACAGCATGAGCAGGGGAGGGTCAGAGAAAGAGGGAGACACAGAATCTGAAGCAGGCTCCAGGCTCTGAGCTAGCTGTCAGCACAGAGGCTGATGCAGGGCTCGAACCCATGAACCGTGAGATCATGACCTGAGCCGAATTCGGGCACTCAACCGACTGAGCTACCCAGGTGCCCTGGCAATTGCTTTTTTATTATCTCTATAGTTTCACCTTTTCAAGAATGCCATGCAGTTGCAATCATATAGTATGTAGCCTTTTCAGATTGGCTTCTTTCATTTAGTAATATGCATCTAAGGTTCCTTTATGTCACCTCATGACTTGATAGCACATTTCTTTTTTAGTTCTTGCTGAGTAATATTCCATTGTCTGGATGTGCCACAGTTTATCCATTCATCTACTGAAGGACATTCTGGTTCCTTCCAAGTTTGGGCAACTTTGAATAAAGCTGCTGTAAACATCTGTGTGCAGGTTTTTGTGTAGACAAAGGTTTTCATTTCTTTTGAGTAAAATACCAAGGAATATGATTCCTGGATCATAGTAAGGGTATATTTTGTTTTGTAAGAAACTGACAAACTGTCTTCCAATGTGGCTGAATTCCAAATAGCAATGATTGAGAGTTCTTATTGTTTCATGTTATTACTTATATTTAAAAAAAATCATTTCACATTCCCTTTCCACCAGTTTGGAAGTTATATACTTAATTCTTTTCTTTTAGTTGGTACCCCAAAATTATACATATTGTACTTTTCAAGATCTAAGGCCAATTAGTGCCTCTATTTTCTTCTTAGATAATATAAGAATGTTAGAACTTTTTAATTACTTTTGCCTGCCTGCTGATTTATTATGTTATTGTTGACTTATATTTTACTTCTTTTAATTTGAAATCTCAAAAGAAATTATTATTACAAGTTTAGTACTTATGTTTTCTCACATTTCTTTTTTCCTGAGATGGGCATCTCAGATACTCATCTAGTAGGATTACTTTCCTTCTGCCTAAGGTAGATTCATAGAGTTGTCTGTTTCAAAGTTTGTTGGTACCAGACCTTTAGCATTTGTTTGTCTGTCTGAAAATGTCTTTTGCCACAATTCCTGAATGATACTATTACTGAGTATAGGTATCTAGGATCACAGTTTAGTTTGTTTCAGCACATGGTTTCTCACGTGCCTATTGATGTCAGCTGCCAGTCTAATGTTGCTTCTCTTAAGTCAATCTGTCTAACTGCTTAAGATCTTGGCTTTGTCTTTGGCTGTCTGCACTTTCACTGTGATATATCTGGACATGAATTTTTTTTCTTTTTAAATCCAGCTTTGGATTTGTTGAGCTTTTTGAATCTGTAGATTATTGTTTTTCATTGTTGTGAGAAATTTGTTCGGATTTTTAAATTTTGCCTCTGCGCCAATCTCTCCTTTTGTTTTTGAGCAATAATGAGACATACCAAATAATTTCTCACTTTGTACAGTTTCTTAAACTATTCTATTTTAAGCTCTCAGACTGATTCTTTCATGTTTTCCAGCTCTTTATATTGCTGTTAATTTTTTCCATTGAGTGTTTAATTTCAATTATTATGTTTTTTTTTAAATTTCTTGGAGTTTTGTTTTTTCTAAAATCTGTTGCTGTTAACTTTTTTTAAACAGTATAACCTGTGCCTAATAATTCAAACATATTATCTCTTTGAGTTTGTTTCTGCTTTCTGTTGCCTTTGCTGATTCTTGTTCATGATGCATTATGTCATTCTATATTTGACAAAATAATTTTGTAAAGTCTTTGAGGTTTGGAACGAAAGTGTGTCTCGTTCTTTCTCCAAGAGGAATTGTGTTTGTTTCTGCTATAGAAACCACTTGCTGGTCTGGGACCACTTTGGGCTAAATTCAAAACTCAAAGTTCTTTCGATACCCAGGTCAAGAGAATTTGGATAGAGTTGGATATTTGGATATTTGGGTAGAATTTGGATAGAGCATTTCTAGTGATGACTGAACTCTGGCTGCAGTTTCTTGGGAACAGGATCCTTTGGTTCCCCCTTCTGTGCCAAGGCAACTAGCTGTCTTTGATGTCCTATAGCGGTAAGAAGGGTTGGGTGGATTTATTTTTGCTTTGCTTTTATGTTGAGAATGTAACACTGAAGGGTTCAATCTTTTTGGTGAGGATGGTTGTCTATTAGATTCTCTACCTTGAACAGGCCTATATTCTGCCTTCTTTTCTCTTGAATTAAAAGCTACATTACTCTTTTTCTCTGAGTTCATGTTTAAGGCTCTAAGTTATCTATGAAAACATAGCTTAGGCATTATATATATATATAATATATATTATATGTATAACAATTTATGTTATAATATATATAAAACAAAACTGATATATATACATATATATTTAGCATTCACCACTTTCATTTTATTGTGCAGGAGGAAGGAACAAATATCACCCTCATCTCCTCTTCTTGCTACCCTAATTATAGTCTAAAACTCTTACAAGCATCCTTTCTAATCTTTCCACTTTGCTGAACATAGTATCCTACAAGATATTAGTAGTTAAAGTGGCATGGAGTTCTAGGTTAGGCTTAGGATCTTGAAAGCCATGCCTCTCAGAATCTTGGGAGACTTTATTATGAGTTGGCCTTTAGGATCATGGGATCCCTGGACCAGTATAGCAAAGGGAAAGTTTTTAGTGAGTTTTATTTACGTTAGAAAAAGTTTTTGAACCATAGCCACATTTCACAGTGCTTTTGCATTTGAGTCCTTCATATTATTGTAGAGTCCAGTTCTCATGACAAGTAATGAGAATATGTCAGAAGCAACTAGAGGAGGTGGAAGAGCAAACCTTTGCAGACTAGTGTCCCATTTTTTTGCCATCGAGGTGTTACATTCTTACGTACTTTCAGCCTCTTGGGATTACAGGGTGTTCCATAAATACTTGAATGTTTTGAGGTAGATGTGAGCTCTGCTTGGTATTGTGGCCAAGTATGTCACTTGGATCATTTCTCTGTTCAGATTTAGACAAACTTTATTGGTCATATCCTTTAGGGAAGATGAAAAATGAAATGTCTAAAGACAGAAGAAAGGGTGAACTTTCTTTTGTATAGTGATAGAGGCCTAGTGCTGGAGAACAAAGGGCAATAGACACTATCAAAGCAGATTTGATTGCTTACTTCTGCTGTTTAAGTGGGGAACTCAGACTAGTTTTCAGTTTGGATTGAAGCCCCCCATTTTCATGTCTTTGTTTCCCTTTCCCTCCCTACCCCCACCCCGTGCCTCTTTCTCTCTCTCTCTCTCTCTCACACACACACACACACACACACACATGCACATGCACATGCACACACATTTTAACACACTTTAACACTAACTACTATTCTAAGCCAAAGTGTATTTGGCTCTCTCTTGGCTTTCAACACTGGAGGTTGGCAAGTTGGAGGACTGGTATACTTACCAGCCAGGGAATTCTGTAATCTACAGTCGTGGCACCCTGCTGCTAGAAAAGGAATAGGTTTGACTCTCCAAGTATAAATAATAGATTTAATATCTTTGGTAAGGCCTAAGAGTACCTTTGTTCCACCTGGGTTTCCCTTTCTCTCCCTCCAACTTACCTTAGAAATGCTTGATTTTAACAATATAAGGGCAATGTTGATTATAGTAGTTCTTGTGAACAGTTTATCATCTATGCTTGATTACCATGTAGAACAGTAAAGATGACCTCTAATCATTATGTACATTATTAAATAAATTTGAGGTTAATATTGTAAATTTAATATAACTATGATATTTTATCATTCATGGATGCACATTTAAAGAAATTGTTGCTCAATAGTATGACAGGAACATTAAGTTTAAAAAATCTAATAACTGTTTACTGAGGAAATAATTTTAATAATTTATTTCCTCAGTAAATGGTTATAGTGGTATAAATATAGTAGTATGTCTTTCCTATACACAGTTAAATAGTCTTTAAAATGCGATTGTGGGTGGAGAACAGGAACAGGAGGCTGCCCTTTTGCCCTCAGGAAGCCAAAGAAGAAGACAGAGAAGGTGTGTCATCGCTTTGACCACGAAGAGGCCACCCACCATTCTCATTTGTCTCTGTTAATTTTGGCATTGAAACACATTCCAGATTTTAAAATGTGATTCTTTTTGAGATAATATGTCATCAGTTTGAGCACATTTGAAGTACATTATTTTCAGCATTGGGAGGCTACCTCAGAGCACATTTAGATTATTTAAATAGACCACAATTAAAATCTAAAATTTTAATGCATCTCAACCTATTAAACTTTTATAAGTCAAACAAAGATAACAAGTTAAAGTTGGGATTGTTGATGTAGTATTGTGACCTGGTGTCTTGATGGTGATAGTGGTGGTGGTAGTTTTTGTTTTGTTTTGAATACTGAGAAAGCTTTACTAAATTTGTAGATTTATTGCCTAGTAAACACTAGGTGGTGCAATTGTGCAGGGACCATTTAATGAAGTATGTGAAAGGTTTTTTTGTTTGTGTTCTTGGAAGGCAGGAGGATGAAATTAAAATTCTGGTTTGAGGAAATTCTTTGGAAATAAGAATTCTCAAAATATCAAAATGCATAGGTAAATCTTGCTCTTTCATTAATTGTTCTGGGATTCAAATGGATCCTGTCTTGTGATTTGGATCAAAGAAGCCTCAAAGTATTTGTATATTATTTATATTGCACCTTAAGCTCAACTACCTACAGGAAGTAAAACAACCTCACAAAAAACCAAAAAATAAAACTGATATAATTTGGTTTCCTATAAATATTTCAATATTGAATTGCTCTATTTCTACAATTAAACAGGCTTACGATCTATTATTTCAAATAATTCTAAAATGCCAGAGGATTTGAGCAATTATATGTAATATTATATTTCAAATTGTTAGGTGATTGTTCATCAGTTAAAACTTGGAAAGTAGCTTTCCTCTTGCATGTTTTGTCATCTTTTATCCATTAAAAAACCCAAACAAACAAACTTTGCATTCCTATATAAGTTCAGGTCATTAAATTAGTAAATTAAAGATTTCGTTTCTGAAATGAAAACTAACTACTGTTGATTTACTTATATATTGAGAAAAAGAAAATATTTCTATACAGATAATTATTTAAAGCTTTAAGTTCTAATTCTGAAGATTTTTTGTTTCCTTTTAAGTTCTTTTCCAATTTGAGATATAGTACTTTTTGGAATTCAAAAAAAGTCATTTATGTCTTCCACCAATTTAATGAATAATGTTGTTTCAGTTATATTCATATTTAAATGTCTTTCAATATTTCAGAAGCAAAAAATGAAGCTATCTTATCATTTTGAAATATTCACTGATCTTTACAGAAAAATCAGAATCAATTTGGGTGCTTCAGTAAGCTCTCATAACTGATAGAATTACACCAACTATATGTGCATTTTTACATGTTATGTTTCTAATTGAATCATATATGCTTTACCAGTTACAGAGTTATACAAAACTGATTTTAAGTTATACTTAATGTACTGAAACAACTTATTTTAAAACTTACTTCCCATGTACTATATAAAGATTATAACATTTTCAAAAATTTAGATCTATGTTTTATGAATTATTTTTCTCCCTAAAGTTATAATCCTTCTCTTCAAGACTACCACTTTTAGTATTTTTCTTTGGAATCTTTGATATTTCAATTTTGAGGTAATATTATTTCATTATGAATAAACTTATTTTCTTTCTATGTGAAATAGGTATATGTGTTCACAGACAGACACGCAGACACATCAGGCTCCAAGTAGTCGGGCCGTTGCTTGTGGCTTATTTGATGGTATATATTTTTTATTTAAATTTATTTTTATAGTCGTCTTTGAAACTTTGGGAATGTAACATGAAATTAATATTTTGTACATGTATGCCAGTTTTAGATAAAATATTACAGAAACAATATGTGGAATTGAAAAATCACTATTAAAATTTTTTTTTTATGTTTAATTATTTTTGAGAGAGAGAGACAGAGCACGAGACGGGGAGGGGCAGAGAAGAAGGGAGATACAGAATCCAAAGCAGGCTCCAGGCTCTAAGCTGTCAGCACAGAGCCCAACACAGGGCTGAACCCACAAACCGTGAGATCATGACTTGAGCTGAAGTCAGATGCTCAACCGACTGAGCCACCCAGGCGCCCTGAAAAACCACTATTTTTATAGTAGTTGGCAGCTTTTATAAAATGACTTGCTGGTCTCACAGATATATCCATTATCAAAATTGTCACTATCTAATGGTACCCATGTTAGCTACATTAGCCAGGGGACTGAATAGCCATGAAAATGGGAGTAACCTCTGACCTCAGAAATTGTTCTTTTAAAATGAGGACTGAAACATTGGTGATAGGAAATTTGAATTGCTCTTGCAGCTGCAGTGTTTCTTCTGTGAATACTTAATTTAGTTTAGAGCTGTACTTTTTCTTCCAAATCTGTCTTTTAGAAACATCAAATTCACTTCAGGAAGAAAAAAAAAATGCTTCCTTCCCAAGACTGTACTATTGAATGCAGTATTCAGGCTTCAAACAGTTTCATTTAGGTAATACATATAGTTTTAAGAATGGGAATCCTCACATTTGACACGCTCTGTTAAATATATAGCTTATTCAGACCCGGGTCAAGATATTGCTATTGCAGGCACTTATTTTGGATAATCCTTTTAATGACTGTAACTGAACTTCTTAGCTATGTAAAGATTGGTAGAGTGTAGAGATATAAATGTACGTGTGTATGTGTGTGGTGCATATTTATTACTAATGTGTAAATATATGTGTATATGTATGTTATGTAAGTTTAAGTTTTATAAAGAATTTTGATTTTGTGTTATATAAATACATATTCATTTAGATATTTGAAAGAAATTGTGCAAAATTTATGTTTGATGTATGGGGAGTTATACATAGAATACTCTTTAGGGTAATGGGATTGCTATGGCTAATTCTCAACATGCTGACTGAAAATTTAGCTTAAAGGGATTTGACAGTAATATTTAAAAAAAAAAAGTTTTATTGTGGTTTCATTTATTTGAAATTATTAATTAGTCTGGCATTTACAAGACTCTTCTACCCTTACTTTAAACAGTTTAATAATGTATTTGTTGATCAGAGAAAGAAGGGGGGATGGAGAAAAGGGCAGAAACCTACCATTTGCCGTTTTAATACAAACTGAGGCAAAATCTAAATGTTTGCTATATATGTTAACATTTGCTCTGCATATTTCATAATGTTAAATGATTTTGAAAAATCAAGAAAGAATATTATGATAAAAACAATGTGAAAATTATCTGAAATAATTTTCAACATTATACAATTAAAAATTATGTGAAATAAAGAATGATAATTATTACTTACTTTATTACATGCTGTATTGAATTATAAATTCTGATAGTGAGAACTGTTTGGTGCAGTTTTGGAAAATGATAAAACATTACTGAAATCCATTTGTGTTTAAATGCTTATTGGTATGATGAAAACTATAGAAACTTATGAAGGAAATTGAAGAAGACACAAAGAAATGGAAAACTGCTCATGGATCGGAAAAATAAATATTGTTAAAATGTCATTACTACCCTGAATAGCCAAAGTAATATTGAAGAAGAAAACCAAAATGGGAGGCATCACAATCCGACTTTAGCCTCTACTACAAAGCTGTAATCATCAAGACAGTATGGTATTGGCACAAAAACAGACATATAGACCAGTGGACTAGAATAGGGAACTCACAAATGTATGGCCAATTAATCTTTGACAAAGAAGGAAAGAGTATCCAATGGAAAAAAGACAGTCTCTTTAACAGATGGTGCTGGGAGAACTGGAGAGCACATGCAAAAGAATGAACCCAGATCACTTTCTCATACCATACACAAAAATAAACTCAAAATGGATGAAGGACCTGAATGTGAGACAGGAAACCATCAAAGCCCTAGAGGAGAAAGCAGAAAACAATCTCCTTGCCCTCAAACGCAGCAGTTTCTTACTTGTCACATCCCCAATGGCAAGGGAATCAAGAGCAAAAATGAACTATTGGGACCTCATCAAGATAAAAAGCTGCACGGCAAAGGAAACAATCAATAAAACTAATAGGCAACCAACGGAATGGGAAAAGATAGTTGCTAATGACATTATCAGATAAAAGGCTAGTATCCAAAATCTATAAGCAACTCCCCAAACTCCACACCAAAAAACAAATAATCCAGTGAAGAAATGGGCAGAGGACATGAACAGACAGTTCTCCAAAGAGGACATCCGGATGGCCAACAGGCACATGAAACGATGCTCAGTGTTCCTCCTCATCAGGGAAATACAAATCAAAGCCACACAGAGATACCACCTCATGTCAGTCAGAGTGGCTAAAATGAACAAATCAGAGAACTCTAGATGCCGGCGAGGATGTGGAGAAACGGGCACCCTCCTACACTGTTGGTGGAAATGTGAACTGGTACAGCCCCTCTGGAAAACAGTGTGGAGGTTCCTCAAAAAATGAACAGTAGAACTCCCCTATGACCCAGCAATAGCACTGCTAGGAATTTACCCAAAGGATGCAGGAGTGCTGATGCATAGGGGCACTTTCAACAATAGCCAAATCATGGAAAGAGCCTAAGTGTCCATCACCTGACAAATGGATCAAGAAGATGTGGTTTATCTATACCATGGAATACTACATGGCAATGAGAAACAATGAAATCTGGCCATGTGTAGCAACGTGGATGGAACTCGAGGGTGTTACACTAAGTGAACTAAGTCAGGCAGAGAAGGACACATACCATATGTTTTCACTCCTGTGTGAAACAGGAGAAACTTAACAGAGGGCGATGGGGAAGGGGAAAAATAGATAAGGAGGGGGCGGGAGGCAAGCCATAAGAGACTCTTAAATACTGGGAACAAACTGAGGGCTAATGGGGATGGGAGTGGGGGAGGAGGGTGATGAGCATGGAGCAGGGCACTTGTTGGGATGAGCACTGAGTATTCTATGGAAACCAACTTGACATTTAAAAAAATGCTTATTAAATCAAAATGGACCAATTGAAAACTGAAATACAGAATTTAGTCATGTTTTAATTAGGAAAATAGTGTTCAACTTGCTGCTTTTCTTCGTTTTGTATTTAACATAAGCAATCACATATAGAGACATAATTGTTAGCATATCTTATATAAAACACACTGTTATGTGCTTTTTGGCCCATCATTAGCATTTCTTTATTTCTGAAGGATGAGAGTTGTGTCTTGCAATTATCATGTCCATTCCTTAGTTGTAAGACAAGGCTTTGATACCAACAATCTGCTTTCTCTATTCTTTTAGTTGAAAAGAGTGTACATATTCTCTGTAATGCATTTCCTGAATTCTGTACCTTCTTTTAGTTCATTAGATTAATTTGTTTATACTAGCTGTTAAGAATCTAACTTTACAGGAGTTTAACCTACTTATAAAAGAAAAACAATTATTTTTATGTTTTAGAATGTTAACAGAGGTCAAATAAATATCTCTTATAAAAATAATGAGTAAATGAAATATTATTTCTTAATGTAGGAGACTTATTTCTGTGAGAGGTGCCTGGTGGCTCAGTTCGTTAAGTGTTTGACTTCAGCTCAGGTCATGATCTTTGTGGATTCGAACCCCGTGTTGGGCTCTGGGCAGACAGTTCAGAGCCTGGAGCCTGCTTAATAATCTGTGTCTTACTCTTTCTCTCCCTCCCCTACTCGTGATTTCTTTCTCTCTCAAAAAAATATAAGCATTAAAAAAAGTTTAAAAAAATTGTGCAGATCATCTTGAAGCCACCTTGAATAGTGATACAGAAAACAATTTCTATATAGATTTGTGAAGTCTACTTGTTTTTATATTTAATTGCTTTAAAAAATAATACTATTAAGCTACTGGAACGTAACCTTTTAATAAAATGCCTTGTTTCTATTTAGAATACCAATAAAAATGACGTTATTAGATTATTTAAGAAATAGGGAATACAAACATGTCCTGAGTCACTCAATAAGTGATTTGTTAACTATTATTTACCTATCTGTTCATCTATCAGTAAATGACACTATTTACTAAAATTATTGGTTCAAATTATTTGATTGCCTATAGATAATAGTTCAGTTGTTAGAAACATACTACAAAAAATTAGTTTGCTGATACTTGGAGTAATCAACGTATTACCAGAATTAATTTTTAACCGTTATTTGTAGAGAAGACCTTATTCAGCATATTTGGTTTATTCTAACTATATGTTACAGAGGTTTTGGCAATGTGAAAAAATTTTACCTGCTTTCACCTTGCATTATCTGTACAGTTTTTACTTCAAGTGAAGAGAAGGGATTTAGGTGTCAAGAATTAGCCAGGCTGCAATGAGATAGTATAGTTTTTCTATGTAAGTATAAGTTGTGGGCTGTTTTATTTTATTTTATTTAAAAATTTTTAATAGATAACTTTTGAGACAGAGACAGCATGAGTGGGGTAGGGGCAGAGAGAGAGAGGGAGACACAGAATCCAAAACAGGCTCCAGGCTCTGAGCTGTCAGCACAGATCCTGATGCGGGGCTAGAATCCATGAACCGTGAGGTCTTACCTGAGCCAAAGTCAGAGACTTAGCCAACTGAGCCAGCCAGGCACCCTGATTGTGGGCTGTTTTAGAGGAAAATACAAAAATTTAAAAAATATTAATAATTGGATATATTTGGCAAAGGTTTCACCTCTTGTCAAATGCTGTTTTTGCTAAAAATAGGTTTCCTTTAAATATTTTAGTAATGGGATGTTGAAACAATATTCTTTAGCAGTTTATTAAAGTTCTGGGAGACTTGGATTCAGTAATTGCAAAGAGGAAAATTGAGAAAAATCTAAGAATAGACACCAACCCATTGATTCTAATGACTAAACCTGTATTATTTTAAAAATACCTACACTAACCATAGAGTTATTTTGCATCTTACCTCATATAATATATCTCCCAGGATAAAATAAAAGTGACTGATTTCCTTGAATAAATCATACACTTTTCTTAAATATTACTTAATTAGCAGTGATAGGATTCTGACTCTCAGAACCATTGGACAGTGAAATTCTATCAGGTTAATTTCATCTTTTCTGCTAGCTTTACTACTTTAAAAACTAAACCCTTAGTAAATTGCTGAAATCTTGTTAGTTTGAAAATACATGTCAAAATAATACATGTTTTAAAAATATTTTCCTTGAATGAGACATGAATGAATGCTTCTAAAGGAGGTGTTGAAACTAGTGATTTTGATGATTGATAGTAAGCTATAAAGAAAATACACATGATAATGTATATTTAAAGCAGACTTATGTCAGTAATATATGCTAAAACTGTTGAGGTATTGAAATCTTCATAGCTGGACAACTTTGCTTGTATGAATTTTTCTCCCTTTGGGTACCCAAAGCAATTTGTCAAAAGCAAATTAAAATTTTTAAGGGATGGTTTAAAATATTTTAAGTTGAAAAATCTAAACTCAGGTACATCACAGTGAGCTAATTCTATAGGATAATCACATTTCTCAGCAGTGTTTCTTATTTTTCTGCCCTAGTGTATTAATGAATCAATTCATATGTAGTGAGTCAGATTTTAATTATTTTGAGTAGACACACAGTGCTACATTAGTTTCAGGTGTACAACATAGTGATTCCATAAGCTTATGCTATCTGTGTTCACCACAGTGTAGCTACCATCTGTCACCATACAACATGATTACAGTATCTTTGACTATATTCCTTATGCTGATTCTTTCATTCCTGTGACTTAATCATTCCATAACTGGGAACCTGTATCTCTCACTCTTCTTCACCCATTTTGCCTATCCTTCCCACCCCCTACCTTCAGTTCGTTTTCTGTGTCTGATTCTGTTTTTTGTTTATTTGGTGTGTGTGGGTTTTTGTTTTGTTTTGTTTTGTTTTTAGATTCCACATATGAGTGAAATCATATGGTATTTTTCTTGTTCATATGACTTATTTCACTTAGCAGAATACCCTCTGGGTGGGTCTGTGTTGTTGCAAGTGGCACAATCTCTTCTTTTTTTTATGGCTCTTCATGTAATACTCGTATGTGTTTATGTATACACACACATCATCTTCCTTATCCATTTGTCTATTGATGGACACTTGAATTGCTTCCATAATTCCCAATGCTGCAGTAAACATAGGGGTCCATACACTTTTCCAAATTAGGATTTTTGGTGTTTTTTTTTTTTGGTGAATACCCAATAGTGGAATTATTGGATTGTATGGTATTTCTATTTTTAATTTTTTAAGGAACTTCCATACTGTTTTCCAAAATGGCTCTACCAACTTAGATTCTCACCAGTAGTTAAGAGGTTCCTTTTTCTCCACATCCTCATCAACACTTATTATTTTTCGTCTTTTTGATAACAGCCATTCTTTAAGAAAAATTTTTTTTAATTTATTTATTTTGAGAGAGAGAGAGAGCCCCTGAGCAGGGGAGGGGCAGAGGGAGAGGAAGAGAGAGAATCCCAAGCAGGATCTGGGCTGACAGTGCAATGCGAGGCTCAATCTCACAAACTGTGACATTACCTGAGCCGGAAGTAAGAGACACTTAACTGACTGAGCCACCCAGGTGCACTGATAATAGCCATTCTGACAGGTGTTAGGTGTTATCTCATCGTGGTTTTGATTTACATCTGCTAATGATTCATTATGTTGAGCATCTCTTCACATGTTGGCCATCTGTGTGTCTTCTTTGGAAAACTGTTCAGTCGTCTGCACATTTAAATCAGATACTTGGATTTTTATTTGGTGTTGAGTTGTGTAAGTTCATTATATATTTTGGATATAAACCCTCTGTTGGATATGTCATTTGCAAATATCTTCTTCCATTCAAGAGGTTGCCTGTTTGCTGTTGATTTCCTTCACTGTGCAAAAAGGTTTTTAGACATGCCTAGAAAAATGTTACTACAGCTGATGTCAGAGACATTGATGGTTTCAGGTCTCAAATTTAGGTCTTTTTAATTCATTTTGAGTTTATTTTTGTGTATGATGTAAGAAAGTGGCCCAATTTTTTTCTTTCGCAGGTAGCTGTCTAATTTTCCTAGCACCATTTGTTGAAGAGACTGTCTTTTCCCCATTGTATTATTTTTGTCTTCTAAGTCATAGATTAATTGGCTGTGAAAGTGTGAGTTTATATATGAGCTGTCTGTTCTGTTCATGGATCTATGTGTCTGTTTTTGTGCCAGTACCATACTGTCTTGATTACTACAGCTTTGTAGTATATCTTGAAATCTGGGATCAATACCTCTAGCTTTGTTCTTATTTCTCAAAATTGCTTTGGCTATTCAGAGTCTTTTGTGGTTCTGTACAAATTGTAGGATTGTTTGTTCTAGTTCTTTGAAAAATGCTATTGGTATTTCGATGGGATTGGATTGAATCTTTAGATTGGCTTGAGTATTATGGATATTTTAAAAATACTAGTTCTTCCAGTTCATGAGCATGGATTACCTTTCAATTTGTTTGGGTGGTCTTCACTTTCTTTCATCAGTGTTTTGTAGTTTTCAGAGGACAGGCCTTTCACTTCTTTGGTTAAGTTCTGAGGTATTTTTTTCCTTTAGGTGCAGTTGTAAATGGAATTGTTTTCTTAATTTCTCTTTCTGATACTTTGTTGTTATTTATAAAAATGCTACCAATTGGGGCGCCTGGGTGGCTTAGTCGGTTAAGCGTCCGACTTTCGCTTAGGTCATGATCTCGCGGTTCGTGGGTTCGGGCCCCGCGTTGGGCTCTGTGCTGACTGCCAGCTCAGAGCCTGGAGCCTGTTTCAGTCTGTGACTTCCTCTCTCTCTGACCCTCCCCTGCTCATGCTCTCTCTCTCCTAGAAATAAATAAAACATTAAAAAAAAAAGTTACCGATTTCTGGGTATTAATTTTGTATCCTACAAGTTTACTGAACTTGTGTATTTACTTCCTGGAGTTTTTTTGGTGATGTCTTTAGGAGTTTCTATGTATAGTATCATGTTATCTGCAAATAGTGTTGGTTTAACTTCTTTACCAATATGGGTGGGTACCTCTTAGAGTCCATTTTTATTTTAACATCTTGTTTGGGAGTCTGTGTGTCTAATTCTGTGATTTCACATATTACTTTAAATAATATTGCTAACACTTTGTAAATACTTGATCATATATAATTGAGGGATTGATTATATTTTACTTGATTAAAGGCAGGTATCTGGACTGTGTGACTCTTGGGATTCCTTCCCTAGCATTTTGAGCCCTACTTTTAAAAAAATTATTTATTTTTGAGAGAAAGAGAAAAAGGGAGGGGCAGAGTGAGGGAGAGAGAAAATCCCAAGCAGGCACAGCACTGTCAGTGCAGAGCTTGATAGGGAGTTGATCTCACGAACCGTAAGATCATGACCTGAGCTGAAGTCAAGAGTTAGACACTTAACTGACTGAGCTACTCAGCTGTCCCTTGAGCCAACTTTTGAATGCAGATCATGTTCTTATTTTGGCCTTTGTGAAATTTTTAAAATTCTTGGTTTTTTGAGCATAGTACTTGCTGTTTGCAAATTTATCAGACTCAGTTTTTATGTCATTGGGGGACATAAGTTCTTATTTGGCAGAGATAAAACATTCTTTCATTCATTTGACAACAAATGTTTATAAAACACCTGATATGTTCTATAAGAGTAACTAAGTTATCAGGGCTCAAGTTGATTTCAGTCTTGTGCGGGACACAGACAAATAAATAGGTAATTCAAATCTAAGTATGTAGGTTGATGAGTACTATGATTTTAGAACAGACAGGGTACACTGAAAGTACCTGTGATAGAATTAGATTTGGCCATCTAACCGAATCTTAGTGGGGCCTGGTGTTGGAGAAAGCTTCCTGGAGAAAGTTTTGGCTAACCTGAGGCCTAGTATGTATAAGGGTTAGCCAGGTGAAGTGTTGGAAGGGGAAGGAAAGTAGGGATAGTTAAACACATTTCACATGAAGTATGTGCAAAGGCACAGAGGAGCTAGAAAACATGGCACGACTCATGGGACTTTAAGACTTCAGTGTTCAGAGATGGAGCTAGTGGCACAAGCAAGGAGTATTTCATTTGTGGTCTTGTGTTTTTCAGAATTTCAACTTTGGTGCAATGGGAAGTTGTTAAGGTGTTTCAGAGAAATGATACAATTCTTGTTGCTGTTTGGAAAGCTTGTGCTAGCAGCAGTATGGAGAATGGGTTGGAAGAAATTAGAGACGATACAAAATGAGGACTTGCTGAGTAATTGGTTGAGATGTGTTAAAGTCATAAGCTGTTTTGGTGGCAGGAGAGATCGAAAGAACTAGATGAATTCAGGAAATTTTAACTGGTAAAGCAACAGTGATGGTGATAGGATGTAGAGGTTTGTGGAAGAAATAGTAGTAAAGGTGATACTTGAGTTTCTAACTCAGGTAACTAGGTGGATCGTGCTTCCATTCAGTGTGATTGGAATAATGGAAGGAATCCGAAAGGGAAGAATATTAATTCAGTGCTCTAAATGGTAAACTTCAAATTAATGTGGAAGATTGTGTGGAGTTGGCCAAGCACCTGGATATGTAAACTAGCTGCTCAGGAGAGAAATGAGGACTAGTGATTAAGAGTCATCAGCATGTAGATAGTAATTGGTGTAGATGAGGCATCTTACAGGGAGCCTATAATGAGAAGAGATTTCAGAGGAATCTGAAAAGAGGACCATAAGGGATCCAATATTTAAGAGATGGACAGAGGAAGAACCAGTGAAAAATACTAGGAAGTAGCAGGTAGAGAAGGATAGGGTGAAAATGAGGAGAGCGTGGTGTCACTGAAACCAGTGATGAAAGTGATTAAAGGGGTATCAGGCAGAGTAGAAGCATAATGGTAGAAAATGCACACTATATGGGAAATTCAGATGAAGTACTATGTAATTTCAGATAAGGAGAGATTCTCTCTTTCCTTGAGGGATGCTTCATGGAGGAGGTTGCATCTGAAAAGCACATTTAAAGAAGCTACTGAATGGTGGGAAATGTATTCCAGGTAAAGGGGCAACATAGTAAAAGGTAGGACAGTATAAGGCTATAGAACTAACGAATTTTTTGTCACCTAGTAACAATTCTAGGGTTCATGTTAGACATGGCACTCGGTGGGTAATAGGGGGAAATGAAAATGAAGGCCTTGATATGCTCTATATTCTTGGAAGTAGGAAGACATAGGAGGATTTTAACTAGAATAATTTCATTCCCTGCAAGACTGAATATTTCATTGTATAGCTATAGCTATACCACATCTTGTTTATTCATTTATCAGCAATATATTCTTTAAGGATTTGTGTATAGGTAGTAGTCAATTTTGAAAAAGAAAAGTAACCCAAAATTCAAGGTGCTAGTCACTTCTGGAGGAGGGAATAGGAGGGATGTGAGTTCGGAGGGGACCCGAGGGTTCTAAGGTACTGGTTGTGTTCTGTTTCTTAAGCTGTATGGTGGGTATGGGATATTAATTTTATTCATTAAATAGTACTTTTATGTTTCATACTTTGTATGATATATTTCACAGTTTTTTAAAAAGCTAGATGATCATGCCATTAGTGTAATTTTCAGTGTTTTATAAATAAGAGTGATATAAGATTTGTTATTTGATAGGATTAATCTATCAGTAAGTTAGGTTGGAGCAAAGGTAGGTTCTTCAGAGAGATTATTGAAATAGTCCAGGAAAGGAGCTTAGGGCCAGAACCCAACTAAATTATAGATAGGAAATTAATATAAAACAAGCAAAAAACCCCACAAAACCTAACAACAGTATTTGTGAACTGGTGGAAGGGACAGGGTGAAGTGGAGGCGTTCACTTACACTTTGCTTTCCTTCCTTTTTCTCATGGTGACCTTATCTAAAATCGTTTGTATTAAGCCTCCCCCTGTTCACCTTGCCTTAACTCAACAGAAGACCTCTCTCCATTCTTCATTAGGAAAAAGTAAGTTATCAAGCTTTAATGTGTCACTTTTATTTGTCCCTACTTTACATCAAGAAACATGAGGAGAAGCACCTGGGTGGCTCAGTTGCTTAAGCATCCCACTCTTGATTTCAGCCCAGGTCATGATCTCACGATTGTGAGATCAAGCCCTGTGTTGGGCTCTGTGCTGAGTGTGGAGCCTGCTTAAGAGTCTCTCTCCCTCTCTCTCTCTGCCCCTCAACTGCTCACACATATGTGTGCTTGTGGGTGCGTGTGTACGCTCTCTCCCTCTCAAAAAAAAAAGTAAAAAAGAAAAAAGGAAAAAAGAAGCATGAAGAGTCTGACATTTTCACTTCCTTGCAAACTAGTGAGTTAGCCTGCTATAGTTTTATGGATGCTGGTAGAAAACCTGAGATTCCTGGGTCAGAGGTGAAGGACAGTTTTTATTCACAGCAATAGAGGAATTGAAATATCAGCATTTTTGCACTGGTTCCCTTAACCCTAGTTGCCTGAAGAGTGCCAGATGACACCCATGCATGCAGTGGGTTGCATTAAGCGAGAGGAACCCTGAGCTCAGGGAACCTAAATCTTTTATAATTGGAAGTAAGCATGCCTGTCATAAGAAGTAAGCATGCTTCATAAGAAACATTAACTCTATTTTCCAGGGCTGTTTGCTATCCTTGAAAAAACAGTGTAGAACAAAGGGCACTCAGTGCCTTTTTTTTTTTTTTTTTTTTTTTGCAGAAACCTGAGATACCTATAGAGAATTATCTTCCAGCACCTCAAAACATCTTAATCTTCACCCTCCTTTTATTCCTATCTATCTCAGAAATAAGTCATTTCTTTTCGTGGCTAATACTTCAATTTTGATTTTTCATCCTCTCCTCTTTGGATTTCTGAGATCTTGTGTCATGGCTAAGTCTTCTCAAATCTTCATTTATCACATATTTATTGAGTATTTATTATGATGCAGTGTGGATGTTACATAGAGCAGCTTTATGTAGCACTTATGCTAGTCGCAGAACTCAGACAAGCAAGCAAAGAAATAAGATAATCTTAGGATAGGCCCAATAAGGTTAAAATTAAAAAGAACGTGTGACAGAAACTGGGATGGTCCTGTTTTATATGGTGATTATTGGAGAAGACTTTTAGGAAGAATTGCTATGCACAGAAATCTGAATTAGGAGGAGAATCCGATTTCTACATAAAAGAACAGCACAAAAGCTCTGAAGTAGGAATAAAATTAATATTTTTTTTTGAGAAACAAAAGAAAGCCCATGTTTCTGGATTGTAGGGAGCTAAGGAGGACAGTGGTAAATGATGAATTTGGAGAAGGAGGTCATGACAAGAGGTTTGAGTTTTATTCTATCTACACCCTTTGTTACTCCACTATATCTTTCTTTTAAATTTATGGATATTCTAAGGCCTTTTCCTGTTCTAAATCACTTTTTGAATAGATGCCACTACTTCCCTTTCTTTTCCAAATTCTTTCAAACCGGAAGAATTAAAAGATAAATTTTCAACACTGTTGGATGACAGGAAATGGTGCCATCAGAAATTGTGAGGAATTCCTGAGAGACAGAAAGCAGAAGGCTGGAAAATGACAGCCCAAAAATGGCACAGAAAACAACTGTGCACGAAAGTAGAGCCTCAAAACTTTCAAGTTCTTGGTGGTAGGGGTAATTATTTAAAGGTATGTACCTTAAATAGGAAGAAAATATTTCTTCTTGCCCAGTTCTTCCTCCTCAAATCATGCACATACACATACCTTCTCCCTTCTTTCCTCTCTCCCTCTCTCTCCCACTTTCTGACATACACATACACACATATAGACACACGCATGCATATGCACACATGCACACACATAGTAGCAATAGCAGGCAGCTGTCACATTGGCCCATATCTGAAATTCAAAGGCCATACCTAAGGTAAGCCACCTATCTGGGAAAGGCTTCCAGTGTGGCTGTAGGGATGTGAGAAAAGAGTGGAACATGAAGTAACTTGGGAGGATTTACCTATGTTACAGACATGGATGGAGGAAGAATAAAAGATAGTCCTGCCCAGGAGGGAAATATGTTAGAGTTTTCCACAACCAAGGTAAAATTCTTTTGTTTTTGTCACTTGGGGCCTCCTAGCTTGCCTCTGTATGCTTGTCTACAAATCTTAATGTGGCTCTGGCCATTTATATACCAGCAATCAGCCTTCCTGTACAGGAGAGAGACCAGATGGGGGAAACATCTATATAACTATAGAGAAAACTTGGGCCAGCTGTGTATACTCATCAACTTAAATTTTTGTTTATAAATATGAATGAATAGCCAAGGATCATCAGAGACTAAAAAAGAACCAATAGCAGGAAAAAGAAGAGCCAGGTTGAACAGACCACTGATTTGAATGAAACATTTAATTCAAAGAATGGCATATAAAGTATATTCAAATCAATAATTTCTGAGAGATTCCAGAAGATCATGGAACAAGAATAGACTGGTATTCAAAAGAAGCAGTGAGAAAATGATCTTTGCAATTAAACATATGATTTAAAATTTTAAAAAATACAGGGACATCTCTCTGGCTCAGTTGGTACAGCATGCAACCCTTGATCTCAAGGTTGTGAGTTTGAGCCCCGCACATTCGGGGTGGAGCTACTTTAAAATATATATATACACACACACCATTGACCCTTGAACAGGGCCAACCACCTGCACAGTCGAAAATCTAAGTATAACTTTTGACTCCCCAAAAACTTAATTACTAATAGCCTGTTGTTGACTGGAGGCCTTTCTGATAACATAAATAGTTGATTAACACATATTTTATATGTTATATATATTATATACTATATTCTACAGTAAAGTAAGCTAGAGAAAAGAAAATGTATCAAGTAAATCATACGAGAGAATATCTTCATAGTATTGTAATTGCTTATTGAAAAAAATGTATAAGTGGGCCGGTACAGTTCAAAGCTTTTCTGTTCAGGAGTATATCTTTTGGGGCTCCTGAGTGGCTCAGTTGGTTAAGTATTCAGCATCGGCTCAGGTCATGATCTCATAGGTCCTGACTCTGAGTCCTGCGTCAGGCTTTGTGCTCACAGCTCAGCCTGCAGCCTGCTTCCGATTCTGTGTTTCCGTCTCTCTCTGCCCCTCCCCTGCTCACGCTCTGTCTTTCTCAAAAATAAATAAACTTTAAAAAAAATACAAGAAAAAGAGTTTATCTTCTGTATATCAGAAGGGCAAAACAGTGTAATAAATCTCACTACAGACTGGAATAGTAATCTGGAAGATAAGGTCAAATAAATTTTCTCAGAGTTAAAAGACAAAATGTGGGAGAGAAGTTAAGCCAGGGAAGGTTAATCCAAGCAATGTGATACAACTAGAAACTGAGAAATGAAGGCTGTCCCCCTCCATGTAACCATTTGGCTTTAGAGAACTGTTGGCATTAGTAGTTGGGATGGGCCCCTGGACCTTGCTTCTACCAGAGCTTCTCTGCTTTTATAAGCTTTTTGTGTAGGAGTTAAGTGTAATATTTAATTGAAGGAAAAATGGGTTGACCAGGAAAAAAAAGTTTGAAGATTAGTGACACATGGGATAAAGTTCAGATCTGGTGGATTTATCAAAAGGTCTGTATGCTTTTATCCCAACTTGTCTTTCTATGGGGAGTGAAGGAAAATTACATAGAAGAGGTAGAGGCCACTCACACAGGCATATATAAACCAGTGTAAGGACATTAACATATAATGTCCTTTGAAAATATAAGCTTTTGAAGAGCTTCAGACAAATGAATAAAATGGTTTAATTTGTATATTTAAAAATATTTTATATTAACTATTACATATTGTACATTATACATTAAAATGCTAAAAATATTTTTATGTTTCTATGGGAAATGGATTATGAAGGCTCAAATGTTGAAATGGGAGACCAGTCAGAGGCATGAAATGCTCCAGAAAAGAAAATATGGTGTTCTAAGCTAGAGAGGTAATAATGGAGACAGAAAGAAGTAGCAAGATTAGGATATATTTTAGAAGAGGCTGAGCCAAGGAGGAAAAAGAGAACATGGGGGTGGTGACTGATAGTGAGAAAGACTTGAAAGTTTGGGTTTTTTTGTTCTTTTTTTTCCCTTTCTTCCTCTCTTCCTTTCCCCATGCTCCATTTTCTCCCCCCCCCCCCCCTTTTTAGTAAGACATTGAGCTTTCTTTGTAACCATAGTGTATTACATGTTGGGAGAAAAGGAAAAGAGTTGGTGGTAAGGCTGGAAAGGTTGCCCACATTCAAAATGAATTGCTTATATATTAATCTAATAAAAGAATGTCAGAACTTAAATAAACATTTATTATCCTCATAGTTTGTGTGTATCATATATTTTCAAGAGTGGCTTCGCTGGACAGGTTGGCGCGGAATCTCTTAAGAGATTGCATTGATCTGATGGCTGGCCTGGAGCTGGTGGATCTAAGTCCCTGGATGTTCAAGCATGTGGTTGCCAAGAGAGGGCTGATTGTTGTGGAGGGGCCAGCTCTCCCTCTCCCAAAGTGGTCTTCACAGGCTGTTTGAATGTCATCACAACATGGCTCTGGCTATGCCCTCTGACGCTGGCCTGGGAGTGACAGTCATCTTCAAAGGAAGGTTCTGAGCCTCATGGATAGCGGTAGCAGCTGGAACATGGGGCGGAGCAGTCACATCTTTAAAAATGGTCTTGGGGCACCTGAGTGGTTCAGTCAGTTCAGCATCCAACTTCTGCTAAGGTCATATCTTCACGGTTTATGTGTTAGAGCCCCACATCAGGCTCTGTGCTGACAGCTCAGAGTCTGGAACCTGCTTCGGATTTTGTGTCTCCCTCTCTCTCTGCCCCTCCCCTGCTCATACTCTGTCTCTCTTTCTCAAAAATATATAAAACATTAAAAAAAATTTAAAAATGCTCTTAAATACCCTATCTACAGTGAAAGAAGTGTGTAGTGACAAAATGATGAGTTTTGGAATGAGTTTTGTGTTAAAGTACACCTCCCTCACTTTTCTACTTTATAAAACAAAGCAATACTAACTCACGTGGTTGTTGTAAAGTCTAAATGAGAAAATGCATATAAAGCACTCACCATACAGTGGGCACTCTCTAATTAGCTAAGAAGAGAACTTGATCAAGCATAAAATGAATAACTTTAAAACCTTTGAGATTTTTCAAACTTCCTGAGTTTAAAAACAAGTAAATGCAACTTTTAAAGGCGAATTACATTTATTGGCATAATCATTGATTTATACGTAGGCGGTTAATAACACCCAACACAAATGTAGTGTTCAGGAATTGACCATTACTTTGAAAGATTATTAAACTTACCTTGAGTATCTTTAAATTAAAGCGCTTTTTGAGTAGGCCACATGTTGAATAATTTGTTAACAAAGTCATACCATAAACTGATGTTTGAAATAACTAAATCATGTCCAGTTATCAATGTAATAAATTAGGTACTTTATGTAAGTGTACATTGGAATGTCTATGCAGGGGGATGCGTAGTTAAACCAGTGTTCATGCCAAATCTGCCATGCACTCATATGTATTAAGCTATAAATTAAAAAAAAAATTTTGTAACTGAAATATGTATATTACCCAATTTTTCTTTATTAGAAAACAACTGACATATAATATTTACTAACTACTGAAAAAATAGCAAACCCCACTTTGAATACCTAGACACCTTCTCATTGGCTGGCACCATCTGTGACAAATTCTGAACTGTACTGTTTACAGACACACAGCTGCAGCCTGAATTGGCACCAAAACCAAGTATTGACGCTGTGCTCTTTGCAGCCCTGGCCCCGTCTAATTCCTGTAGAAAGGAGGAGATAGGAGAAGAGGTTGCAAATGCAAGAGTGATGAGAATAATTGATAGTTTACGTTTCTTCTATCTTAAACAAACAAACAAACAAACAAACAACCCTCCGTCTGTCTTGAGACTCCTTTAACTACCATCCTTTCTCACCATCCACATTTAGGGCTTCAACTACATAATTGGCTCCCTAACTCACATTTTTATTCTAGATCTCACTCCCGAGCTCCGTATCTGTAGTTGGGTATTTAATGTCTACCTGATGCTTTTATAAGTTAGCTTGACAGTTTACAGAACATACATCTAAAAAATAAATGTTAACTGTGGGCAGCTTAGCGGTTTCACACCGATTTTTAAATGCCAGGTGACATTGTGGAATGTTGCAAAGTTAAAGCAGTGAATTATCCCAGAAAAGACTAATTGTATTTCTATTAGAAAATATTCTTTCATGGAGAGTGCCTGTTGAAGTAGTATGATTAGCTGCTATTACAGTGGTTAAACAGACAATCAATTGAGGGAGAATAAAGGATACCTACCAAGACATGAAAGGCATTGTTAGCACAGGAGTGAGTGAAGCACCAAGGATGAAGCATTTACGCAGTGTTCACTGCTATTTCTGTCTTCACATGTGCTCTGAATAAACTTCGGATGAGGTGGGGAACTTTTTTTTTAATCAAAATGGCTACATACATAGTGTAAAAAGAGTTCTATAAGGCTTATCAATCACCATGGCATTTGTGTTCTTCAGGACTCACCAGAGGCAACCACTTTCAATTATTAAGTTATTTCTTCTGGTATTTACCTCTGTATTTGTAAACAACATGCATTACTTATTTCCTCATTTTGAAAATTTTAGCTTTTAACCTATTTAATTCTTACTTTGGAAGAGAACACTACCTCTACCTTAGCACTTACGCCCTTCCGTACACACTTCTTTCCCTTCCAACACAGATATCCCACAGTTTCTGGTTAACCCACATTGTATGTCTACAGTATAATAAAAGTTTAGCAATGAAACATACTAACATTACATTTTTTTCTTGTATAATTGTTCTTTCTGTAGTTAATAATTGCCTTTTTAAGTTTGCTTTTTTTTTAAAAAAAAAAAATAGATCTATTATTTTTTTGTCCCCAACTTTCCTGGCAGAAGTGTAAATCTTCTTTCTGTAAATTTGTATGCATCAAATAATCTATTACTTTAATTTTGTTTTCTTGGCAGTATTCTTCCTGGAGCTTACTCCCCTCCTTCAGTGTGCATGAGATACAGTTTTATCCTTGTATGATTTCCCTCTATTGCTCTTCTGGAAATCCTTTTTCCTTTTCTTGTGTTGGATCCCTTGTTTCCTGGATCCCATATTGTCCTCTTTCATGGTTAATTATATCCTTTGCTGGGACATATTTTCCAGTAATTTCCTATAAAAAATGCACAATAATTAATTTTGGAGACCTTGACTCTCTGAACATCTTTAATCTCACACAGAAGTGACAGTTTGGCTACATACAGAATTATAGGTAGGAAACAATTTTCCTTCAGAAATTGAAAGCAGTACTCCCTTGACTTCTAACTTCCACTGCTGGTGTTGAGAAGTCTGATGCCTTGATCCTTTTTAACTGATCTGCTTTTGTCATGGTTAATTTTTTTCTTCTCTGGAAACTTAAGATTTTTGCTTATCTGCAGTGTTTTGGGATTTCATAATGATGAAATAGGGGGTTGAATGTTTTGATGAAATAGGGGGTTGAATAGGAGATGAATCTTTTATAAACCATTGGGTTGGGTACTTGACAATTTCTTTCAAACTAGAAGAAACTCATGTACTTCAGTTCTGGGAAATTTTCTTGTATTTTTTTTTCTTTGATAATTTCTTCCCTTCCTTCCATTGTCTCTATTTTCTCCTTAGTCATATATGTGATTTAGGATTAATCTGACTGATTCTCCAGATTCCTTTTCTCAATCTCTCTCTCTCTCTCTCTCTCTCTCTCTCTCTCTCTGTGTATGTAAGTATGCATTTCTTTTTTCTTTCTGTGAGATTTCTTCAACATTATATTCCAAGTGTTTGAATTATTTATCTTAGCTGTCATATTTCTTATTTCCAAGAGTTCCTTTCCTCTCTCTTTTTAGAGTAGCTCTCCTAAGTAATGTTTTGTTTCTTGAGTCATTGCTCTGATGCAACCTCTCAAGAGTCAATTTACAGTTTTCTTCTGTGGTAGGAAGGGAGGGATTGCCCAGCTGTGCTGGCAGAGAATAGCACCTAGAAGTCTAAGTATTATTTCCATAGAATTTCAAACAGTTCCCTTGTTTTCAATCCTAAGCGTTCCTTCAAAAGTAGTTGGTGCTTCCAGTTTCTGAGGCTTTCTAGAGTTCTACTGCATGAACTCTTTGGCTCTTAGCCGTCCATCCTACATATATTCTTGGCTTTCCACTTTTTTGAATGTGTTGTCAGTTACCTCTTATCCATCAGCTTTTTACTCTCCAAAATTTTGTTGATAACTATTTTGTTGTCCTATTTCTAATTCTGCTTGCCATAAGAGTTTTCTTTTTATTATTTTTTTGCCATTTTATATGTGCTCAATCTCCCATCTTTATTGGGATGGTCCTCTATAAAGGATTTTTCTGTCTGTTGCCAACTTGCTTTGAGCTGGTTGTGCTTCCAAAAAAAATCAAGCATGATATATGCCATGTTTCCTTGATTCTGATTTACCATTGATTATAAAGTGCCCTTGGTTTAATGTCAAATTCTGATAAAAAAGCAATACTGTATTAAATGTATACATTGATTACAAGATACATAAGGTTTCAGTGTAAATCATACAGTAGTTTCATGTATTCATTTTCTCTAAAGAGGCCTCTCATTCTGAAAATAGATTTATAATTTCAATTTTTTCTGGCTGAGATTGTATTAGATGTTAGAATTGATAACTCTCTTCTCTGTACTTTCTTCCTTGGATATGATTCTACTTTTTTTCCATGCTCTAATATAATTGTACTCGTTTTTCTCTTCCCATCCCTCTAGTCTCCACTGAGTTACCACCTCCTCAAGTGAATGCCTAGCACAATGCCTGGCCCAATTTGAGACATGGTAGATGCTTTGCAAATGTAGAGTGAACCAAACTAAATTTAATTAGAAGATGAAATGATACTTAGTGAAATGATAAAGTAATCAGTATTTTTTTCTTTAATTGAAATTGGGGTCTCTTTTATAGATACTGAATATTCAGGAAGAGAAAACTAATGTTAACTGAACAGTGATCATTTGCCACATATTTTCAAATACTTTATTCTGTTTACTCTTCAGTAAGATCGAGTCCAGTCTGAAAAGCATGGGAAACATTTTTTTTTAATCCATGATTTGTTTGGGCTTTAAGGTAAAACATAATTGTAATCTAGAATCTTCCTTGTTTTATTCTGATTTTTAAATATTAGTTAATAATTTTCTACTCATTAGGGAATTATTAACATTGTAAGCCGTGATGATGTATGCCTGTATTAAACATATTAAGGTGAAATTGATCCCTTCTCAGGGGAACTTGGTGATTAGTCACAGTCTTAATTTCAGTAAGAAAAGGCTGTTCTTTCCTGAGTTACCTACTTTGGTTTTCCATTCAAGTGCTGAAACAAAATACTGAAAGTGTTATGTAAGTAATAATGGTGTGAGAAACCATTAGTAAAGGTGAAAATGACCAATCAGGGAATAAAGAGTATGAGGAAGATCCAATCACAATATAAAAGGATTCACTGAAAAATTATTATGAACTGGGAGCTTTTAGGGCTTGTTTACATTTCATGAAGAACTTGTCCTAGAGATTGAGGAGCTTGTGAATTTAATGAGAGCCACTATCCAATAAGGGGAGTCAAAATAGAAATAAACCTTTGATATAATGCAGTAACTTAAAAAGAAGACCTTAATTTATTTGACATTCAGCTGTAAAACATTAATAATTCATGTTGGAGCTTATTTTTGTATTATCTGTGAAGTTTGTTAAGTAAATACTGTGAAGATTTTTTAGTGCCTAAGAAATACCATTTTTAATCAGATGTTTTAGATACATCATTTTACTTACAAACTATTGATATACTAATTAAAAATAATCCTTAAATAGTCATTCAAGTAACTTCCTCCAAGGATTTTCCAAGCAAGATAAATTAAATTTGGCCAGAAAATAGGTTTCATCTGTATCTTTCACCATGGATTAATTATATCAGTCTAAACTGACACCTGTCTTAGGTGCTTAAACAGAAGCTTAACTAAAAGGCTCTATTTAGCATAGAATTTAGGCAGAGGGAGGTAGAGTAGAAAGAGCACTGTGCAGATAATCTGTGGACATGAATTCTAGCCCTAACTGTTTCTGTAACAAACTGACTTATGCAAATTGATTTACCTCCCTAGACCTGTTTTCATATCTAAATTAAGAGATTCAGGGTCTATCAGAGTTGAATTGGGTTGGGGGAGGGGAAGCAAAAAGATTCCCTGGAGAAACTGCTATTCCCTGCCCAGAAAAATACTTTTATGCCCATGCAAACCATATGTATGCAGCCAAATACATGCTCAACTTAGTACACAATTCCAGAGGGTTACTGTGAGAATTAGATGAAATAATGAATATAAAATATTTTAAAAGGTTATACCATCTATACTTTCCAGCACTAGGAATGTTCTTTTGCTTTTAAATTTTGATAACAGCCATAGAAAAAGGGTTTTTCAAGTCTCTTTTGGGGGAAAATTTTTTAAAGTATACAACTATCAAATTGCATGAGATATTCCACTTTTTATAAGAAGCCATTTCTTTCAACAGTTACTAGGGTTTGTTTTTTAGAGGAGGGGGTGGCAATCTGTCATCAAAGTGTTGACAAGTGAAATCTGACAAGGGTGAGGTGGTATAGCTGGAGGCCACTTCAAAAATTTTCACTGTCTTTTCTATTTGAAGAGAAAGGATCTCTATCATTTTTTTACATCCTTGCTCACTTGCAACAGTCTTTGATTTATATGCTTTTTAAAACAGTAAATCTAAATTGACAAATTATTTCACCAGTTAGCATTGGTTTAGATAAGAGCATTTCAGTGTTCTCTTGTCTTTAACTCAGCTCTTTAGGAATTATTCCTGAAATTCAGTTTGTTCTCTCCTCAGAGTCCCAATTTTTTCTGTCCACGTATAACATAAAACTATATTTGTATAATTGTAACATAGACTAAATTATGACGATTACTTTGCCAACATTTCTCTTTTCTTTGTCTTTTTTATTGTTGTGACTGAACTACATCCTAACAAGAATTAAGTCCATAATTTTGTAGGTAAGAAAGGTGGTTACATATATAAGAGGAGATGGTAGGCAAAGATTATTTTATTGTGTTATTATTAATTTGTTTATGCAAGCATACCCTCCCTCCCCCACCTAGAGTGCCTGATATAGGCCATTGCAATTATTTTGCAAGGTCATTGAAAAAATGCACTTCAACTGGATACAAGTCTCTTTGGAATAATGGAAATTGTGTGCAGCAAAATATTGAAAATGAGCATCAGCAAACAAGATGTTTGTATTAACAGGAACCTAGAAAATGGCTATGCAAAGGTCAACGCTGATCTTTAAATATTAGTGAAATTTAATTTGTTGCATGTAATGAGTAGAAAGAAGAGGAAACAGGCCACAATAAAGAAGCCATTGATAAATTGTCTAAATGTCAAAACTGCTTACAGTATGGAAAATGTTAAACTGACAAAATATATTTAACTAAATGAATTAAACAAGTTAAGCAATGCCCTAGGGAAATGTTTTCCGAATTTAAGTATAACCGGAGATTTATAAAGATTTTTACCATGATTTATATTGGGAAAGTGAAGAGACTCATACTTTTCTTTCTCGGCAAAGAATCTCCTCTAACCTCTTTTATTAAGAATCTCCTCTAACCTCTTTTATTAAGAGTGATACACACTTTTCCTCGAACGTAAGAATCTGTTGTCTTTTGCTTCATCTAGAAATAGCATCATGTGACCATCTTTGAGCAGCTGTGAAGACCACCTCTGGCCTAGGCATTTTGCACAGCACTTGCTGAATGGAGCTCAGAATCCTTTCTGTTAGGTTATGCTCAATTTTCAAAAAAATGTGAATCCTATATTCTCTTATTTTCTTCATGTACAAAGTTGATGAAAAAATTTCAAGGGCTAACTAAATATGTCCAATTTATACACTGAAGGATTAATGTTATTAATACACAATGAGATAACTCGTTGGAAGGATGGGCAAAGATAGAAACAAGTAAGTTATAGAAGAAACAAAATCATTTAAAAATATATGGAAGGTGTTTGACCTCTTTAATAAATGGAAAAATGAAACTGAAAACTACAGGAATCCACTTTTCACCTACCAGATTGGCAAAAATGTAAAAGTTTGATAATTGTCTATGTTATTGAGGATATAGGGAACCAGATAGTCATGTTTTTGGTAGGAATGTAAATTGGCAGAGTCACCTCAGAGGCCATTTTGGCGTCACCTCTCAAAATGTAAGGTGTGCATGTATGTTTTCTTGGTATTATTTATAAGGCAAAAAGTAGAAACAGAATGCACATTGAGGAAATGGTTGAGTAAATTATGATCACTTTCCAGTGACACATCTTACATCCATCTTAAATTGTACTAAAAAACAATGAGGGATGTACTTCTGAATCCGGATGAAACTTTAAATTGTCTTCCTTGCTTCTCTGTCAGGTGTACAGTTTTTAAACTATCAGTGGCATTTCAAGTCTTCTGAAAACAGTGTGACAATATGTCTGTTGTCCATAGCACAGTACAAGCAGCATCTAATAACAGTTTCCATTATAGAATGTTTTCAGATACTTGAATAAATCTAATCTTTAATTGAGAAAAATAACTCAAACGATGAGGTCAATCTGTGGATAGAGAATATCCATGCTGTGGTGTTCAGTGAAAAAAAGCAAATGGTATATATAGTAAAATATTATCTTTACAAAAACACAAAGCAAGTAAGTATGGGTATGGACATACTGTAAGTACATCAAGAAAATCTGGAAGGCCACATGCCGTACTGTGCAGTAGCTCCCTTCCCAGTGGAGTGGGCCATTGGGAAGGGAACATATTTTAACATCAAATGTTTCCATATTTGCATTTTTAAAAACAATAAGTGTACATTACTATTGTAAATTTAAAAGTTTCTCTGTTTATTTTTTGTATACTTTTAGGTTGTCTAGGTTGTTTTAGAAATAAGGACTTTTTTCATTATTTAAAGTTTCTTTATTAGAAGAATTTTTTTAATGTTTACTTTTGAGAGAGAAAGAGAGACAGAGACAGAGACAGCGTGAGTGGGGGAGGGGCAGAGAGAGAGAGGGAGACAATCCAAAGCATACTTGCTCCAAGCTCTGAGTGGTCGGCACACAGCCCGGCATGGGGCTTGAACTCATGGACCGCAACATCATGAGCTGAGCTGAAGTCGGATGCTTAACTGACTGAGCCACCCAAGAGCCCTTAAAGTTTATTTATTTATTTTGAGAGAGAGAACATGAGCAGGGAATAGGTGGAGAGAGAAGGAGAGAGAGAATTTCACGTTCCACATTGACAGCGTGAAGCCTGACGTGGGCTCAATTTCACAAACTATGAGATCAAGACCTGAGCCAAAATCAAGAGTCTGACACTTAACCAACTGAGCTACCCAGGTGCCCCGTAGACTGTGTTTTTAACGCACTGCTTTGTGTTTTTGTATTTTGCTTTTACCACATAATTGCTTAGTGTTATTTGTTAAATCTAAAATTTCATAAGTTAAAGTATTACCTTTTAGCATTTATTGAATACTTGCAATGGTTGATTATTAGCAAATAAATATGTCCTGAGTATTTATACTTAATATTTAGGTTGAAAAAGTGTTCTAGACTTCTGAGCTCATCAAATCTTTATATACTATGAAAAAACACTTATGATATAATATAGAAAAGATCTAGATCCATAAAAATAATTTAATAATAATAATTGAATGTAAATGTCACTGAGGGAGCTAGAATATTTATGTGATAACTGCTGTTTGAATGAAATTAAAGGATAAAGTTTTCAGTATTAATAGGCAATTAGTTATGCAATACCAACTAGTAATGCTTAGTGCTTTTCATCTTCAAAGCGTTATACAACATTAATTAATACTTACAGCATTATTGCAAATGTAGGTCAATATCATTATCCTTATTTTTGCAAGTAGGGAAATTGAGGCAGAGAAGTTAAATGGTTTGGGGTAAGTTTGTCATAGCTAGATTAGAATTGAGGCATGTTTGGCTCACAGCCCAGCATTCAGAGCAGGAGAACCACACCTTCCTTAGGAGACTTAATCTCTGTGCCCTTGATAAAACATTACTTCTTTATTAAACTATATTGAGGTCATTTCTACATTGAAATTCAGAAACAAGTTTGATCACTATATAGCCACTTAAAATAAAACACTATACTATTTTTTTCTTCTCTTGTTTTCCTGACACTGTCTTTTTCTCTGCCCTCCCTCCCTCCCTTCCATATTTATTTAGTTTTAGAGACAGAGTACGAGTAGGGGAGAGGCAGAGAGAGGGAGGCACAGAATCCAAAGCAGGCTCAAGGCTCTGAGCTGTCAGCGCAGACCCTGACGCAGGGCTCAAACCCACCATCCAAAGAGATCATGACCTAAGCCAAAGTTGGACACCCAACTGACTGAGCCAGCCAGGTCTCTCTCTCTCTCTCTCTCTCTCTCTTTTGACACTATACTATCTTAATTGCTTTTTCATCATCTTCTTGTTGGAGAATTGCCAAAATATCTACCCTTGACTTTGTTTTGTTCTGGGATCTTACTCAGTGGTTTTTAGGTTTCTCTTTAGATAATCCCAAAATAGTTTTTGTTACAGTCAGGCCCCTTTTCTGTATTTATATCTACCAGTTAGACATAGCCACATCTACTTTTATACCTTAAATTCCCACAGTGTCAAAAATTCCCTTACCTACATTGGGAAAACTTGCTCCTTTTCTAGACTAACCTGTTTCTGTGTATGTTAATCCAAATCATGCTCTTGAAACTAGAATAAACCAAGTGGGAACAGGTCTGTGTAAGGGGTTCTTACAAATTGGGTGTGGCTAAGAAAAATGATATTTGTGAGTCCTTCACAGAGTGAAGACGCTGAATCACAGTGTAAGGAAGAAAGAGTTAGAAACTGAGCAGCAAGGGAAAAGTAAACAGGAAACTGAGTAGCCAGGTCAGTAGCTGGGAGGATTGAGGTGTGTGGCTTGAGTAGTTGAGGTAGTCATGAGCAGAATGTTCTGGTTCCCTTTTATCTGGCACATGATGGTAGAGACATGCCTGCTCAGTGGAGCCTTGCTTAAGGCAAGGGCCACTGTCTGTGCAGTAACCAGATCGCTGTTCATTGGTGGTTACTCCAGATTCTTCCTTCTTTCTCACTTTTTACAGTTCATCAGTCCCCATAGGCTATTGACTCTTCAAAAAAATCACTTGAATCTGTTTCTTTTTTTTAATTTTTATGTTTTTTAAAATTTATTTTTGAGAGACAGAGAGAAACACAGTGAGCGGGGGAGGGTCAGAGAGAGAAGAAGATACAGAATCCGAAGCCGGCTCTAGGCTCTGAGCTAGCTGTCAGCACAGAGCCCGACGCGGGGCTTGAACCCATGAACCGTGTGATCATCACCTGAGCTGAAATTGGAAGCTCAACCGACTGAGCCACCCAGGCACCCCAAATCTGTTTGTGTTTTTCAATGCTCCATTCCAGCTGCCACCATCCCAAATCAAGTTCTTGTTGCTGAATATTAGTGTTGTTTCTTTTATTGTATTACTTTCCTAGCAGGTCACTTGTATCCTCTTCCTGTACTCCATCAGTATTCCTACCTACACAGTTCGTCTTCCAACAACAATTCTGATCTTCTGATTACTTTTTCTAAAATACCTTACCCGATCAGAGTCTTGTCACTATTCCTCATTAGCTACCTAGCAGATGTGAAGTCCTGATGGCTAAGTGTGGCATTCAGACTTCTTTAGTGAGGCCCTGATTTATGTCTTCTATTTGTACCAAAATGTTTTATTATTTCTCAAATAAGCCTTGCAGCTTATATTTGTTTATACTGTTCCCTCATTTTTATTTCTCTCCCTCTGTCAAATCTAACAATCCTCAGGGCACTTGGGTGGCTCAGTCAGTTAAGCTTCCACCTTTCCCTCAGGTCATGATCTCATGGTTCGTGGGTTCCAGCCCCACATCGGGCTCTACCCTGATGATGTGGAGTCTGCTTGCGATTCATTCTCTCTCCCTCTCTCTCAGCCCCTCCCCCCTTCAAAATAAATAAATAAACTTAAAAAAAATCCAACAATCCTCAAATGCCCTTTTACTTTATTATCAAACTAGAGTATCTGCAGAAACACTGCTAGCCCTTTGTTGCTAGATTGGCACTTACCATAAACTTCATACTGTTTTTTTGGTTATTTTATCTGCTACACTAGATACTATTTGATAGTAGAGAGTCTACTTTGTTATTCTTCGTAATTGGAGTCAGTAAAATGTCATATACCTAAAGTGCTCAAAATATTGGTGACATTAAATTAATATTATTTAATTGATAATTAATATAATTAATATTGTAGGACTCTCTGAGGTACAAATGACCTGGCCTAATGCTCTGCTCTTTTGTTGCAGTAGGTGTAATCCAAGCTTGAGATCTCTTTAAGACTCCTCTGCCCTTTTACACAAATGTTATCATTGCTTGTTTGGCTTAGTGTTAAATATTTCAAAATACTTTTAAAAATCTTAATTTCTGATAATGTGACATTAATTAATTATGGTTATGCATGTGCTTAACAGGTATTATTAATGATTCTATGTTGGTGGCCTTGACAAGAGATTATGAGAGAACACACTGAGTTTTAAGTAATTTGAAAGTTGCTTAATGATACAGGTAACCAGTGGTTTATCTTAAATTTATGCTTTTTAGTTGTCTTTATTTTTGTACATTTTGAATTGGTGAATATTCCTGAGAAACTCTATTGGTAGTAAATAGCAAGTATACACTCTAAGTTTATGCCCAAAAAAGATTCCCTTATCTTAGGCTCTCTGAGGTATTGTGCTGGTACACATTTATTTTAAATGTCTTGTTGGTGTCAAGTATCATTTATCTTTGTTCAACTAGAGCAATGTCTTCTATTTGTTAGTTCTTTCCTTTCGCATCATGTTTTACATTAGGGTTTTATTTGCACTCTAGCTTACTGTTCTTCCCAAACCAGTCAGAATAGATGACTTCAGAAACCAGGGAAGACAAGTGTTTTGCAGATTTATTTAGTGGCAGGTAATCTGTACCTCTAAAACAGTTTTTTTTTTTTTCAGAAAAAAATTATCAAAAGTAAAGCAAGTTGCAGGGTTTTTAACACAACCATTTTTTATTTTCCATGTTACTTTCTTAAAATTTAGTCTATATGGTAGCAGTTGTCTTTAGGCAAATAAATATTGATTTAATATAATGTAACCGGTTTTGGAGGAAAGGCTTTAAACTTTTTTTAAAAATGTAAGTAAAAAGTAAGAAGGCTCTCTGGGATCCTTTCATCATTCTGTCCTCAAAATTTGATGTCATAGGGGTACTTGGGTGGCTCAGTTGGTTAAGTGTTCAACTCTTGATCTTGGTTCAGGACATGATCTCGTGGCTTGTGAGATTGAGCCCCACATTGGGCTCTGAGCTGTCAGAGCAGTACCTGCTTGGGATTCTCTCCCTTTGTCTCTGCTCCTCCCCTACTCACTTGTGTGCACTATAAATAAATGAATGAATGGATGAATTAGTAAATATTTGGACTGTAAGATTCTGCCCCTCCAGGAGAATAATCATCTAGGTTTAGGTTAAGATTAATTTAAATCGTGCTGCTTATTCTCTCATGCAGATTGCAAATTCAGGTTCAGGATGGCCTTCTGAGACATCTGGGACAGTCACCAACTATCTTACAAAATTAAAGTAAGCAGAAAATTGTAGAAACTTAGAAGTTATTTTAACATAAAAATTATGGGCATTTTGTTGTTGTAGAGGTTTTTTCTTTTTCTGTTCTTTTCATTTGGATTGTTCTTTGCTATATTTTTTTATAAAATCATTTTTTCATATATCCCCTTAAATGGATACTTCTGTTCTAGCTCTAAGTTGTTCATTGGATTTTATTCTCAGAGAAACGCACAAGGGCACTGAGTAGGGAGAGCACTTCTGATCTAACTTTTTAACTTTTTAAGGCACTCCCTATTTCTCTCCCTTTTTAATCTCTGCTCACACCCCAATCCAACAATGTAGAATCCATCATTCTTCTGAAATTCTTTTCTTACCTCCTTCAAAACAACTATTTATGCACTAATACAGTATTTGAATAATACAAGCTCAGTCTTGACTACTTCCTCCAGGCAGATTTTTCAAATGAGGAAGTTATCAACATTCTTTTTAACTGGTGCATTCTTGAGTAAGATGCAAGACGTTTAAAGGTCTGCATCTTTTAAAGAACCTGCACAGTGTAAAGATGGCAAGACATTTTGAGAACTAATATGAATAATGACTTGATCCCCTCTCACTATGCCCATGTAGTTATTATTGTAGATTTTTATAAACTTGTTTTATTTACTCCATTAATTCTCTTTAGTTTTATATGGTCTTACCAGCAGATAGTCAAAGTGCAGGGGAAAAGAAGGATAAATAACCTGTGTTTGACGATCTTTGGCCCACCTGCTGCAGTATGACCTCTGCAAAGCCTCCTTAATTATTGTATTTTGGAGAGTGTGCAGCGGTTGTCACATGTGCTCATAAACAAGTACAATCATTTACTAATGGACATGAGCTATTTTTTTTTAATACTTTATTTTTTTATTTTTATTTATTTCTAGGAGAGAGAGAGAGAGAGAGACAGTGTGAACAGGGGAGGGTCAGAGAGAGAGGGAGGTACAGACTCCGAAATAGGCTCCAGCCTCTGAGCTGGCAGACAGCACAGAGCCCGACATGGGGCTCGAACCCACCAACCGCGTGATCATGACCTAAGCGAAAGTCAGACGCTCAACCGACTAAGCCACCCAGGCGCCCCTGACATGGGCTATTTTCTTCTCACTTGCCTCACCCAACTATTTCTAGGCTTGCTCCATCAACTGATTATTGCTGCTGTTTCTCCAGGTAGTATGGATTACTCCTTGGCCATCATGTCTACTTTTGTTGGGTGTGGATCCCATTTTGTCTGGATTCCACACTCTTACTGAGTAAGTTCATCCAAATAGCTGCCAGTCCTGCTTACTTTCTGCTGGGTATCATCCCCTACAACTACTTCATTACCCTTATACCAGATGTTCCCTATGGGGGCCATAAAGGGGTCCTTTGTTTTTATTTATTTATTAATTAATTTCTTGTAATTTTTTTGAGAGAGAGAGCATATGTGTGTTCACATGTGCACACTTATGAGCAGGGAATGGGTGGGATGGGGGGGAGAAAGAGAGAGAGAGAAAGAGAGAGAGAGAGAGAGAGAGAGAGAGAGAGAGAATCTTAAGCAGGTTCCATGCCCAGTGCAGAGCCCAGTACAAGGCAGATCTCACAACTGTGAGATCATGACCTGAGCTGAAATCAAGAGTCAATTGCTTAACCAACTGAGGCATCCAGGCACCCCCAAATGGGTCCTTTTATAAAGTAGAATGCCCATCTCTCCCTCTGCCCTGTGTTTTTTAGTGGAAAATAGTATCAGTACAAACTGATATTATTTGTGTACAGAACATTTTGAGAGATGGGGCATCTTTCTCAGTTTTCCCACTCCATTGGGACTATCTTCCAGGTAAATCAGTTGGTGCTGACCTACCTGGAAGACAAGTCCGGATCATAGGCTCAAACCTGTACTATTCTCAGAACTCCTCCTTATGTCCAAATTCAAAGGGTCACAGGCTTTGTTTGCATTTGACATTTGAAGCTCTCCATGGACCTCATTTTGCTTGTTCTCCCCCAACTCTGTAATTTCTGAGTCCTGTAGGACTTTCAAACTCAGTAAAAATATGGACAGTGGATCTATTGGTTTTCAAGTTAAAAGCATTCCTGCCTCTTCGAAATAGCCATTGTGAATTACAAGGAAAATTATTCTTTACTCACCATTTCTGTTATCAGGAGAAAGTTTTGACAAATTGTTTATTATTGAATTGATTTAAATTGGAAAAAAAACCCCAGAGTTTCTAGTGCAGTCTTCTTTTGAAATGTAAGTAAAGGTGTGGCCCTTTTGGCTTTAGCTGTAAAACTTTATTTGTATTTAATTTGGATAATAAAACTTTTATGTATCTAGAAATAGCTAAACTTCAGCCTTGTCTTTGCCCACATTGTCATAAATCTTGATTATTAATGTCTGAGTAGACAGTAAATTGAAGAATGTGAATCTTTATTTTCTAGTGTAGTCTAAGTTGTGATCTTTGATAGTTAATATCAGAGGAAATATGCTCCTGTTTCATCACATCTTTTTTTCTCTGTTCCCAGTGAAATATTAACCCATTTGCATGTCCTAATTCAAATGCTTTCTCTTGTGTAGAAACTTCTTTACATGTAGATGTCTTTCCTTCATAAACCTCTATTGTACTTTGTACTTATTTATTCATTTCACCTTGTGAAATTACTGTCTAAGGTCAGAGATTGTATGTAATACACTCCTTGTGTTTTTTTAATATAAATTTGCATAGTGCTAGACATACTGAGTAATAGCAATAGCAGCAACAACAATGGCAGCAATAAATAAATTGAATAAATATGCCCTTGAAATAGTCCCTGAGGTAGGTACTTTACTATGGGCAGTTTATATCTCGGGGAGCTTAGAGAAGCTATGTGAGTTGTCCAAGTTAGCCAGTAAACAGAGAAGTTAGAATAAGAAACCAGGCAGTTAGAGTCTGAAATATACTCCTTAAGCTTACTAAATGCAAGTAAATATTTATTTAATTTATTAACCGTTTCTTTAAACAAACCTTTTAGACCTCACTCATCCAAATGAGAAGGGTGCAGTTTACATATTCTAATACAAGTAAGTATTTTGGTTTAAAAAAAGTATAAGCCTAAAGTAATCCTGAAATAAGCCTCATAAAACTAACAAAACAATTCTAAAGAACACGGCTTTGGAAATATTTTAAGTAATAGTAGCTTCACTAGAGTCACTCCCAAGAAGACAGCTCTGCAAGATAAAGTTCAATTGAATCGAAAAAATTGTAATTAGCTTAATACCACTTTTTCCATACTGCCTGCTGATAAGGAACTTCATCCTCTTTCATAGTTATGGAGTCCACTAGCTCTTTACCCCATACCTGTGTACAGTGCAGCCAGCTTCTGGCGACAGCTGATCTGGGGATTGAAGAGTCCTTTGTTCTATCTCTAACCTTTTTAAGGTACTTTAGTTACATTAGTACAAGGAAGAGAGTGAACTCAGATCAGAACTCAAACATCTCTATTATTTTTATAGCCTGTTTCCTTGTTATCCTTTTAAAGTTTATTTATTTATTTATTTTTGAGGGAGAAAGAGTGCGAGCTGCAGAGGGACAGGGCTGGGGGTGCCGGGGGAGAGAGAATCCCAAGCAGGCTCTGCGCTCTCAGCTTGTGGCTCCATCTCTCAAACCTCAAGATCATGACCTGAGCCGAAACCAAGAGTTGGATGCTTAACCAACTGAGCCACCTAGGCGCCCCTTCTGTCACTTTCTACCATGCATTGTAATCTACTGCCATGCCTGGGATATGCCATCCTTTTACTCACAGTATTACCTATTCTCCCTTCCAGCCTTCTGGATAGCCCAGTACTATAGAGTGCTCTGGTTTCAGGCACAGATTCTGGAGCCAGTCTGCTTAAATTCAAAACCTGCCTCAGCTAACTGCTGGCTCTGTGACTTCTCAGTGACTCAGATTCCTCATTGTAGGAGTAATGATGGTACTACTTCAAAGGATAGTTATGAGGCTTAACTAAGTTAATACATATAAAATGTTTCAAACAATGCTTGTCATGAGGTAAGTATTTAGCGAGTATTACCTGTTGGCTTTTATCATCTTCTCCTCCTCCTCCTCCTCCTTTATCATTTACCTGGTGAACTCCTATGCTTCTTTGATGTCCTGCTAAACATTTCACAACTTTTCATAGCTTTTTCAGAGCCCCACTGTTCCAGGCAGGCTTGGTCCTTATTTTATGCTGCCACATTGTTCACTGTCATTTCAATACTGGCACACTGCGTCTTGTTATTTGAACATGCATCTGTTTCTTGATCATTGTAAATACATTGAAGTCAAATGTAAAGGTGAAGGAAGGATGAAAGAAGTTTGTACTGTGTCTAAAATTATTTGGAATTATCACCCTTGTGAATAATATGGGGAACTTTTTTAGTCACTCCTAATGTTAAAGAAGTTGGGAGATTTTTCCTCTGTCTAAAAAAGTCATAAATATTTTTCAAGCTTTCTTTGTTATTCAGAAGTTGATTGGAAAGAACAATTCTTTTATGATCTCTATAAGGAAGATATCAATAGGTTACTTCTAATGCATAGTGACCTATCTACATAGTATAATACCATATGATTTCTAAGCAAACATTTGGAAATTAAATAAAAATAAATTTCTTTCAAACATTTGTAAAATGTTGACCTTTATTTCTGATTCATAGTGGTCTTTCTCCAGTTAGTCTGAATTAATGAGGTTCTACTTCATGAAAAAGTATCAGGAATAACCATCACTAGCTCCTGATATTAAAACTGGGAGGAAATACTAATATATTCTTTTGTTATCTTGTTTTGTCTTTTCTAATGTAGGTTGAGTAGACTACTGTTTCTGGGTCTACAGTGAGATGCAGATTAACAAACTAATCTGAACATTTGCTATTGTGGTTTCACACATTTACCTTTAAATATTTCTTCTAATAGTAACTATATACCATTTACTTTGCAAATTCCACTTTATTTTTTTTTAACATTTATTCATTTTTGAGAGACAGAGACAGAGCATGAGTGGGGGAGGGGCAGAGAAGGAGACACAGAATCTGAAGCAGGCTCCAGGGTCTGAGCTGTCAGCACGGAGCCTAGTGAGGGGCTCAGACTCACAGGCTGCGAGATCATGACCTGAGCCAAAGTCTGATGCTTAACTGATTGAGCCAACCAGGCACCCTACAAATTCCACTTTAATTAGCATGTTTATATTGGGGAGACCATAAATATTTGCTTTGTATATTAAAAATAAAACACAAAATGTTTATATGTAATAATTACCTAACAGATGTTTCCTTTTCTTTCTTAAATATTTATTTTTAATTTTTTTAGTTTTTAAAATTTTATTTAAATCCAAGTTAGTTAACATATAATGTAATAATGATTTCAGGAGTAGAAGTTAGTGATTCATCACTTAACATAGAACACCCAGTGCTTATCACAGCCATTCCCCTCCTTAATGCCCATCACCCATTTAGCCCATGCCCTCACCCACCAGCCCTCCAGTAACTGTGTTTGTTCTATGTATTTAAGAGTCTCTTATGGTTTGCCTTACTCTCAGTTTTTATATTATTTTTGCTTCTCTTTCCCTATGTTCATCTGTTTTCTTTCTTAAATTCCACCTGAGTGAAATCATATGATGCTTATCTTTCTGACTGACTTATTTCACTTAGCATAATATACTAGTTCCTAGATGTTTCCTTTTCTTAAAAATGTTTTTAAAATGCTTAAATACTAAATAATTCTAAATATACTCAGAGCCTTAAAAATCAAACAAGTTACTGAAAATTCAAATATATATTTTCATATTATCACATTTCACAATGAGATGACATACTACATTTAGGAAGAATGTATTTTTCTTTTTTCTAGAATTTATTTCTGGATGGTTAACCAAGGGTACATTAAAATATGTTTATTCTAATGGGCCATATCTCAAATATCAGTAGTGTCAAATGATTCTATTATTTTTCTAAGGTATCTTGGTTTTATTGACAATGGAAGATAATTAATTGGTATCTCTTTTTAATTATTTTTAAAACAGGACAGAGATTTCTTCTGCCTTCAGATGTCTTTCTGCTTGACTGAACTGCACCTGTGGTCTTTGAAGAATACCTTACACATTGGGGGTAAATGAGTCTGGGTTATTTCAATAATTTTCAAATATAAGCTGCAATGTTGTAAGTAAGTACTAGTAAAGGTGAGAGCTTGGATTCTCCTGCTAGAGTTGCATTATTATTTTTTTTTTTTTTTGCCTATTAATGTTTTTTTATTAGTTTCTTTTCTTTTTTTTTTTTCTACAAATAGTTTATTGTCAAATTAGTTTCTACATAACACTCAGTGCTCATCCCCA
>NW_024080854.1:1885700-1945745 GCF_003009895.1 Hyaena hyaena
ATCCTCCTATACGTGCAAACATACGATATTTGTCCTTCTCTGCCTGACTTATTTCGCTCAGCATAACACCCTCAAGGTCCATCCATGTTGCTACACATGGCCAGATTTCATCCATCAACAGATGAATGGATCAAGAAGATGTGGTTTATCTATACGATGGAATACTACATGGCATTATTTTTTTATACTTAATGAAAAAATGAACTAGTGAAAGATAATTCTTTTTAGTTACTCTGAATAAGTTATTTTTTCAATTTGAGTTAGATTTTCTGTTGCAAAAATTATATTGGTCTAATATTTGTTTCCGTTTAGAGGACATCCATGTTCAATTCTTTCCTGGGATTGTTCCTAATGACTGATTTATATTCATAAATATTTGTAGGCTAGCTAATGGTAAAGGTATTTCTATTTGGTATTAAGATAGTATTTCAGGGGTGCCTAAGTGGCTCAGTCGGTTAAGCATCCGACTCTGATCTCAGCTCAGTTGTTGACCTCAAGGTCACGAGTTCAAGCCCTGTGTTGGGCTCTGCACTGGGCATGAAGCCTACTTAAAAAAAAAAAAAAAAAAGTAATATTTCAAACACACAGCTAAGGTGTACAATTAATTATATTCATGCTCTTTGGATTTCTTTGCTCTACACTCCCAGCACTGAGCCTGACACGGGTCTGACATGGGGCTCAACCCAGAAACCTGTGAGATGGTGACCTGATTCAAAATCAAGAGTCTGATGCTTAACTGACTGAGCCACCCAGGTGCCCCCAAAGAGAAGATTTTTTAAAAGATAATTCCTAACACGTACTTTATCCCTAATACTAATAAGACTTGTTAAAACATACATTACTCCTGACTTTCATCCTTTAAATTTTTATTTCTTTTTTTACTTTTGTGAACTTGACAGTTTTGAAGATTTTATGCTAATTATTTTGTAAGCAGTCCTTATATTTGGATATGTTTGAAGTTTCTTCACAAATCTGAAGTTTCAGATTATGTATGTTTGATGGGAATATCCCAGAAGAGATGCTGTGTTTTCAGCACATCCTAATTGGGTGGTATACAATTTCAATTTTTGTCTTTATTGATAATGTTCATGACCAGTTGACTAAGACTGTGTCTGGTAGTTTTCTCCATTGCAAAGTTACTTTTCTTTTGGAATTAATTAGTATTTCATAGGGAGATATTTTGAGATTATGTAAATGTCCTGTTCCTTATTAAACTTAAAGTATATTATTTATCTTATCCCTGTGGACTCAGGTTTCCTATTCAGTGGTTTTAATCCATTACTATCATTATTTATTTTGATATTTACATTGTTTCTGATGTGGCCAGTGGGACCCCTCTCAAGCTGAGTCTGTCTCTTTGTGACAAGTCCCTATCAGTATTTAAACATTTCCATTCTTTCTGGCAAAGCAGATCTTTCGGGATGTTTAATGTACTTTCCCTTCCCTACACACTGGAGTCAGTTACTTCTGTAAATAGTTTGGTTCCTTTTAGAGGAGAGTGGTATCTAGAAGTCAGTGGTGCTTTAGGTATGCTTATTGCTATTGGAGTGTCATTTTTCCCAGGATTTCAGTGGGCAGAGCGTAGGGTCTGTATGTTTGTATGTACATATATTTACAGCTATATTCATTTTTTAAATCTATCTCTATATATTGAAAACCAATTCTATTCTACCAACACAGGGTTTATTCTAATTTTCTCCCTTTCTTTATTTGTATTTCTCTTCTCAGACAGTGAGAAACTTGGGGGTCTCCTATCTTTTACTTATTTAATCACCTGTATGCACTCAGTCTTCTATCTCAGTGACCATTTCCCCCCTCTATGGATGCCCTTATTTCATGTAAGTTCTGACATACCATGTTGGGCTACTCCCATATGTGGATGTCTTCTGCACTTTGACACCCACATTGCCCCATGTGAATGTCCTTCTCACCCACCTGTGGTTCTGATACAGTGTCAGCCTGGCTCTCTGCATGGACATCTTCCTCATCCAGCTTAGGCTCTGATTGGGTTTTGACAGCCCACTCTGGGTCAGATGCAGTAGATCAGAATTCAGGGTTCTTGGGGTACCTGGCTGGCTCAGTTAGAAGAGCATGTGCACTTGATCTTGGGGTCATGAACTCAAGCCACATATTGGCTATAGAGATTAAAAAAAAAAAACTTAAAAAAAAGAATTCAGGGGCCTTTATGGTCTTCATAGTTCTGTTCTAGAGTTTTAATATTTGGCTGCATCTAATGATGGAATATTATACTAGGGCACATTGCCCATGTATATAATGCTTTTGGTTCTTAGATTTAAAAAAACAACAACCCCACCTTGTTATTGAAAGTATAACATATATATTGAAAAGTATAAAGATCATAAGGGTATATTTTTGAACTATCAAAAAATGAACATGTCCATAAAATCACTCAAGAAATAAAATATTAGCAGTTTCTTAGGAGTCCTACTTATAACCTTTCCCAGTCACCCCTTAGTAAATATTTTTAATCTAACCAATAGAAGTAAACTGCATTCTTTAAAATTATATGTCTCAGTGCACATGGTTGGCTCAGTCATAAGAGCAGTGACTCTTGATCTCAGGGTTGTAAGTTCGAGCCCCATGTTGGGTGTAGAGATTACTTAAAAATAAAATCTTAAAGGGGCACCTGGGTGGCTCAGTCAGTTCAGCGTCCAACTTTGGCTCAGGTCATGATCTCATGGTTCATGGGTTCGAGCCCCATGTCGGGCCCCGTGCTGGCAGCTAGCTCAGACACTAGAGCCTGTTTCGGATTCTGTGTCTCCCTCTCTGACCCTCTTCTGTTCATGCTGTCTCTCTGTCTCTCTCTCAGAAATAAATAAAACAAAAAAAATAAATAAAAGTAAAATCTTAAAAATTATATGTCCCAATTAATGGCATGGTGAATAGAATGGAGCTTTAATAAGTACACAGAATTGAATATTTTTAACAACTCTATTTAAAAAGTTAATTATAGCTATAATACATCTATTCAAAGTTTCGAGAAAGTTTGGAGCAGTCAGTCACTAGGGGGCAGCCTGTACTGCTTCCACTTCAGAAACAAGTTGCATTCTTTTGTTAGTAACTAGAATTATTTTGCATGAAAGGAAACAAATGTTAATTCAAAGAAAAAATATTTCACTATTCATATATAGGAATAAAACGGACACAATTATTTTGTTTTCCTGTAATTCAGTTGCAAAGACAGAGTCCTTGGTTAAATCACTCTAAACATGGAGGAAGCCTTGCTTTGCTTTTTAGTCCTAGGAGAACATCTGAATTTGAATGGGTTTGGAAGGTTTTTTGAGTCTAAACAAGCTTCAGATAACTTGCCCTTGCTTTCCTCTAATTTTCTTTTTCTCCTACAAATTTCCCTGAAGCACTGTACTAGATTCAAGATGACTGGAGAAAAGCAAGCAACAACTCAGAATCCAACAGTTGAGGCATTTCCATCCACTAGTTTCATTTGGCGTTGCTTAGTGGCAATTCCTTTTGGTAGCACCTGTGAAAAATATCAGGAAGTGTGAAAGAGAAAAGTTGGTCTTACTTGATTTCAGTTTTTTACTGCTCTTTTCCTCATTCCCTTCTAGTTTTGTGTAAGTCTTTTCTAATTAGATTGATAAACCTTCTAGTTCTTGCAAATCCCTAGAATAGATGAACTCCTATCCATATACTCTTGATCTTATTTATATTATTTCTAATAACATGAAAAGATTCTTTATGTCCTCCTCCCTGCCTACCCACTCCCAACCCCAATCCTGACATATATGTATAGTATGGTTTGGCGTCTTTATTTCCCAGAACGTTTTACTATAATCTAATGTTATTTCTTCTTTTCTATAGATAGAGACATAGGGATCTACCAGTATTATGACAAGAAAGACCCACCAGGTAAAGTATCTATTCTACTCAACTAATTTTTATAAATGAAATATTCGAAATGGTAAAAAACTGACCATTAAAAACCCATTTTTTGAGCTTTAGATAAATTCTAAATTAAAAAAAAAGTCATTTCAGTTCTTTAGAAAAATGCTGAGGTTGATATCTGTTCTATATAAAATAAAGCAATATTGAGAAAATGCTGTAGAAGAACATGAAAATGTTCATTTTATTGCCGATCTGACTGATAACTGGACAGTCTATTCACGTTTATTTATCAGTGTCCCAGTAGAGGGCATTGTTAATGCGTGGGTCCCACTGGTGCTGGCCTCCTGGATCCTCACCTGATATCTGAAATAGGCATTTCTGAGTGAATGATCAATTTTCCTTATCTGATTAATCCTGTTAATCCCAGAAGTTTCATGATGGGCCAAAAGGTCTTTCTAGCTAGTTACTTCCTGTTTGGGTCTCTGTTGAAGTGGGGCTGGTGTGGGTATCCCATGTGCTCAGCTTGGTGGTTAATAGGCTAGCTTCATGGTTCTGATGACAGACTGAAGCAGCTTCTGTTCTCGACTCCGTTGCAGTTCTCTTCCCTATCTGATGAGATTGTGAGCTCAGGATATTGGCCCACCTGTTGTGCTATGTAAGCCTTTGCACTACAAGTTTAGGAAATACCTCTGTGAAATGAAAACATCCACATTATGGCATTTTCTTCAACTGCCTTTTAAAAAATGTATACATACTCATTAATCTCAACAGTGTACATGGTATATACATTATATATATGCATTTAAAAGTACAAAGTATTAAAATAATTTCCACTTTTATTTTCTTTTTTCCTTCTCTCTTCTGCCAAAGTATCAGTGACAGAGCATGGTAACTTAGAAGAAAAGCAGAAGCTGGCAGAATGTAAGCTGACTTTATATCTTTTGGAATTATTATAAAACTGGAATTTTAATATCCCTGAAGATTCAGTCTTAGAAAATATTTTAAGCTTTCTGTACAAGTAGGTAATGTTATTCCTTCCAAATTTCTTATGATTATAAATTCCCATTGTTTAGGTGTATAAACATGATGAGAGTTATGTTTCTTAGACATTTCTAATTCAGACCATTGAAATCTCTGTCCAGTTTTGATAAGATCTATGCTTGTGTAAACATAAAGTTTCTTAATGAACCATATTTATATCATTTAATATATTTAAAATAAGTATATCATATTTAAATTCTGATAACATTTTCTTATACATACCATGCCTAAATGATTATGTTTTACGCATTTTAAGAAAATAAAATTTGTTAAAAAGAAAAGAAAGAAACTTTTCTTAGTTGATTAGTATTAGCACTTTATTCTTTCTAGTCTTATCTGTTCTCAGGTATTATAAATATGTTATATATGTAATTTGGCTACAATAAAATATGGTTTTGATGATTGAAATGAAATATAATTTAAGTTTTATATGGAATACAGGTAGAGCTAAAAATCCTACTTGTTCCCATGTTTTAATGGTCAAGCTGACATTTAATTTTTTTTTTAATTATTTTTTTATTTTTTTATTTATTTCTAGGAGAGAGAGAGAGACAGCGTGAGCAGGGGAGGGTCAGAGAGAGAGGGAGTGACAGACTCTGAAACAGGCTCCAGGCTCCGAGCTGGCAGTCAGCACAGAGCCCGACGCGGGGCTCGAACCCACGAACCGCGAGATCGTGACCTGAGCGAAAGTCGGACGCTTAACCGACTAAGCCACCCAGGCGCCCCTGACATTTAATTTTTTTAAATGCTATATTAGTAGCTGCAACATCAATTTAAAACCTTGTACATATGCTCTATACATCATACATTATGTTTTTGAATGAAATTAAATTTCCTGAAATAAGATACATAGTAATTCTGTAAAATTTAAATGACTATGTATACTATATACACTATATATTATATGAGTATGCATATAGAACATATGCATATATGTATAACTCGTACTTAGAATTATTATTTAGGAGAATTCAAAGACGAATTTATTGGGGCGCCTGGGTGGCTTAGTCCGTTAAGCGTCCGACTTTCGCTTAGGGCATGATCTCGCAGTTCATGGGTTCAAGCCCCGCGTCGGGCTCTGTGCTGACTGCCAGCTCAGAGCCTGGAGCCTGTTTCAGTCTGTGACTCCCTTTCTCTCTGATCCTCCCCTGCTCACGCTGTCTCTCTCTCTCTCTCTCTCTCCTAGAAATAAATAAAACATTAAAAAAAAACAAAGATGAATATATTTTCCTCATAAAACATATCATTATAAGGAATTTAACATGTTCTTTTAAATAAACTATTTTTTTAGTTTGTCTTAGGCTAACATTGAGTTTCTACTAAAAAATATTTTTATCTTTTAAAAGCATTTAAAGCAAAAAAAGAGCTTATCATTACTGAATTGTGGTATAGATTTTAAAGAGGATCATTTTAAATAAAAAAGTGTTAATAGGTGATGTTTACTTTAAAATTTATATTTTGTGCATCATGATCTGTATCATCTTTCTTTCCTTAGTATATTCATTCATTCATAAGAATTTTTAGGTTTGAGAAGGCTACTTGAAATTTCTTTCAGATTGAACTTTAATTATTCATGTGAAAAGTTACTTCTCTAGTAAAGCGTTGGTCATTTACAATTAGGTACTAGATTCACAGGATGAGGAAACTTTCCCAGGGATTCTATGAGCCGTGTTGGTTGTCATCATAAAATTATGATCACCGAGATTGTTTTGTGGTAAAAATCCTGTTCCTATGACAAAGCCTTTCAAAAGGCTGTTATTTGATGATGGAAATGAAGCCCACTTCCTCTCAATTAAGGAGGTGTTTTAATTTAATCCTCCCAAGGAACACTGCTAAGCAGTGTTTCCTTTTTAAATCATGTTTAACTAACGTAGTACATGTTTCATTTGCCAGCACGAGATTATCCGTGGACACTCAAAAATAGACGCCCAGAAAAACTTCGAGACTCACTCAAGGAGTTGGAGGTATCCTTCCAAAAGTTTCAAAAATGGCAACAAACAAATCTGTTTTAAAACATCTTTCAACAGCTTTAATTTTCATAAAGGATCAACTCTCCTAGTGATGATAGCTTTGCTTTTGTCTAGTGAGGAGTTCCAAAACAGTTCCATCTTTGTGTGGCATGCTTATCTTTGTTTTGTTTTGGTTGTGTTTTTTTTGTTTTTGTTTTGTTTTGGTTTGGTTTTTTTTGCTTGCAAATCAGAAACACTAACTGATAACAGCAGTGTGTACAGCCAACTACACTCTCTCTTTCTGTTTCCTTCAGGAGCTGATGCAAAATAGTCACTGTGTGCTGAGCAAATGGAAGAACAAATATGTCTGTCAGGTAAAATGGTTTAACATGATTTTGCAGTGTTTAACCAGTGGAGCTGAAAACTATGCAGTAATTGGTATTCTTGTGTTATGATAGGTAATAGACAAAAAGTTTTTAAAAGCAGATATTTCATAGTTTGAATTCTAGTCATTCTAGAACTAACATTAGATTGACACAGGCCACCAGGCTGCCTCATTAATCAGTATAGTTGTACTGACACTATAAATGCTAATAAAAATCTTTTCAGATAGTATTTTTTGTTTGGATTTGTCTGAATGTTCTGTTAGATGTTTACTGGCCTGGATTTAATCATATTTTTGAATGAAGATGAAACCATAGGGCAGAGGTTTTGGCATATCACTCTAGCCAACATTTTAAAGTACAATGCTAACGGAATCAACAAGTGGACTAGAGTTAGACCTAACATAACAAGACATTTGCTCTTATTTTTTGAACACTTTAAGTTGTGCTGTGTAATATCATAGCTACCAGTCAGTCACCTATGGCTGTTTAAAAATAAATTTAAACTAATTAGAATTAAATTAGAGTTCCATACCCATATTTTAAGTGCTCAGTAGCCACATGTTATCATATGGACAATATAGATACAGAACATTTCCATTACAGAAAGTTCTGTTAGCACAGTTGGGGCCTAGACAATAGGAGCTACATCTTGAATGGGTCTAGATTCAGGACATAATAATTAGTGGTGATTGATCACAAAATAATGGACAAATTCCTCAGCTTTGTTTATAGACTTAAGATACACTGGTTGCATGGAAAAATCGGACTTGTTTACGATTAAAAGAATCATTAGTCATATTCTAATCATACAGGTAATTGAAATTACATGAGTTTTACTAATAATTATAACTTTGATGGAATTGAATATCCTATATGAATTTAAATTCTGACTTGTTTATAATGTGATTTATTTTAGGTCTGACTACTCTTGTTTGAGGTTTGGGCCCATGACTGTATCTATAGATCTAAAACATTGAATTTGTAGTTATTACAAATATATCTTAACTGAATATTTGAATATGGGCTATCATTTCAGTGGAGTCTAGTTTTTCCTCATTTTTTGTTTAAACTAGTCTACTTTTACTGATGAAAGTAACTGGTTACCTCTTCAAATGGCATGAATTATTATTTTCCAGAGCATGTTTGCTAGGCTGAATTAATATTATTAGAAGCATAATACTTTCTAAATTTGACTCATAATTTGTTTTCACTAGACTTTTAATCAAACTTTAAAACTTGAATGCAAAAAAACTTGAATGAGTTTTTATCAAAACTCATAATTTGTTTTTACTAGACTTTTAATCAAACTTTAAAACTTGAATGCAAAATATGCTCTAGAGAGTTTTAAACTTAGTACAACTCAAATTGTACTTCTTGATGCCATTACTCACCTTAAAAGCAGGCTCAGATTTATTTGACTGGAGGGCAAGCCTACTACCTATAGTAGTAAGAGGTGTGTCTGATGATCTCCACCCTTACCGTCACACGGGTTAAGTTGGAACATGTCAGGCATCTTAAAATATGCAGTGAAGCATCCCAATAGGACAATCCTTTTTAAATAGACATTATTGCATTTTATTTTTTAAGCAAGTTTGTATGTATTTGTATATAGGTGGAATCAGGAAAAGGATGTCCCTCACTATTAAATTAATTCAATGCAGAAAAGGAGTTTTCATGATAGAATATACATAAACTTCTGTAATTTACATCAAACTGACAATAGTGGTTTCTTAGTCTGTTGTACCAATGAGTTGCTTTTAATATTTCCAATGGAGTTTATCCTTCTTTCTGTTTTGTCATATTTTGTGCTTTGTTTGATTGTTAAGTTAAAATAGTCCTTTTACGACCAGCACATTCTTGATATGATGATATATTTTAATAAGATTACTTGACTTCCACCCTCCCCACTTGACCTCCACCCTGTGCACTAGTCCAGGTTAGTCCCCACATCTTTAGGGCCTTTGAGAGACCTCCTAACATTATCTGTCCTTTTCCTAGGTTTCTAAATAAGACTATGAGCTAAGTCTTCTAAAAATATGTGTGCATGTATGTTATCCTAAAGATCTCTTATATTACAGTAAGTTAAAAATTTTGTGCTCAAGCTAAATTTTTAAAAGGATCCCCTTATCCTTTTGTTAGTTGCAAAGTAAGTGCTCCCCAAACTACTGGAGGGTCCTCCTTTTTGTGTGTTATCCAGCATGGTGGCTACAAAGATAACATGTGCTTAAATTTCTGTAAGTGGTTTCCCCCTATATTTAACCCTAAGACCGTAACAGTTGACTACAACATACTCTTTTTTAAAAAATATTTAAATGTTTTTATTTATTTTTGAGAGAGGGAAAGATACAGAGTGCAGGCAGAGGAGAGGCTAGAGAGAGGGAGACACAGAATCTGAAGCAGGCTCCAGGCTCTGAGCTGTCAGCACAGAGCCTGACATGGGGCTCAAATTCACAAACTATTAGATCATGACCTGAGCCGAAGTCAGACGCTTAACCGACTGAGTCACCCAGGCTCCCTGACCATGACATGTTCTTAAACAAGGGATGAAAAAAAGTCCCTCAGTACCTTGGTGCTAAAATAGTTGAACTCTCAGTCTCTGATGGAGACTGACGCCTCAACTGATACAAATTTTTTACCCCCCAAAATGGCAAATTTAAGACTTATAGAATTTAGCTTGGTTGTCTTCTTTTTAAGGGATCCTATTTCTTCAGAAGGCCCAATTGTTTGGAAATTAGCAAGGCAACTACAACAACATAAAGTATTTCAGAGGATACAGTTTGAGCTTGGATTTTCCCCTCTTATCAAATATTGAGATTCTTTGTTGTCATAATAACCAACACTTAGTTCATATTGTTGATCCAATGATCTGTAAACTGTACCATTTAAAAATAAATCTCTCCACTGTCAAAGTCAATCAAGACTTACCTATACATGTCTGTAGGAAAGCTGTTTTTTTAAAGCTGGTTTTTCAAACTAAGCCTGTTCCTAGCTTGAAATGCATTTAAAAATATGAGATGTAGTTTATAGTTTTAGTTTTATTAGCTATCAAAGTATTTCTTTTTTTGATCTCCTAAAATCATTTTATTATAAGAAAGTGTTTAATAATTTCTAGCTTTGAATTTTGTTTCTTTAAAAAATTTTTTTTTAATATGTATTTTTGAGAGAGAGAGACAGAGACAGAGACAGAGGATGAGCAGGAAAAGGCAGAGAGAGAGGGAGACACAGAATCTGAAGCAGGCCCTAGGCTCTGAGCTGTCAGCACGGAGCCCGATGTGGGACTCAAACTTACGAACTGTGAGATCATGACCTGAGCTGAAGTCAGACGTTTATCTGACTGAGCCACCCAAGTGCCTCTCCAGCTTTGAATTTCTTAAACTATTTACAAACTATTCAGTTTACAAATATTTTACAAAGAGAATGATAGTTTCAGCATTGAGTGACTATTAAATTGTATATCATTATGGTGGGATGTTTGAATTCTTTAAATTATTGTGCTTCAAGTCATAATCATTTTGCAAGTTATTGCATAATTATTTAAAAGCAGTGTTATTAAGATAGATGTAAACCCACGTATGTTGATTTTAGATTAAATTATTGGAATCATATGTGTACAGTCAACTACAAAAATGTACAATATAGTTAGCTCTACCTTGATTTCTTTCTCTAACAGTTCTGCATTTCCAGTACAATTAAAAAATACTTTTTTATGTCTTTATTTTATTTTGAGAGACTGAGATAGGGGAGGGGCAGAGAGAGAGGGAGATGCAGAATCTGAAGCAGGCTCCAGGCTCTGAGCTGTCAGCACAGAGCCTGATGTGGGGCTTGGACCCACAGACTGTGAGATCATGACCTGAGCCAAAGTCAGACACTTAACCACCCAGGCGCACCCCAGTACAATTTTAAAATGCCAAGAAAAGATCATCTTTTTAAATTCTTGTAATGAATTACTTGCTGTGCTATGTAAAAATATAAATTATTTTCTAAGCCTATCACAGATAAATTCTGAGTTTATGGAACTCATTTTATCTTAATTTCCTCAGTTATAGAATTGATAGCATTGTTACCTGATCTTTCTTTTCATCTGATTGTATGAAAATCAGTTGGTTTTCTTTTGGTTTTCACATAAGATAACAATTGCCATACCATGAGGACTTTAAATTACATCTATTAGAAACAACATATTACTTATATAAAACTTATCACCGTATTTATTGACTGTCATCATTATGGATTGCACTAAGGAAGTGTAAGATGTGGGCTGAGTCTCCAGTATAACCTAGTCAAGGAATATGGACACATGAAATCACTAAGACACTAATGAGTGCTCAGTTGTACAATACCAAGTAAAAAAAATAGTAATGTTTAGAGAAAAGTAAAGTTTAGTAAAAAGTAAGAGTTTAGAGAGAAGGGATAGAGATTAGCCTGGCAGTGAAATGTAGGATAAAACAGGAAAACTAGAGGCAGACTGTATAAAGAACAAGTGAGATGGGATAATTATTTTCTGGAAGCACCAACCCCGGGGTTTCTGGACTTGAAGATGCTAAGCACAATACTCAGTAGAAGTGAAGTGACTAGACCAAGAATAAGGGGATTAAGTGAGAGTCTGTGTCTAGAATGATGAGATCTTCCCCAGCTCTTTCCCCTCTCTAGCAGCTAGGTGTATGTTTCTATGTAGCCTGTTTAAAGGGTCCTTCTCTGAAAAAAAAAATATTTTGCTTCCCACCAACCTCCCCTCTCTCCTCTGCTGGCCCAGAGCAAAGGATACAGATAACAAATTTGGTAGTTTTCTTTGAAAAGGTAGGTGTGTCTGCCAGTCTCCTTACAGTGGAGTTCTAAGTTAATAAACCTTCCAATGCATAACAAGCTCCCAATCAACTTCTTTTTTTTTTTTTTTTTTTACAAATAGTTTATTGTCAAATTAGTTTCCACATAACACCCAGTGCTCATCCCCACAAGTGTCCTCCTCCATGCCCGTCCCCCCTTCCCCCCACATCCATCAGTCCTCAGTTTTTGTCAGCATTCAAGAGTCTCTCATGGTTTGCCTCTCTCCCTTTCCCCCACCATTTCCCCCCTTCAACTTCTAAAGAGACTTACTTTTAAATATAACCAGAGCTAGAGTTTATGATACTTTTGAGGGAATTCTCCATCTATAAATCTGAGATATATGAGTCTGAGTCTAAAACAAACAAAAGGTAAAGAATCAGGGACAATGCAGTAAAAAGAACTAAATTCGGGGATTTAAAATTAATCCCCACAGATATGTAAGAGAAGCTGTTGCATCTTTGAAACAAGAATAGGAAGCTATTTTGAACGGGATATTGGGAAAAGGGGAATGAGCTCTTGAGAATTAAAAAGATGACAGCAGGGTCACCTGGGTGCCCCTGTCGGTTGAGTGTCCGACTCTTCATTTGACCTCAAATCATGATCTCACGATTTGTGAGATCATGCATCAGGCAGTGTAGAGCTTGTTTGGGATTCTTTTTCTTCCTCTTTCCCTCTCTCTCTGCCCCTCCCCTGCTTGCATGTACTCTCTCTCAAAACAAACATTAATTAAACAAAATATGACAGCATAAATAGAAAAAAATAATAGAAGCATTGAAAGATTAAGTTGAAATATCCATATACTGCAGACCAAATGACAAAAGGACATTTTAGTGAATTATAGGTAATTGAAGATAAGGAAATTAGAGTATTAGGCCAGAAGGTTTAATATGTAAATAATTAACAGGAAACAGAAGGGAAGAAACAAAAAATAATAGAAGAAAAATTCCAAGAGCTGGAAGGTGCTTATTTCCAGTGTGAAAGAACCTAATGACTGAAGAAAGATCAATACAGAGGCTTATTTTTTGAATTTTAGAAAACCAAAGATGAAGAGAAGATCCAAAAAGCTTTCAAAGAAGAAAAGAAAATAAGATACATACAAAGAAATGGGAATCAGACTTCCCAACAGCAACACAAAGACAAGACAGTGGAATGATGCTTTCAAAATTCTGAAGGGAAGAGATTTTTAGCCTAGAGTTCTCTATGTAGAATTCTAAATTGTCATTCAAGCAGGGACATTTTCAGACTTGTTAGCTCTTAAAAAAATTTACCTACCAGGCACTTTTCTCAGAAAGTTATTAGAAGATGTGCTACTCTAAAGCAACAGAAGAAACCGTGAACAAGATTTCTTAGGAAACAGAAGATCTTACATAAGAAAGAAGTGAAGAGAGGGATTCCTGGGTGGCTCAGTCAGTTAAGTGTCTGACTCTTCATTTCAGCTCAGGTCATGATCTCATGGGTTCGTGGGTTAGAGCCCCACATTGGGCTCTGTGCTGACAGTGCAGGGCCTGCTTGGGATTCTCTCTCTCTCCCACTTCTCTCTGCCCCTACCTCACTTGCATTCTCTATCAAAATAAATAAATAAACTTAAAAAAAAAAGAAGTGAAGAGAAATCTTTAGGATGATAATTGTATCTTAGTCCTAGAGAGCAACTATTCCAAATAGGGGCAGGGGACAGAAGGTTCTTCTAGGAATCTTGGAAGGAGGGAAGAAAAGGAACTAATAAATCTAGTATCTGATCTGATATAGAATTAAAAAAGTAGATAAGAGATAAAAGGTGTAAGAGAATTAAATCTTGATTTATGATAATAGGCAATCAATAAGTAGTGACTAAATAAAGCACATATGAAGACATTGCTAATTGCTTGCCTAATATCTGTTTTTCTTTATGAACAGACACTGATGTTCCCAGTGGCAATGTGACAAGTTTAAAGTACTCAGTTACCCTTTTCCCCATGAAGCTGGAGGTGGCCCTATGAAGTAGCTCTGGCTAAAGTAAGCAGAGGTCACCGATAGGACCTCAAGAAAGCTTATTAAAGGGACCAGACTCAACTGTGATGTGCCGTTTCAGCTTCTCTTTGATTTCTTCTAGTCTGGATCTGAGATATGCCTGAGGGGCAGGGGCCTGCTTTTGACCATTTTTGACCTTTTTTTTTTTTTTTTTAACTCAAGGCATATATATACATAGATGCATATGTATAAATTTCGTGTCTGCCCGTATGCCCTATAGTATTCTCAGTGCCAGGGATACCTGTGAATAAAACAGACAAAAATGACCAATTTTTCTGTTCTCTTGTGGTTTACATTTCCAGTAGGGAATGTAAAATATTAATAAGTAATAAGTAATGATAATAAGTAATAGTAAGTAATGATAATAAGTAAATGAAAATATTGATAAGTAAAACATAGAGTATATAAGAAAGTGAAAACTGCTAGAGAAAATAAAGCAAGAAAGATAGGCGATATGTGTGGGGGATGGTAGTGTGTGAGGGGCCTGATATTTGGTAACCAGGAAAGGCCTTACTGAAATATCATGTGATTAAGACATACAGGAGCAAGCAGTGGAAGATAGCTGGAGAAGAGAGTTCCAGGTTGAGGGGAGGGCAGGTACTAAGGCCCTGAGATGAGAGTATACCTGGCATGTTTGAAGAACAGCAAAGAGTCAATGTGACTAGAGTGGAATGAGCAAGGAGAAGAGTTGTAGGAATTGAGATCAGAGAAGCAATTAGATAGCTGTATTGAACCTTCGAGGCCTTTGCTAGGATTTGACTTTTACACTAAGTGAGATGGGAAACCCTTAAAGGGTTTTGTGTAGAAGAAGAACTGGATCTAACTCACTTTTCAGTGGGATCGCTCTGTATATAGGATGGGAACAAACTGAAGGGAGTGAAGATGGAATCAGGGAGATGAGTTAGAAGGCTCTTGTCATAGTCCAGGTAAATAATAGTAGCTTTGACTGGATAATAGTGGTTGTGTGGTGAGAAGTGGCCAGATTCTGGGAATATTTTGAGTTTAGAACCACCAGAATTTGGTAATGGATCAAATGTGGTAGAGAGAAGAAATTTTTAAGCAGCTAAAATGCAGTTGCCATTTACTGAGATGAGAGAGATTCCAAAGAGACATTTTTGAGGGAGATATCAGGAGCTCAGTGGACATCAACATTTGAGAGGCCATTAGATATTCAAGTGGGAAAGTCAAATAGTTGATTATAGTAGTCTGTAGTTTAGAGAAAAAATCTAGGTGGGAGAGGTAAGTTTGGGAGGCAGCCACCAGATGGTATTAAAGCCAAGAGATTGGTGAAGATCGCCAAGGGAGTGAGTTTACATAGAGAACTAGAGGAGGCTGAAGCACTGAGTTCTAGAGCCCTCCAGCATTTGGGGATTGAAGACAGAGAAAGGGAAAGATGGAACAACTCCTTGCTAAGAAGGAATAGCCGGAGCATACTGAAGGGGGCGTGGAATCCTGGAAACTAGGTTTTAAGAAGAAAGTGAAGTGTTACTATTATATAAGAAATAGTAACAAGATGCCTCAGATGGACCAGTGGATAGAGTAGCATGGGGGTCATCAGTGACTTGGATAAAGCAGTTTAAGTAGATGGTGTGGTTAGGACCCTGATTGGAATAAACTTAAGAGAAAACGGGAGGGAAGAAATTAGGAATTAACAATATAAGAAAGGGTTATGTTACAAAGGAAAATGGAGAAATGGAGCTTGAGGGAGAAGTGCAATCAAAAGAGGTTGTTATTGGGGCGCCTGAGTGGCTCAGTCTGTTAAGTGTCCAACTTTGGCTCAGGTCATGATCCCGCAGTTCCTGGTTTTGAGCCCCGCATTGGGTTCTGTGCTGGCAGCTCAGAGTCTGGAACCTGTTTCAGATTCTGTGTCTCCCTCTCTCTCTGCCCCTCCCCAGCTCATGATCTGTCTCTCTCTGTCTCAAAAATAAACTATAAAATTTTTAAACAAAAGAGGTTGTTATTTCTTTCTTAGATAGGAGAAATAACATCTATTTCTGTTGGTATGCTAATGGAAGTGATCCAGTAGAGAAGGGAAGAATTGATGCAAGGAAAGAGGAGGAGAATTGATTGTAGGAGTAATGTTGACAAAAAGCTACTTAATAAAGGGGGCAGGGTTGGAAAGTAGATGCCTGGTACCTGATGATATCATGGACCTGTCTTATCAGCCATGGACTGCCTAACTGCAGATTTCTGGTTCTTCGAGGAAAAACTAATCCATTCTGTTAAGTGATGGTTTTTCTTTTTTTTGGGCTTCTGTTATGTGCATCTGAATGTAATTCTAAGTGACAAAACATGTTTAGAAATGTGGGCATGGGACCAGAAGAAGCTACTATAAGAGTTAAAAATGGTCCCATTTGCAAGTGAGTTGAGAGGCTGTGGTGGGATTAGGCAGTAAACAGTTTTTGTTTTTTGTTTTTATTTTAGGGAGCACATGTGAACTGGGGAGACAGGCAGAGGGAGAGAGAGAGAGAATGAGAATGTTATGCAGGATTATGCTCTGTGCAGAGCTGATGCAGGGCTCTATCCCACAACCCTGGGATCATGACCTGAGCTGAAATCCAGTTGGGTGCTCAATTGACTGAGCCACCCAGGTGCCCCAGTAAACAGTTGTTTTAATTCCAGGTATGCTTCAACATTTTTACAATTTATACATGTATTTCTTTTATTTAAATCTTTTAAAAATATGCCCATAGTGGTTCTGAGAAGCAGATGTCAAGCTGTATTAAGGGGGCTCCTGGCTGGCTCAGTCAGTAGAACATGTGACTCTTGATCTCAGGGTTGTGAGTTTGAGCCCCATATTGGGCACAGAGATCACATAAAAAATAAATAAAGAATAAAGGAAGATGTACTAGGAATGCAAGAGATTTATGGGAGAGATGTGAAAAAGGAGGAAGGGAGAAAAGTAGGTGAGAAGAATCTGTTGACTAGGATGCTGATCTGAACCCTGTGAAAGTAGGAGTAAAAGAAGAATAGGTATAAAGGGTTTTAGGCTGCAGCATGGTCCTGAGAAAGTTTCAGTCAAGCTAAACGGGGAGTCTGTGAGCCAAAGTTACTCACTAGAGGAGTCTTCTGTAGAACTAGCACCCAGCCATGCTCAGACACTGGCTAGTAGCCACCTAGGCAAAGTGTAGCTTTTGTCATTCAACTGTGATTCCAGTTTGCAGCCTCCATTCCTCCTGAAGAAGCTCTGAGTCCTGTATATCCAAGGCCATCACACACACAAAGATTTATATTAAAAATAACCTGTCTGTATATATGCACATATAGAACATTGTACTTGAGTAATATTAATGTTCAGCTAGTCAGTTTATTATCATGCCTTCTTAATTGTTCTTAAGCAAAGAAAAATAATAATTCTTTTCCAGGAAAAACAGAAAGAAAACTTATATTGTATCTTTACTCCCTCAGTACAAAGTTTGATGACCTGCAGTAACTCACTGATACAGTAATTATTTACTGTAACCCAGTATAATATAATAACCCCTATAATATAGTAAGCCAGTTTAAATATTATCAACCCAGTTTTAGAATGTGGTTATGACAGAAAGAAAATTTTGACCTTTATAATAATGAATCTTTGTATTATCAATGAACATTTTTCCTGTTATTTTCATAAATAGTTCTTTCTTCTTTTTATTAATTGTTTTCTTTTTATTAATTGTTTTCATTTTAAACATTTCTTTAAAGAAACTTGTAATTTCCCTGCCTCCACCCTTGGCATTCATGTCTAACAGTGTTTTGGAAGCTTCAGGGTATTTTGCCCCAAAGGAAGCTAGTTCAGGACTATGAAATTTCCCTCATATATTCAGTTATAGTTAATAGTAAATATATGTAATGATAAATGGATTCAAAATCTGAATTATCTGTCTCTTGTTGATTTTCATACTTGACAAAATAGAAACAAATGCATGCCAAAAAATTTATTTACTTTTTAAAGGGAAAGTAAAGCTTTACTTCCATTGCTAGCAAATGAGAAGACATGTAATGTGTTATGTTTGAATACTTACATTGTGATTTTATATAAAAACTTAAAATATGTTTGAAATTTAGAACTTTAAATGCACAAGTTAGAATGTACTGGATAGAAAAGTATGTGTATAAACAAAGCATCTAAGGTTGGGCTTGAGAACCTAGCAACTGGACATTCATGATATTTGAGATGCATGATATTTAATGCAATATATGTGCCAGGGTAGCTGAGAGAGAAAATACATCAAGTGCCTTTTCCAAATTGTAATTTATACCCCTTATTTAAAAAATAAAGCTAAAGGAGCTCCTGGCTGGCTGAGTTGGTTAAGTGTCCAACTTCGGCTAAGGTCATGATCTCACGGTTCATGGGTTTGAGCCTTGTGTTGGGCTCTGTGCCAGCAGCTTGGAACCTGGAGCCTGCTTTGGATTCTGTGTCTCCCTCTCTCTCTGCTCCTCCCCTGCTTGTGCTCTGTCTGTCTGTCTGTCTCCCTCTCTCTCAAAATATGAATAAACATTAAAAAAAATTAAAGTTATAAAGTAAAACTTTTAGGTTAGCAGAAATACTACTTAAGGGACGATGAAATGAAAAGCAGTTACAGCTATGCCTCTTATAAAATAATGTTACATATAAAATATCCACAGTAACTCTTCACAGGGAAGTACCTATTTGGTGGTCACCTTGATTTATATAGAAGCTTAGGCTGAACTGTGACATTGCAGTTGCCACTGCATGCTAAGTAAACAGATGTCCTTATACCTATACTCATCCTTCTGCCATAATAGAGGAACAGTCCCTACTCATCTCGAAGGCTCAGCCTCTCTGCTTCTATGACTTTGATCTCGATCCATAGCTCTCAAACTACACTGAGGCATCCTGGGGACTGCAGTGAGTTCACAGGAGTCCTGCAGGATGTTTAAGAATTTCAAGAAAAACACAAGACTCTGTCAGACACTATACAAACAAGCAGCTCCAGGTAGTGCGGGGTCTCAACGTGAGATTGCACTACTTTCGTTTTGAGGATGTCCTTGCTATATGAAGCCAGCTTTTCAGGACTTGCTGTGATATAAAGCAAGTACCACACAATAGTTCACATAGAACAGGAGCGAGTGTGAGGGTGTCCAATCTGATTTCAGGATTTGAGAAGTTGTGTAGTGCCCAACTTCTGTTAGAGCGCACATCCTATTAGTAATTGTGGTTATTAGGAAATGTTTTTCTTTCAATCTCTGTATGTTTTCAAATGGCTACTAAGTTGTTGGGACATAAATACTTATTAAGTTGTGTGAATCTCTTTATTAAATGGAATTGCTGGTATGTCTTTTGGCCTAGGGGTACCATAGGATTACTGAGACACATAGGGTGCCATGAGCTGAGAGAGTTTGGGAGCCTCTGGCCTAGATTTGGGATCCCATGCCATCTGGCCTTCACAGGACCCCACATGATTGTCATTTCCCTCATATGTAGCATAGCGATGGAAAGCACAAACTGCTTCATCTTGGCACCAAATCTTGGCTTTACTAGCTGTGTGACTTTGGGAAGTTACTGTACCTCTCTGTGCCAGAGTTTATTTAACTATAATGAAGATTAAAAACTCCTAAGTTTATTATAAGAGTTAAGAAAGTTAATATGTATGTGTATATATGTGTATGTGTATATATATATATATAATGCTTAGTTTATATATATATAATGCTTAGGTTCTGGCACAGCCCTGCTTTTTATTTTTTATTTTATTTTTTTTAAAGTTTATATATTTTGAGAGAAACAGAGGCACAAGCATAAGCTGGGAAGGGGTAGAGAGAGAGGAAGAAAGAATCCCAAGCAGACTTGTGCTGTTAGAATAGCGCAGAACCCAATGTGGGGCTCAGTCTCACGAATGTGATATCATGACCTGAGCTGAAATCAAGAGCCAGACGCTTAACCATCTGAGCTACCCAGGTGCCCCAGACCTGCTTTTTAAATACACGAATTTAAATTTACTATCAATTGGATCTTTTGATAGTCAACTTAAATTTTTTTAATAAAAGTATCTTTATTATGGTAAAACATAAAAGTTTCCATCTTAACCATTTTTAAGTGTACAGTTCAGTAGGGTTAAATATATTCATACTCTTATGAAACAGATCTCCAGAACTTTTTCATCTTGCAAAACTGAAACTCTGTATCCTTTAAACAACAAATCCCCTTTTCCCCTCCTCCCAGCCTGGACAACCACCATTCTGCTCTCTGCTTCTATGAGTTTGATTATTTTAGATACCTCATATAAGCATAATCATGCAGTATTTGTCTTCCTGTGACTGGCTTATTTCATTTAGCATAAAATCTTCATGGTTCATCCATGTTGTGGCATATGACAGGAATTCCTGCCTTTTTAAGGTTGAATAGTATTTCACTATCTATGTATATACTACATTTTATCTGTTCTTCCATTGATGGACATTTGGGTTGCTTCCTTTTCTTAACTCTTGTGAATAATGCTGCTATGAACCTGGGGTACAAATACTTCTTCAAGACCCTGATTTCAATTCTTTTGGATATATACCCACAAATGGGATTGCTGAATCAGATGACAGTTCTTTTTTCAATTTTTTGAGGAAACCCTATACTGTTTTCCATAGTGACAGTACCATTTTACAATCCTAGCTTTGGTGCACAGGGTTCTAATTTTTCCAAGCCTTACCAACACTTTTTTTTTTGATAGTTGCTATCCTAATGGGTGTGAGGTTATATCCCGTTGTGGTTTTGATTTGCATTTCTCTTATGACTAGTGATGTTGATGTGCTTGTTGGCCATTTGTATGGTTTCCTTTTTGGGAAATGTCTATTCAAGTCTTTTGCCTGTTTTTTTTAAAGGTTCTATGTGGTTTTTTTTTTTTTTTTTTGACTTAGGGGAGTTTTAAAGAATGTATTCTGGACATTACCCCTTACCAGATATATGATTTGCAAATATTTTCTCCCATAGTGTAGATTGCCTTTTTTTACTCCATTGATTATGTCCTTTGATGCACTAAAGTCTTAAGGTTTGATAAGTTCCGTTTGTCTCTTTTTGCTTTTGTTGTCCATACTTTTGGTGTCCTATTCAGGAAATCATTTTCAAATCCAATGTCACGGAGCTGTTTCCCTATGGTTTCTTCCAGGAATTTTATACTTTTGTGTCTGCATTATGGCCCGAGCTGAAATCAAGAATCTGATGTTCAACTTACTGACCTATCTAGGCACTCCTGAAATCATTCTCTTCTTTACCTGACACCTCCCACCACACACACACATGTCTAAGTAAACTCATTGATTTTATCTCCTAAATCTCTCTTACATCTGCCCGACAGTTTGCATCCTTCTACTCGTAACTTTAGTTAAAGCCACCTTACTTCATCTCTCTTCTAGACTACTTAAACACTTCCTAAGTATTCTACCTGCTTCCATGTTTGCTCCCCATCAGTCTTCCTCCACACTGTAGCCAAAATAAGTTATTTTTATTTTTATTATTTTTTTAATGTTTTATTTATTTCTAGTAGAGAGAGAGAGAGACAGCGTGAGCAGGGGAGGGTCAGAGAGAGAGGGAGACACAGACTCTGAAACAGGCTCCAGGCTCTGAGCTGGCAGACAGCACAGAGCCCAACGCGGGGCTCGAACCCACGAACCGTGAGATCATGACCTACGCGAAAGTTGGATGCTTAACCGACTAAGCCACCCAGGCGCCCCCAAAATAAGTTTTTAAAAGCAAACCGGTCCCTCTCCTTCTTAAAACCCTTCTCCAAGTGTGCAGAACAGGTCGGAAACTGAAAACTGATTAACTAGGGCAGAGGTAGGGGAGCATGGGTGGGAGGAATACTGGGAAAGGAACAAGACTTTTAATTGTTATACCTCTCTATAATTTGCTGTTGTTTTCTTTTGGAACGACACGAATATATTATCCATTCCCAAAATTAAATCAATAAATTGAATTTTAAAAATTACAGCATCACACTACTCTTTAAGGCTAAACTGAACTGTTTCCCATCTACTTACATTTTTCACTTGATCCCCTATTATATTCTCTTTTAAAAGTCTCAGTGCCCTAACAAAACAAAACAAATCTCAGTGCCTCAGCCACACCCAGCTTCTTTCAGTCCCTCTTGCTCTACATGCTTTCTCTTGTTTCCCAGCCTTTGCACAAATTGTTCCTAGCTCTGCCTAAAATGCCCTTTGTTCCCTCTTTTACCGAGGTGACACTTCTCCTTCCATCTCAGACCACCAGTTTCCATTTCTTTAGGGAAGCCTTCCCAGACAAGCTCTGTCTTCTATTATGTGCTTTTACAAAACCATGTACTTCTTGACACTCATTGCGGTTCCAGTTCTACGTTTATTGTGTGACCATCTAATTACTGTCTACCTCCTTCATTTGACTAAAAGTTCTGGGGGAGAGGGGCAGCAACTATGCTTGGTATGTTAAATTAGAGCAAAGTTATAAACTGTTGGGGAGAAGTTCTAAATGTTGACTGCTCTGTTTTTATGATTCTTATTTTCAAAGATTTTTGTGGTTTTATATTTCTAACACAGCAAAAAGCAGTAGTAATAGTTTAACAATACGAATCCTAAGAAATCTCTATTTGGAAGGTATCTGATGACACATTAAGCTATGTGTATGTGTGTGTTTAAGTTAACTCAGGAAGTGCTGTTGTCAGTCTTTATGACTTATATACAAAATTTTCAAGCTTTTCTGGAACATTTTCAAAGATTAGTATTTTACAGACTATGCCTTGGGAAATGCTCTTTTAGATTTATGCTATATTAGTATTACAGGGAAGAAGCAGCAGAAGGTATCAAGGGCAACTGTTGAGTATGGTCCTAGTAAAAGAGAATAGATAAGGAGTTAGATTAGAAATGGTAGATTTTATCAGCATCCCTCCTCATCAGGAAATACAAATCAAACCCACACTGAGATACCACCTCACGCCAGTCAGAATGGCTAAAATGAGCAAATCAGAAGACTCTAGATGCTGGCAAGGATGTGGAGAAATGGGCACCCTCCTACACTGTTGGTGGGAATGTAAACTGGTGCAGCCCCTCTGGAAAACAGTGTGGAGGNGCACAAAAAACCATACAGTACCTAGGAATAAACCTAACCAAGGATACAAGAGATCTGTATGATGAAAACTATAGAAAACTTATGAGGGAAACTGAAGAAGACACAAAGAAATGGAAAAACATTCCATGCTCATGGATAAGAAGAATAAATATAGTTAAGATGTCATTACTACCCAAAGCAATCTACACATTCAATGCAATCCCAATCAAAATTGCACCACATATTTCTCAAAACTAGAACAAACCATCCTCAAATTTGTATGGAACCACAAAAGACCCCGAATAGCCAAAGTAATACTGAAGAATAAAACCAAAACGGGATGTATCACCATCTCAGACTTTAGCCTCAACTACAAAGCCGTCATCATCAAGTAGGTATGGTATTGGCACAAAAACAGACACATAGACCAATGGATCAGAACTGAGAACTCAGAAGTGGGGCCAAAAGTATACAGCCAACTAATCTTTGACAAAGCAGGAAAGAGTATCCAATGGAAAAAAGACAGTCTCTTTAACAGATGTTGTTGGGAGAACTGGACAGCAACATGCAGAAGAATGAAACTAGATCATTTTCTCACACCATACACAAAAATAAACTCAAAATGGATAAAGGACCTGAACATGAGACAGCAAACCATCAAAACCCTAGAGGAAAAAGCAGGAAACAACCTCCTTGACCTCCACCGCAGCAACTTCTTACTTGACACATCCCCAAAAACAAAGGAATCAAGAGCAAAAATAAACTGTTGGGACCTCATCAAGATTAAAAGCTTCTGCACGGCAAAGGAAACAATCCATAAAACTAATAGGCAGCCAACAGAATGGGAAAAGATAGGTGCAAATGACATATCAGATAAAGGGTTAATATCCAAAATCTATAAGGAACTCACCAAATTCCACACCCGAAAAACAAACAACCCAGAGAAGAAATGGGCAGAAGACATGAACAGACACTTCTCCGAAGAGGACATCCATGGCCAACAGACACATGAAACGATGTTCAGCATCCCTCCTCATCAGGGAAATACAAATCAAAATCATACTGAGATACCACCTCACGCCAGTCAGAGTGACTAAAATGAGCAAATCAGAAGACTCTAGATGCTGGCGAGGATATGGAGAAACGGGCACCCTCCTACATTGTCGGTGGGAATGTAAATGGGTGCAGCCCCTCTGGAAAACAGTGTGGAGGTTCCTCAAAAAAATTAACAATAGAACTCCCCTATGACCCAGCAATAGCACTGCTGGGAATTTATCCAAGGGATACAGGAGTGCTGATGCATAGGAGCACATGTACCCCAGTGTTCATAGCAGCACTCTCAATAGCCAAAACATGGAAAGAGCCCAAGTGTCCATCAACTGACGAATGGATCAAGAAGATGTGGTTTATCTATACGATGGAATACTTCATGGTAATGAGAAAAAATGAAATCTGGCCACGTGTAGCAACATGGATGGACCTTGGGGTGTTAAGCTGAGCGAAATAAGTCAGGCAGAGAAGCACAAATACCATATGTTTGCACGTATAGGAGGATTAGGAGGAACTTAATGGAGGACCAAGGGGGAGAAGAAGGGGGAAATAGTGGGGGAGAGGGAGAGAGGCAAACCATGAAAGACTCTTGAATGCTGAGAACTGAGGACTGATGGGTGTGGAGGGGGAGGGGGGAGATGGGCACGGAAGAGGGCACTTGTGGGGATGAGCACTGGGTGTTATATGGAAACCAACTTGACAATAAACTATTTGTAAAATAAATAAATGAATAAAAACAAAAGATTGTATTTGAAAAAAAAGAAATGGTAGATTTTAGAGAAATTAAAGAAAATCAGAATATTGGTGAATTTGAAATCTGTTTGGTGACATTACAGATTAAAAATGGTACATTCAAACTAATGGAACTGAAAAAAGATTTAGTGGTGACCTTTATTCCCACCTTTAATGTTTTAAAATTTAAAATAGTTAGAGGTTGGTAGAGCCTTCAGCTCTTGATCTCAGGATTGTGAGTTCAGGCCCCGTATTGGACATGGAGCCTACTTAAAATAAAATTTAGAAAATGAATAAAAAAGAAAATTTAAAATAATTAAAATGGGTCCTTATCACTATAAAATGGCATACAGTAAAAATAGATGTATAATAAAAAGTAAAAGTACCCCCCAACCTCAAGCTCATTCCCCTCTTTGTGGTAACCACAGTCAGCAGTTTGGTTTATGTCCTTCCTCCATGTGTTTATATTCTTTTTTTTTTTTAATTTTTTTAACGTTTTATTTATTTCTAGGAGAGAGAGAGAGAGAGAGACAGCATGAGCAGGGGAGGGTCAGAGAGAGGGAGTCACAGACTGAAACAGTCCGACCTAAGCAAAAGTCGGACGCTTAACCGACTAAGCCACCCAGGCGCCCCCTCCATGTGTTTATATTCATTTGTGCCTATGTATGCAGATACATATATTTTTAAAATAGGTGGAATTACTATGTACATATTGTTCTGTAACATATTGTTCACATATATAACATATCTACCTCATTTTTAGTAGGTGCATAATAATCCATAATTTGGATCTGGCATGCTTTACAGTGATAATTTTTTGAGTAAGTAAAGAAATTGGATATGGATGAACACTCTAATAAGGTAATATTATAAGAAGAAAAGAATGTTTAAATATTTTTTTTTTAGTAAGTGAAATTGCTGAGGAAAGGGACTCAGTCCAGTTTTCTATTTGACCCTTTTAGTAAGGATCCATGATTGTAGTTCATTTTGAGTATGAATTATTAAAAGACATTTTTTTAGTGTTTACTTTTGAGAGGTGGGGAAGGGGCAGAAAGAGATGGAGACACAGAATCCGAAGCAGCCTCCAGGCTCTGAGCTGTCAGCACAGAGCCTGACATGGGGCTCAAACTCATGAGCCATGAGATCATGACTTGAGCTGAAGTCAGACACTCAACCAACGGAGCCACCCAGGTGCCCCTCAGTATGAATTAAATTCTGGCTTCTTAGAAACACATTTTCAGGCAAAAAAAATATCTCTTTAAAACCATAAAATAAGAAATTGTGGCCAGATATTTTAAGAGCTGCTTCTTTGTTTTTAAAAACTTTTATAGAAAAATACCAAAGACATATGAAAACTTAAAAAATCATCCATAATCCCAATTAAAAAAAAATCTATAAGGGTAGAAGTTAAAATTCATTCTTCCAGCTCCGAATTTCACCTCTTTGAGGTACCTAATATCAATAGTTTGGGGCATATTCTTTCTGATATTTTCTTATATTTGCAGATAATTTCCAGATACATATATATATACACCTACCACACTGCTTTTTTCTAATAAAATGGGATGATGCTATTCATGTAGGTCTGTAGGTTTTAAAAATTCTGCCCTCCCCCACTTCAACAATGTATCATAGACTTGGGCAGAAACCTCATGATTAATTAAACTTATCTATCTTTTATGTTATCTCCATTTGTTTTCTTGTACTAACAACATTCACAATAACCAGCCTCAGAAGCAACTGATTTATTAACTGGCATGGCAGTTTATTAATTTATAGTGTCAGATATATCTCGTACCATAGATTTTGTTCATTTGCCTGAGGCATTCCCACCTGATGGATGAATTACTCAAGAGACTAAATTATAGATAAGAAGGCTGATTGGTAAGCTGAGAATTAGAACAAAAGCAAGGAGGTTTTCTTACAGGATATTTCTATCTAGCTACGGTAGCTCTCTGACTTGCCCTGGGGCTCTTTCTGTCTTGACAACTGGCATGAGTCATCACTCATTGCCCTGAAAGTGGTTAGAAACATATAGAACAGGCTTCCTCTGGGCTCCTGATCTGAAGTGTGCACTGCTCACCACTCCGTTTAAGATATCTGACCAGGTCTTCATTCAATGCCCTTCCTTTATGTGTGGAAAGTGTTGATTAGAATTTGAGGATCCCTCTGATCTGCTTGTTGGAGGTAGGGAAAAACACCTTTGTCCCTGCAGCAACAACACACTTATGGGAACTCTCTTCAGGTGAGTCCCTGTAGAAGTTATTCACATAAACAGATTGTGACAACTACTGTGTCTCCAGACATTGATTGCCAAATATAACCTGGTAACCAAAATCGCCCCCAGCTAAGAACCTCTGGTATAAAGGGAGACGGGGTTAGAGTGAAGAAAGATAGAGAGGATATTACATGGAAGTCAACTGAGAAGGGTTAAAGGTATTAGTTCCTCAGTGGTGTGAGAAAAAACATTGGATTTCTCCCATGTCTTGGTCTCTACTTTGCTACTAATTATGAGACCTTTGATTAGTTGCTTTACCCTCCTGATTGTGAATTTGTATGGAGATTAACCTTGTTACTATTAATTTTTTTTAACTTGGCTCTTTTTAGTTACTTGAGTTGTACTGCTTGCATTAGAATGTATATAAAAGTACTCTGTAAATTACAAAATTTTGTATAAAAGTAGTGTGCTATCTGGTATGTCTTCCTGTTCACTTTTTACCAATGCTTTTATCCCTTTTGATCTTTAAAACTACTGGCAAATAGATTTACCTTTATATCTTGCGTGTGAGTGTGTGTGTGAATTTCACCATGATTATAAATATTTTCTAGGAATGATCACTTCTATGTAATTATTATATGTAAATATAAAAGAAGTGGATTGAACATTACATTAGGGATTAAAAAGTAGCATTACTGGGGTACTGGGTGGCTCAGTCAGTTAAGCGTCTGACTTTTGATCTGGCTCAGGTCATGATCTTATGGTTTGCGGGAATGAGTCCCATGTTGGGCTCTGGGCCTACAGTGCAGTGCCTACCTGGGATTCTCTTTTTTCATCTCTCTGCCCTCCCACCCCAAAATAAATAAACTTAAAAAACTAAAAAGTAGCATTATTTGTAATAAGTGAGAAAATGAGATTTCTTATAATTGAAATAAAGTTAAACAAATATCTCGGCATGTTTCTGTTCCATACATTGAATTATACCACACAGATCATTGGGAAACCCCATTGTTAACACACTCTGTCCAGAAAAATACCTGTTTTTTTCTTGTACTTTTCTTTCTTATTCTTAAGTCAATTCCCTCTGTGAGTCAATTTTTTTTTTTTGTTCTTGTCTTAACTGCATTTACTTTTGTTTCTCTACTTTAATGGTTTAGTTGGGCATGGTTGCTGTCTATGCTTAAATGTTTGCTGAATGAAGGAATAAATTACAGAAGGTATGCTATCCTTCTTCCAGCAGGTTATCTGTTAAAATGTTCAGTGACACTATACTCCAATTTAGAGTTCTCCAGTGTAAAATTGTTTGACTACCTGTAGCTGTCAGAGTTTCTCCAGAATTTACCCCATAAGTTGGATTGGGGGCAGGACTGAGTGAGGTATTGGGTACCATTGTGGTGTCCATTTACTGGACTGCCAGGGGAGTGCCTCTACAGTTTGTTTCAGCCCTAGAATTCACTTCAGTGGTCCTAATACTTTGTTGCCTCTCTGGATTGTAGTATTCAGCATTTGCTGTCTCCCGCATGTCTGCTAATGATTATGGGAGTCAGTCTTTGCTGACTGTTTATGACTTAATTTCCAGATTGTGAATTAAACCTGTCACTCATTGTTGACTTTTTAGTACTGACCAGGAATACTTTTACTTTTCATTTTCTCATTAGAGGTATAATAATCACATGGATTTTGTGGAGGGGGGGAGCTTTTTTAACCAACAAGAATATTGAATTGAATGGATTTGTTTGTGATCACTGTTACAAAATAGCTCATTCACAGTCCTGTACCAGTTCTTCAATACTTGAGACCAGTGTGCTCCATTTCTCTTCTTTGGAGTATTAAACTCTCTCTTCTAGGAAGCAGCCATCTATCCCAACCAAAACCTCCACTTCTCTCTGAGATGAGGCCTTCTACTTTATTCTATATATATTTTGCGAACCTGTGTCTTCCTTACTCACCATTGTATCCTTGTCTCTATACTTGGATTATATAGGAGACACATATTTTGACCTGGTGAATGAAATAAAATTCAGGTTCTTGTGGCTATTTATGTTTTGTTTTGATTAATGGTATCCTCTGATATAATTTTCCTTTTCTTTTCCCAATGTTATTTCACTTCCATTTAAGTACTGAATCTAAGATTAGGAGAAATTGTTTGAAGAGCCATCTAAAGATTATGGGAATCATTTCCCAGTTTCTTAAAGAGAATGCCTCTTTGGTATGAGCTTATTGAAGGAAATGAGAAGGAGATACGATCAAAGCAATGGAAAGAGACATGGACAGAGTAGAAATACTAAGGAAGATACATCCTGTCTTGGAGGGTGTCTGAGAAAAGGATAAGTTTCAGTTCCTGTTTTTCCCTAGTCATGTTGTACACAAAGAACAACATTAAAATTGGAACAATTTTGGGAAATCTCATGGGCCTTCTTATTGATTCATGTGGATCTATTCTCAAACTCAGATCTATCTGCTCTTAGTGATTTCCCTTTACTACTGACCTCTTTTTCATTTTCTGAGCTGTCAGAAATCTACACCTCCTTGTATCTACGTGCCCCTTTTCCTTCTTGCCATGCCAGATCTTACAAAGGCCACTTTCATTTTGGAGGGTTAAGAACAAACCTTTTAGTGAAACAGGTGGAAACACTTTCCTGTCTGAACTGGAATATTCTTTTCTCGAACTTCAGACTGTTTTTTCCGAATTCTGGTTCTCTCCATTACTATGCCCAGGAGTATCTTTGGCAACAGTAATTAGAAACTTTATGCTTTCCCACAGATTGTTTTATAAAAATGCATTAATTAGCTTATTAATTTATCTATACATTCTTATTTCAAAATCTGGTGTCAGAGATACCTCTAGGCCACAAGACATTTAGAGATATGTAATGATGGACACACCTTGATCCTAATGAGTACCCAAACTAGATTTCAGTAAGAAGGCTAACCTGATCTTTTAACAACAACTCTAAACATTGTAATGCCCCAAACCTCAGAACTTGGGCCTCTTTCTCTTTCAATTTTTATTGATTGATTGATTAAATACTTTTTTTTTTCCTTCTCACAGTTCTTGGGACTAGAATTCCAAGACCAAGGTGCTGTCAGGGTTGCTTTCTGGTAAGGCTTTTCTCCTGCAGCTGTCTTCTTACTGTGTTGTCATATGGCCTTTCCTCTGTGTTGTACACCTGGAGAGACAGAGCTCTCTCTTGTTTCTTCTTCTTCCTACGAGGACACCATAAGGGGTGCATTGGGGCCCCTCCCATATGACCTCTCTGCTTTTTTTTTCATTTTTGAAATTGAAAAAAAATTTTTAAATTTACATCCAAATCAGTTATATAGTGTGATAATGATTTCAGGAGTAGATCCAGTGATTCATCCCCTACATATAACACCCAGTGCTCATCCCAACATGTGTCCTCCTTAATGCCCCTTGCCCATCTAGCCCACCCCCCTCCCACCATCCCTCCAGCAACCCTCAGCTTGTTCTCTGTATTTAAGCGTCTCTTATGTTTTGTCCCCCTCCCTGATTTTATATTATTTTTGCTTCCCTTCCCTTATGTTCATCTGCTTTGTATCTTAAAGTCCTCATACGAGTGAAGTCATATCATATTTGTCTTTCTCTGACTAGTTTCGCTTAGAATAATACACGTTAGTTCCTTTCCTCATTTTGTAAGGAGAGCTTATCCAGTTCCAGACTTTAAACACTACCTAAATGACTGACTCCCAAATAGATATTTCTAGCCCCCATTTCACCTTAAACTTAAGACTCATTTCTAATTGTCTACTCAATTATATCTACTTTTATAACCATAGACACCATAAACTAACATGTCCAAAACCAAACTGTTGATACCCCTTAAATATGTGTCTCCTTAGATGTCCCCTAACTCATTAAATCCAGGTGCTCAGCCCCAGCATTTTTGAGTTTTTCTCTTGTATGCCACTTCTAGTCCCTAAGCAAATCCAAGTTGATCGCTTTTAAAATATATCTCAAATGTGTCCACATACCATTTCCTGCAGCATTGCCATTCTATCCCAGCCATCATCATCTCTCTTCCCTCTCTCTTCCTGCCCCTTCCCCTTCTCAAGAATAAATAAATAAGCTTTTAAAAAGCCATAAATTAGACTGTAATTCTCTGCTGCTTAAAACCTAGTGATTTCTCATCAACCTTACCTGGCCCAGCAACCCCTCTAATTTTATCCTCTGTGAAAATCACTGTCACTCACTTGGCGTCTAGCTACTCCGGCCTAGCTTTCTTCAGTCATCCGAGGCACTCTGACCTTAGAGTTTTTGCATTTGCTGTTCTCTGCCTCAGACTCCTTCTCCAAGTAATCCTATGTCTTGTTCAGTCACTTCATTTGGGTCTGTACTCAGATGTCATCTCCTCAGACAGTTCTTTTTATTTTTTTATTAGTCATTCTGCTCAAAACTGCATTCTCCTAAAATCCCCACCCTTACTGTGCTTTATTTTTCTCTGTAATTCTTACTATTCTTTGACAGTATATCAACATTTTTTACCTATTTCCTGTGTCCACATTAGAATCCAACTCCCTGAGGGGAGGTAGGGAAAGGATTTTGTCTGTTAAGTTCACTGCTATATCTTCAGTATCTAGAACAGAGCCTGGCTCATACAAATACTAATATAGATTTGTGGAATGAATGGATGAATGAATGAATGAATGAATGAATAAGTAGGCTACACCTGTCCTTCGAAGGAAAGATTCTGAAGGAGTGGTGAAACTCACTGGGCAGGATTCACAATTCCCAAAACACTGCTTCTATCTCTGTGTGGTGTATACTGCGGCATATGCATACTTTTTTCCTGTAACTTGACATTTCCCCTTGGAATCCTTTCTAGCCTAAGTCTCTTTTTTTTTACCTACTCTCACAGGTTGCACTTTATGTCTCCATCCCACAAAAGTGGTCATACAGAATTAGTTTTATAAAATTGCAAATGCTCATACATAGAGACAGCAATTACTGTTAGGAGATGAGGGTTAGTTCATAATGGTGCTGAGAGCAGAAAATAAGGAACAAGAAATTTGAGACTTGGACAAATTAAATTCCAGACTTCTGGAGGAACGGGCAAATATCTTGGAGACAATATCCTTATGAAATCATAGCAAATGGGAAAGGTGACAAAAGATTGTACTGGTGATAACTCACCTGGAGTCTAGTGCACCATGTCTCATATTGAGTCCAGTCTGGGCACAAGATTTTCAGAAAGACCAGAGAATGTGTTCAGACATGGTAAGTAGTATAGTACATCATATGAGTACTGGCTGAAAAATAGTAATACTAGTAATTGCAGGGGCTCCTGGGCGGCTCAGTTGGTTAAGCGTCTGACTCTTGCTATAGGCTCAGGTCATGATCTCACAGTTTGTGATTGGGATTCTCCCTCACCCTCTGGCCCTCCCCTACTCATGCTCGCTTGCTCTCTCTCTCTCTCTCTCAATAAATAAACTTAAAAAAATAGTAATAGTAATTGCAGTACTATGTGCCAGTCATTATTCTAAATACTATTTGTAAAAACTTATTTAATGCTCATCCTATGAAATAGATACTGCCATGTCTTTTCAGATGAGATAATGAAGTTACAGAGAAGTTAAGTAACTCCCACAAAGTCACACAGCTAGTAAGAGGTAGAGCCAGTGATGATTTCATTCTGATTTTGGAGTCCATGCTTAACACGATGCTACTATCTTTTAATAAAGTGTGCTATTGAAGAAAAACGTGGATTACTGTAGAAGTTCTTAGAAGGCAGTATTAACCTCTGCCTCAGGCTCAGATGTCACCACCTTCTTCTCAGTCTCCCCAGTATATACTCTTATAATAGGACCAGTCATAGCACTTTATTATACTTGTTTGCTTGTATCTCTAACTCTCTTTTAACCTATATTTCTTCTGTTTTGAGAATTATATTTTTATGAACTTCTGACCCACTAAATTCAGTGTAGTGTTTGGCATATAATCAATACTCAGTTTTTGCTGAATGAAAAAAATGAATGGGTGATCTCTGAATTGATTAGAAGTGTCCAGTGGTAAGGTAATGAGCTTCTGATCACTGAAAGTATTCAAGAATAGGCTGATGCTTGAAGGGATGCTGCAGAAGGAAAAGGAACTTGTGGAAGTGGAAGATTAGACTAAGGTTCCTTTTAACTATGAATAATCAGATCCTGTAATGAATTAATTATGATTTTTCTCCAAACATTTGGTTAGCACCTACTATGTGCCTGGCATTGTTTTAGGCATTAAAGATAGAAAGACAAAAGTGGCCTAGCCAGTACCACTGAGGAGCTAGTCGTGAGTGAGTAACTAAGAAAAGAGATGCTCAAGAGAATAGGTTAAGGTTTTGGTAGATAAAAATACATTAAAAAGGAAGATTTTAGAGATGTTTTGAATAAATGGAGAAGGGAGAAAAAAGCTGTTACACAGGGGAGAACTGGAAATGAAAGATGACCCTAAGATTACCTGCCCGAGAAGGGGAGAATTTAGAAATAAAGACCACATGCTTTGTTGTTATGGGGGAATTCCCCAAAGGGAAATATCAGTGTTTGCCATCAAGGTATATTGCAGGGCTGGATGTAATTCAGTAGAGATTAATTAATTTGTGAATATTTTGAAATTCTTGGAACAAACGTTCTTCTCTTATTAATGTCACCGAAACAAATAAAGATGATTACATCTTCCTTGTCCTCTGTCCCCTTTAGGGGCATTGATGTTAAATGGACAGTCTATTAAGTCATGGGGGACGCTTCAGTTTCTTTTCCTATTCAAGCACCTGGAGTCTGTTAGGCAATGGGGAAGTAGAAGTCTTTCTTTATATTAACCTGGTCCCTCACGCTGTTCATCTTTCACACATGTCTAAATATGTCTTGACACAGAATCATCCTTTCTAGCTGGGACATGATGTCTAGGTAGGTGGGGAATTCCCCTGTTTTGTTTAAAATCATAGTTGTCTTTGAGTTTGGCTAGCATGTTCATGATTAGTTTACTGACAATTGGTTTTTTTCCTTCTTATACCATATGCTATTCCATGATTCATCTGCTTTGAGTCTGTTGCCTTGAAGGTGAAACAATTTCTTCCAATGTTGATATTTCATAATCTCAAAGATAACAAGCATACACATATGCATAGTCCTTTCAGAAGTTTTAAACATTTGGAGATGAATGAATTATGTTGCTACAAATGAAAAGGAGCAATATAAAATCATAAGGGTAATATCCAGTCATCTCTTCTTGGGAGAGTGGGTGAATACTAATAATGATAAAGCCTGAGTACTTTACTGTGTTTATCTTTTCTTGAGAAATTGTGGTGTGTGTTATTAATTTAAGAATTTTAATGTTTAATATTTTAATTGCTTTGATTTACATGTATTTTTATATTTGAAACTGACAGTTGGGGCGCCTAGGTGGCTCAGTTGATTGAGTCTCTGACTTCAGCTCAGGTCATGATCTCACATTTCGTGGGTTCGAGCCCCGCGTCAGGATTTGTGCTGACAGCTCAGAGCTTGGAGCCTGTTTCCAATTCTGTGTCTCTGTCTCTGCCCCTCCCCCACTCATGCTCGGTCTCTCTCTGTCTCGCAAACATAAGTAAATATTAAAAATTAAAAAAAAAGGAGGGCACTTTGGGGATGAGCACTGAGTGTTATGTAGAAACTAATTTGACAATAAACTATTTGTAAAAAAAAAAAAAAAAAATTAAAAAAAAAATTGAAACTAACAAGCTATTTGTAGAAGTGGGGATTAAATTCCAAATAAATTGTAACACGCACTGTTTGTATTGTAATGGTTGCATCTTTTCTATATTTAATGTGTAGCAACAACTGTCCAGAAATCTTTTAATTTCTGATATAGTCATCTTTCAAAATATTAATAAAATGCATTATATTTCTGAATGCAGTGCAAAGCAGTTATCTTTCCATGGGTATTTTCTAAGTGTGTAGATGATTAGACTTCTAATAAACATGAACCAAATTCATTTTCTGCACATAGCTTTAATCAGTGCACTTCTTGTGTTGAAGCATTTAGCCACCTTTTTCTATTTGCTCAGAATGGCAGTAATTGTTTTCAGTGAAGAAAAACTCTTTATAATTTCATGATATAGATGCCGTGTAAATATCTGTATAATTTATATGTTTGAAGAGAGATTTTTGAAAGACTCTAATTATCAGTGTATCTTCCTCCCTCCCTCCCTTTCTACCTGGCTTTAGCTCCTCTTTGGTTCAGGTGTGCTGGTGTCCCTAAGCCTCTCTGGGCCGCAGCTGGAGAAAGTAGTGATTGACAGAAGCCTGGTGGGGAAGCTCATCTCAGACTCCATCAGTGATGGTAATTACCCCCATGTGCAAGTCAATTGCCTACATTAACAGTGGGGCAGGAGAAATAGTATGTCAACAGGTGCACTAATTATTACCACTGGGGACTTGCAAACACAAGTAATCGCTTATAATAGCATAGTTACAACCCCTGGGACCAATACAAGTTTTGACTAATATTTAATACCAAAGATTTGTCAAGTGTTAAGCTCATATTCTGAGTATTTTTCACTTTTTCCTTTAAAAATGTGAATGTGTTTTCAAAATAGGGTATTTTTTGGGTGTGGTCTTTCAAAATTAGCCCCCTCTTGTTGACATTTTGAATATTTGCCATTTTGAAATGAATTTTGAAAACCTAACCCAAATGTGTCAACACAATCACCAATTTAAGAAAAAGCCATAATTTGGTGCATAGGACAATTCTTTGTTACCAAAGTCTATGAATATTAACTTGTGAGAGAATTTGGGCATATTTCTAAATATCAAAAACCAGTGCCAAGTATACTAGATGAGGCTCCATCCTTTTAAGTATAACACAACCAGTATGTAATTGGTACAAAGCACATAAAATTTTTTAAGCCAATTATTGAAAAGGTAGGATTCTGACATTTATTGAGCCTTGAAAGGCTATGTACTGTACCAACCTACTTATTTAATACTTATTTAATTAAAAAAAAACTTTATATGGTATAATTATCTCCATTTTATAGATAAGGAAATTGAAGCTAAGATACTAAGGAACATGCCCATGAATGAGATACTAAGGAGCACCTTGAAAATAACCAAACTGAGATTTGAACCCAGGTTCTAGCTACAGAGCCCATTTATTTTTCTGCTATACTGTGATGACTCCTGAGGTTTTAAGCTTATATTCTTTTACTGAAGGTAAAAAGGTTTAAGAAACAGGTTGCATTATCATTAGAGACTGAAAATTGTCAGTATCTTAAGTTGAATAATCAGAACAAAGTGTGGACCAGTGGAAAAGACAGAGGTGAGAGAAACTTTCCTTCTGCTATGTGCTCTCACTAGCTGTGTCTGAATGACTTAGACACAATTTCATCATCTTAGAGGAAAGCAGTCTGCAGGATGGCTATAATTAGCAACATTCCCGACAATAATAAGCTGGGGGTAGGATTGTAAGTGTGCCATTTCCTCTTCCTTACAGGAACATGGTGCCAAGGAAGCTTCCAATGGAAGAAGTTCCATTTTCATGTATAATAATTGACCCCTTTGTTGATACTACAAATAAAATAGTGGCTGTGATGATTTTGTCATGTTGATGCTCCTCTATAAGAAATAAAAGGAGACTTCCAACACTATTCATGTCTCTGAGATATCTTTTTTTACTTGTTTCTTTTATTTATGCCCCAAATAATACACTCTCATGAGACCATGATAACAATGTGATTTCTTGGCAGTTCTCCAGATTCGCCTGTAATTGTGTAGATATACTGTTGGTTGCTGCTTGCACAGCTAGGGGTGTGGAAGTGAAGAAAAATATATGAAACATTCTATAATTTCATTATGCTAGGAACAATATGAAGTATTTCTCATTCCTATCATATGTTTTTATCAATGATTTTTAATATTAATAGCCCTTTATGTAACTCATGAATATTGTCTACCAACTAGTGTGCATTAGAAATAAAGCTGTGAAATATTTTTGCTAGTCTTCATTATTAAATCATAATTTATGTAATGTGCATATTGACTATAATATGCTTTATTTCATTCAGCTTGTATACTCTCAAAAAGAAAGTTCATTGATGAAAAACTTAAAAAAATACATAAGATTGGTGGAGAACACTGATCTGTGACCAAAAAAAATCAGTTTGTTCTTGGACGGTTCATATCATATAAATGCAGGATGAAAGGCTAAGCACAAAGAAATGTTTTCATATTTACATTCAGTATGGAATAGTCCTTATTTTATGCTTTTCTAGCCCTAGTTCCAAATATATCTCATTTGGTGGTTGTTCCCAAATGTCAGTGCATTATAAAATGGTCTCAGGATAAAAGGAAAAGTATCAAATCCATGCATCACTAGATTGATGATTATTGTTTATTCACAAAATCTTTAATTTCCTTGTAAAAATGATATTTAGGAGTCTAGTTATTTCAGTTGGTATTTATGTTCTGAAAATAGCTTTTTATATTTCAGTGAAAAATTTCTTAATTCATTATCATTTTATTCTAACTTAGTATTTTACAGTATTTTATCAAATCTTTTTTTCCTTAGCTCTTCTTACAGACAACTTTATCATCTTATCATTTTTGGCACAAAACAAACTATGTTTTATTCAGTTTACCAAGAAGATGGGTTCTCCTGATGTAAACAAAAGACTGGAAAAACTCTCAGCCTTGGATTATAAGGTAGAGATTTCAATTTATAGTCATATCATTAATTATTAAAGTTTGCTAGAGTATCACATGGGCTGATACCATGTTCATTATTCTTGGACATTTCTCGATTTCCAAAAAACCAGAATTAATTAAATGATTAAGGTTGATTTCATAAAAATAGTGGCTATCCTACCTTTTCTTTTTTACTCTCATTATAGAGGTCTAATAATCGCATGTTTGGTACTTATGGAAATCAAAGACAAGTAACAGAGATAAATTACACATTTGAAAATGCTTTTCTTCTTAAGGGTAGTATATATAGCATTCTCATTTTTCCCTAAGGCCTCATATCATCTTTCTAGGCAAGGATAGCTACTTTAGTTTCCATTTCACAAGAAAAGAAAGAAAAAAGAAGGCACTCTCAAAGGTTAATAGAAAAGTGTAATAAACAAGGAGAGGAAAGATACTCCCCACACACACATACACCCAACTATATCTGAAGAAAAATGCAAAACGAAATCTCCTTCATAGGTTAGTATCTCTCCCTTCACTAACTCCAGGTAATTTGTTTCCTTGTATCAGAGACTTTACATCTGTTAAGGAAGGATTTTTATTTTAAATGATGTGTTTAATATAAGTTTTGCCACATTACATTTTAACTGCTTAGAAGGCATACTCTCTGCTAGGATGAGTATCTAATACATTTTCCAGGCTGTTTCAGTTCAAGGCCTCTTTTCAGCAATGACTTGTGTTTGCAAGATTGATCCAGCCTCTGTGACGTGGATTTGAGACAGTTCACTGTTCACTGGGAACAGAGCTGATATACAGCTTCCTTAAAAAAGATGCACACTTATGCCATACCCAGAGTATCTATCCGTAATAAGGGCAAAGATTTTTAGAAGTCAGCTTTATGTCTTGAAACTTTGTGTGAGTATTTGAAAAAGTAGAATTTAAACTAACCTTTTGCCCTTTGGGATTATTTCTTATTGTGATTGAGGTGGCAGTGGTATGGGGAGGATTTAATTTTATTTGGTAGAAACCTCTATTCTTATAAAATTTTTTTTGACATGAGATAAAATACAGTAAATGAGTTTTTCATTGTGGTAATAAACTAATTTGGTCTTGTTTGCCAATCTTGGGAAGCTTCTGTAACATTTAATACTGATTTTCTTTAGTTGGAAAATCAGTGGTACTCTTGTATTCTATTCTGGTTAGTAAAAAAAAACCAAAAACTGGTATTAGCACTCTTAGTGGCGTGCTGTTTTCCAGGTGGGCTAATTGTAGATTTATTTGAAATGTTGTTTATTTACTAATACTGGTCTTTAAAATGCATCAATACGGAGTGAGTAAATAAATAAGTAAATGCTCCAATATGCATTAATTCAAACTATTTAAAATGTTTTCACGGCATTTGTGTAAAATTTTGTATGACTAGTTTTTCCATCTTAAATGTGATGGATAGCTTAGTAAAGTCTTCTCAACTGAAGGATAGTAACTATCCATTAATGAGATCAGAGAGAAACTGTCAGGATTCATCTTTTCTTATGAAGAGATGTGGAAAATAGACCTGGGATTTGGACTCTTGTACCTTAAATAAGGGAAATGCTTGTTTGTTTATTTTTCCTACCTTTGGATTTGAGAATAACATGGGGACTCCATGTCTATGCATTGGAGAAGGAACCTGCTTCCCTTTGGAAAAGCCCATGGATTTCACTTTCTGGTTCAATATTTAATATATATAGATTTAATACTTAGTGAAAACAGCCATTTGTTGGAAGGTTAATTTAAGAAACTTGTTCACTTTACTTGTCCTATTGACCATCATGATAGAAAACTGATGCCATTAAAACTCACAGGAAACAGGAAATTTCAGATAACATACATGATATGCACTATGAGGACTGAAAGTGCCAGTTTCTTGTTTTAACTGTTTTCTCATTTAGAAATTCCTAAGTAACATGTTTACATGGCAATAGGATGTCAAAATAACGTATGTGTGTCAAAATAACGGACCTAGCAATCCCATTGTGGTATTTCTTTCAAATAAGAAAATAAGTAGTTAAAATAATAATATTGAGAGCATAAATATAAGAATTTGCACTTCAGAGCATGAAGTACATCTGTGTTATCTGTCATTGCCCATTTGGATTTTAAAACAAAGAAATATGTATCTATAATTCTGCTTTTCTTTACAGCTGTACCATAATTCATTCAGATTGAAATAATTTTGGTAAAGAAAATTGCAGGGTAAATATCTTGAAACTACTGACCTTTAACAAGTTTTCCAGGCTACATTTGAAAAATCCAATTCAATTTATTTAACAGTGAAGGGACAGTGCAAGGAGTTAAATGTTTACCATGAGAGAACAACACTGGTAATTACTTTGATTTCAGTTCCTTTTGATGTGCATTCACAGGATGAAGAGGTCAATAATATTATGGCCATGCAAATAGAAAAGGGTTCCTTTTGACCATATGAAAAAAAATAGCAGAGGATTATTAAAGCATTAACCTTGATTTTAATGGCCTTGGTTGAGTGGTGAGATCACAATTTGGATGAGCCTGATTATTTACTAAATACAATACATAAATGCAACGGGTTCTTAACACCCATTGCACTCTGGCATTATCGCATTACTGCCATCCTTTGTTGCCTTGCAGACAGGAATATGAAAGCAATCTGTCATGTAGTGAGACTGGCTCCAGAAGCATTTCTCTGATAAGAAGACCCCCTGCCCTTTGCTAGTGTCTGGTCCAGTAGGCTTAGCCATGCGCTTAATCCCCAGAAAGTGGTTCGATTATTGCTGACCAGCAATGGCAAGATAGTTTTTTTTTTCTTCCAAGCTATCAACCTTCCATTAATTCCTTAAGCAGAAATACGGTGCAATCTATATTTCCTTGGCATGTGTCACCCAGATGGTGCCGTGCTTATGTTTTCAAATAACCATGTTCCAAAATAACATAGTTTGAATAATAAATTCTACAAATCCTTCCTAAGAAAGAGAAGCATAATTCTCAGAAGCTGCATAAACTTTTACGCATGATGCTGTGGCTTATCCCTTTATGCAGAATATATGTGTATGTGTTTCATATGTTCTTTAAAGTGATATTTGTCTCAAGTTGTTTTTCCTTTTATTGTTGTCACTCATTGTTAACGTGTTATGTCTTAAACAGTAGTCAGATACTCTTGGTCAGCAGTACTGAACTTGTCATTTAATATAGCTGGTCGTAAATCCTATGTGTAGGTCGATGCTGTCAAGCAGCCATGACTGTACATTTTGGTATTGACTGGGATTGCTACAGCCAATTCCTCCCTAACTCACATTTCTCCTTCTCCTTTCCTCTGCTAAAAATGGGGAGAATTTTGAACATATGTCTTTTTTATATATGTGTCAAAAGAATTTGGTAAATTCTGACACCTCCTTAAGCACATGTTTAACATGCATATTTACTTGCATTTATCTCCATTTACAGATGCTTTAATTTTTGTAATACATTGAGGATTTTGCATTAAAAAATGATTCTTGTATGCTTTTTTTTTCTAAATCATTAGATTTCCTATACTGAGATACCGGGCCCAGTCAACAGGACAGCAGACCGTCATCTGGCAATCAATTGCGTTCAAGATACAGTTGTTTGCTGGTGGCCGCTGGTCAGTGATGATGCTTGGCCTTGGGCCCCCATTTCTCCCGAGAGGGACAGAGCCAATCTGCTGCTCCTAGGTTATACTCAAGGAAGACTGGAGGTAAATGTAAAGCAAACATATACATTTTATTGAAGTGCAAATAAAATATGATTATTAGTTTTTTTGCCTCTGAAATAAAGGTGATTTACTTTTTTTTAATGTATAATTCATTTTTCTAAATACTCAAAAAAGGAAATTACATATAAATTGGGATCCTTCAAAGTATCCTATCTCCAGGATAAAAAGACAGTTCCAGGGCTGGCCTGAGTCTCACAGTGATTAAGAACACAGGCTTCTGGGTTCAAATCCTGGCTCTGCCACTACCTAGCTTTCTGTCCTTGGACAAGTTATTAACCTGTGAACTGTGGGTTTTGTCATCTGAAAAATAGAGTTAACGAAGATAAGTTATGACATGCGTTTAGAGCAGTATCCACATATGGTAAACTCTGAAACACTGATCATTATTGATTCTTGTTATTATCATTATTAGTACTATCATTACCGCTTGCCTGTAATTTCTTGCCTGCCAAAGTTATGTTATCTATCAATCACCTTCTTTAAACTTCAGTCAGTGAATCAGCAAACATTAGTCAAATGCCTATTTTTTGGATGACTGTGGAACCAAACCATGCCTAATGCAAGAATTTATAAGGAGGGTTGGGGCGCCTGGGTGGCTCAGTCGGTTAAGTGTCCAACTTCGGCTCAGGTCATGATCTCATGGTTCGTGGATTTGAGCCCCGCGTCAGGCTGCTCAGAGCCTGGAGCCTGTTTCAGATTCTGTATCTCCATCTCTCTCTCTTTCTCTCTCAGAATTAAATAAATAAACATTAAAAAATTAAAAAAAAAAAAGAATTTATAAGGAGCGCCGTAGAGCAGTGGCCTTCTCACCTGGTATCCTGCCTCAGACATGAGCACCAAAAGGGTTAATCTAGGAGGTGAGGACAGTATTTGACCCTGTCTGTTCTTGACAATGGTTCTATCATCATTCATTATGGTGAACCTATGGGTAATTTCAACTTGCACCAGTACTTTGAGAATGGAATTTGTTTTTCTTTTTTATAACTTAAAAGCAACCCTCCCTCATTCTTTTTTAGGTTTTTGCCTGAGTAGAATATAGTCAGTTCAACTTATAGATGATTTGTCTTATGATTCTTGACCTCACCAGGATGTGAAAGCAATTCACATTCAGTAGAAACCATACTTGGAATTTTGAATTTTGATCTTTTCCCAGTCTAGCGATACATGTTAGGCTCCTCTCTCATGATGCTGGACAGTAGCAGGCAGCGCAGCTCCCAGTCAGCCATGAGATCACAAGGAAAACAACTCCAACCCTTACAACCATTCCGTTTTTCCTTTCAGTACAATATTCAGTAAGTTACATGAGATACTCAATACTTTATTATAAAATAGGCTGTGTGTTAGATGATTTTTCCCAAATGGTGGCTAATGCGAGTGCTCTGAGGATGTGTAAGTAGTTGAGGCTAAGCTGTGAGGTCCAGTAGGTTAGGTGTATTAAATGCATTTTCAACTAAGGATCTTTCCAATATATGATGGGGTTTTTGGAATGTGAAGCCATCATAAGGCAAGGAAAAACTGTAGTATGCTTCTATATTTTCTCTAAATTTATTTTGATTTAGGCTTTACGGAGTATTTCTCAGAGTTAATATTCTGAGGTAGAATTAACAAGTCCAGGTTTTTTCTATCCCTACCTACTTTTTCTGGTGTTATAAACTTTCAGGCTATCTTTCAAGACTGTAGAGTCCTTTCTAGTTAATTAATTAACCTTTTTTGTGGAACTTTTCCAATTTTGTTGTAGTAACTAAAACCACTTGTAATGCTTTAGGTGTGGATTTTGTGAGGCTAAGGAAGTGCTTTGTTCCTGTTCACCGGCTTTTCATGCCCACTGTTTTATTGATCTTGGGTTCAGAAGCTAATTGAGTAAAAGAGTTCATCAAAATGACTGTAATAAAGCTAATTAGAATTCTACTAAATGTTCTGCCTTAGAATAAAGGTAAAAATAATTTAGGTAAACGTTACACAAATTACCTGTATTTGAAATGAGTGTACTACATGAAATTAGGAGTGCTTTAAAGGATATACATATGTTTTATTATACCTCATCTCCTGCTGTCATCTAGATGATGTTTTTTGGAGTTGGACAAACTTGGTTTACCTGTTGGTTGGATGATACACATACTAACTGTGTGACATTAATCAAGTTTACTGCCTCTAAGCTTCTGCCTGCCTTTAGCTAATTTTGTGTTTTTTGGCCTTGGATAGATCACCTGTCCTCTCAGACTTTAGTTGTCTTTTTTAAAATGATAGATTTCAACCAGACAGATCACCTCTTTAGGTCTGTGATAGCTCCAAAAAGTGCTCATCTGGATTGTGAAGCACAGATCTGATTTAGCCATTGCTTGCTCAAATGCCTTTAGCATAAGTAAACTTAGCCTTGGCATTGAAAAGCCCACATTGACTGGCTGAGACCTACCTTTCCAATGTCATTTCCTTAGGCAAACCTGTGTTTTAGCCAAGCGGTTTGTTTAATCACTGCCTCTTATTTTTCATGTCCTGTCTATACACATTACTGGTATTTCTACATGAAAGGCCCTTCCTTCTGTTTCTACATCATTTGACAACGATTGAGCATGACACTGATGTAAACACTGTATTTCATTCTAGGGAATATGAATACAAAAATATCCCCACCTGCAGGGATCTTAGTGTCCACCAATGAGAGACAAATATGAAAACATGTAGGTGCACCAAAGCATTAAATGGCTCTGTGGATAGAGTATGTGTATGCTATAGTAGGAGCCAGTAGGGAATGACTGATTCTACTTAGACAGTAAGGAGGAAACATTAAAGTGGTTTTACAATTTGCTCAAATATGAGATTGGTAAACAATTTTACTTTCTTTTTCTGTCTTTTCTAAGTTACATATGAAGGTTGTACTAGACCTATGGAGTGATTTGGCTAGCTTTTTCTTTTTCTCCTTTTTGAAACAATACCAAAGGGAATTATCTGATATTTGAGTGTTTGGTAAAACTTACATACAGAATTTGCCTGGGTGTGGTGTCTTAAAGGAAGGATTGCTTGGTTTTTAGGAATTCTGTTTTTTCCTTAATTTGTACTTCTGGAAAATTACCCATTTTATGTAACTGTTCTTTTAATAGATTTTCATAAAGTTGTACATGATACTTAAACATCATTTTCAAATTTTTATTTAAATTTTACATAGTTAACATACAGTGGAGTATTGGTTTCAGGAGTAAAATTCAGTGATTCATTGCTTACGTACAACACCCAGTGCTTATCGTAACAAGTGCCCTCCTTAATACCCATCACCCATCCAGCCCACTCCCCACCCCTCTCCCTCCATCAATCACATTTTGTTCTGTCTCTGAGGGTCTCTCATAGTTTGTTTCCCTCTCTCTTTCTTTCCCCCACCCCTCTTTTATGTTCATCTGTTTTGTTTCTTAAATTCCACATATGAGTGAAATCATGTGGTATTTGTTTTTCTCTGACTGATTTATTTTGCATAGCATAATACACCCTTGCTCTATCCACGTCATTTCAAATGACGAGATTTCATTCTTTTGATGGCTGAGTAATATTCTGTTGTGTGTGTGTGTGTGTGTGTGTGTGTGTGTACGTGTATACACACCACATCTCCTTTATCCATTCATCAGTCAGTGGACATTTGCTTCTCTCCATAGTTTGGCTTTTGTTGGTAATGCCGCTGTAAACATTGGGGTGCATGTATCTCTTTGGATCTGTATTTTTGTATTCTCTGGGTACATACCTAGTAGTGCAATTGCTAGATTGTAGGGTAGTTCTATTTTTAACTTTTTGAGGAAACTTCATACTGTTTTCCAGAGTGGCTGTACCAGTTTGCATTCCCACCAACAGTGCAAGAGGGTTCCCCTTTCTCTGCATCCCCACCAGTACCTGTTGCTTCCTGTGTTGCTAATTTTAGCCATTCTGACTGGTGTGAGGTAGTATCTCATTGTGAGTTTGATTTATATTTCCCTGTTGTTGAGTGATATTGAACATCTTTTCATGTGTCTGTTAACCATCTGTGTGTCTTTAGAATAAAGTGTCTGTTCATGTCTTCTGCCCATTTCTTCAATGGATTATTTGTTTTTTGAGTGTTGAATTTGCTAAGTTCTTTATATATTTTGTATACTAACCCTTTATCAGATATGTCATTTGCAGATATCCTCTTCCATTACATAGGCTGCCTTGTAGTTTTGTTAATTGTTTCCTTCACTGTGCAGAAGCTTTTTATTTTGATTAAGTCCCAAAAGTTCATTTTTGCTTTTGTTTCCCTTGCTCCTGGCGATGATGATCGATATGATTTTTAGTTATTCATCACTGATTGCATAGCTAATACCCTCCTTTTCACTCCTATATATTAAGATACAGAATTCCTTTTTTTAGTAAGAGTAGCTTTTTCTTGGATTTGGCCCTTTCAGTCAATCTATCAAAGTTAGACTCTTGGCAAAATTTGCAAAGATTTATTTTTCAGGGAGTGCCTGGGTAGCTCAATCAGTTGAGCACCCGACTTCAGCTTAGGTCATGGTCTTGTGATTCGTGAGTTCAAGCCCTGAATCAGGTTCCCTGCTGTCAGGACAGAGCCTGCTTCAGATCTTCTGTCTGCCCCCCACCCCCGCCCCTCCCCTGTTTGTGCTCTCTCTCTTAAAAATAAGTAAACCTTTAAATTTTTTTAATGTTTATTTATATTTGAGAGAGGGAGAGAGAGAGAGCGAGCGAGCACAAGCAGGGAGGGGCAGAAAGAGGGGGGGTGGGACACAGAATTAGAAACACGCTCCAGGCTCTGAGCTGTCAGCACAGAGCCCAACACAGGGCTCAAACTCATGAATAGTGAGATCATGACCTGAGCCAAAATCAGATGCTCAACCAACTGAGCCACCCAAGTGCCCCCCAAATAAGTAAATCTTTAAAAAACATAGCTAAAAAAAAAAGATTCCTTTTTCAGAACCTCATGTGAACTTACATATGCAAAAGGTGAATGTCTTTTGATCAAATCTCTAGGGAAATAATTATTTTTTTCACATTGAAGACATGATTTTTAACTATGAATTAATTCTAGCACATTTTTTAGAATGCCATGAACAAAAACCACTAGTCTATAAAAGCAATATTCAGGCATATGTCTTTAAATTTTTTTCACTGACCACCAATAGACTTCTTGAACCAATGATCAGAATAAAAGACACAATATATTCTTAAACTGAAAAATTCAAACTAAAATAGCAACCTCATAGAGAGGAAATTTAATCATTGCATCTGTTAAAACATAGGATTTTTAGGAGCACCTGGGTGGCTCAGTCAGTTAAGTGCTGACTTTGGCTCAGGTCATAATCTCACAGTATGTGGGTTCAAGCCCCACATTGGGCTCTGTGCTGACAGCTTGGAGCCTGCTTTGGATTCTGTTTCTCTCTCAGTCCCTCCCCCACTCATACTCTCTCTCTCTTAAAAATAAATGAATAAACATTAAAAAATATAGAATTTTTAAAAAGCATTTCCCACCCAAATTCAATCAGAAAATATAATAAGCTTTTAGTTAGAAAGCATTAAGATCCTAGAGTAGTGGTTCCCAGCCTTGGCAACACATTACAATCACCTGCAGAGCTTTTACAGAGGGGCCCATCCAGACCCGTTATATCTGAATCTCCTGAGGGGGAGGAGGCACCAGTATTCTTTAACAGGTTCCCTAGGTGATGCTCATGTGCATCCAAGTTGTGATCCACTGCTTTACAGGAAACTAAAAAAAAAAAAAAAAAAAAGCCATCAGTTTTGTATAACAGACCATGGAAAGGATAAAGCCCACATACTGAACCAAATGAGAGTTTTAACAGTAGATTCTAAGTAGAAAATTGGCTTACCAAGCAACTAAAAAAAAAAGAAAACAAAGGAAACACAGAACTAAGCTCTCTGTGACTGAATTATCTGTCTTTCAGAGGAGGAACATTTTTAAATTTATTTTATGGATATTAGAAAACTCTGGTCTAATTTCACACTGCAGAGCTCTAAACAACAGCACATATCTTAATTAGAAGCAGAGAGCAGAGACAGTTATGTAGTCTAGGAAAAAAAATTTCTTTTGAAAAATATACAATAGATAGTGTGCAGAAAAAGAAATTTTTATCACTAAATTCATTTTAAAACAGCTTTTAATGGTGTATGTGTGGATTATCATCTATAACATGGCAATCATTCTTATTTAAATTCCACATACTCTTTATGTATTCCTTTTTAGAAAGTTATTGTAGTCATCATAGTATGATTTAATTCATTCACTTTGTCAAAAATGTGATGACAACACAATTAATTATTCCCTTGCCTTTGTATTTGAGCAGGTATTTTAACTTTTCAGCTATATGGATTAGATAATACTTTCTGAGTATGATGGTAATTTCAAGATGTATTACTCAGAAGGGGTCACCGAGTTTGTTTACCAAATTAATGAAAAACACAGAACCAGAGCTATTAAACCTTAAAACCTGCAGTCAGGGATAGAGAAATATAACTTCACAAAGATAACCTTTTTCCCATAAAACTTAAAAACTGTTTTTGCAGTGATTTAGAGGAGCAGCAACTGATGAAAAAGTAAAAATGAGACCAACTTTCAATATGGCATAATTTGATTTAAGAAAACATTTAGAAAAGTATTATAAATGCATTCAACTGAAAAGCCAGAATATTTGAGAATCATCTCTTCCAAAGAAAGGTATGTACTGTTAGCTTTCAACTAAATAACAAAGATTTTATATTCTAGTGATGATAGCTTTTAAAAAATTTCTTTATTATTAAAAAAACACACACACATTAAAAAAAAACCCACATGAACTAAATGTATTGTTTAGTGAGCTATTACAAAGGAAATACCCCTGGAATCACACTCAGGTCAAGGAGGAGAACTTTGTCAGGTATCCAGAAATACTATTAAGGTACTATCATGATTTCTGTTCCCCAGAAGTACCCTCTATCATGACTTTTAATCACTTTATGTATACCCATATATCCATGTAGTTTTTATCACCCTAATGCATCTCCTAAAACTGTAGTTTAATATTATTCATTTAGAACACTTTAGGGCGCCTCAGTCAGTTGAGTATCTGACTTTGGCTCAGGTCATGATCTTGGCATTTGTGAGTTCGAGCCCTGCATTGGGCTCTCTGCTGTCAGCACAGAGCCTCCTTTGGATGCTATAGCCCCCTCTCTCTCTGCCCCTCGCTTCCTCTTCTCAAAATAAACATTAAAAAATACAACACCACTTTAATGTTTCTTTCACTGTACAAGATTCCCTCATCCCATTGCTTTCTTTTCCTTAAAATTTATCTTTTGAAACTGCAGTGTCTCATAGTGTGGATTTTGTTGTTTGCATAACCATGTGGTTCAACATGTTTTTCTGTGTTTTGAAAATTCTGCAGGTTAGTCAGTTTTGGCAAGACTGTGTGTGTAGGGGGTTGTGTTCTTTTCATCAGAAGGCACGTAGCGTCAGGTTCTTTTCTTGGTTGTCTCTCTTCTTTGATGTTAGTGGCTATTAATGCTCGGTGCCTAGATCCATTAATTCATTAGGGTTGCAAATGGCGATATTCTAATTATTATTATTGGCTCAGGTCATCATCTCACAGTTCACAGGTTCGAGCCCCATGTCAGGCTCTGTGCTGACAGCTAACTCAGAGCCTGGAGCCTGTTTTGGATTCTTTGTCTCCCTCTCTCTGACCTTCCCATGCTTACGCTGTCTGTCTGTCTCTCTCTCTCTCAGAAATAAATAAACATTAAAAAAAATTTAAATCTGACTCAAAAAATTCATTTTAGGAATGAAACTACCAACTTGTTTATCCTTGAAATTAGAAATTCTAAGACCTTTAGGATTCTTCTTTACCTCTTCTGTTCTTTCTTAGCTTGAATTTTTAAACTCTTATTATTTCTTTCTTTATCACAGTTTTCTTTAAAAAACAAAAATAAACGAAGTTGGTTAAGTGGCCAACTTTGGCTCAGGTCATGATCTCACAGTCCTGCGTTTGAACCCTACATCGAGCTCTATACTGATAGCTCAGAGCCTGGAGGCTGCTTCTGAGTCTGTGTCTCCCTCTCTCTTCTGCCCCTTCTCTGCTCGCACTCTGTCTGTCTCTCTCTCTCAAAAATAAACAGTAAAAAACAAAAACAAAAAGCAAACAACAAAAAAATAAAACATTGATTCATGGTCATCCATTCTTGTCTGGTGTCATAGTCTTTCTTAACTGGCCCACTGGAACATTGCATAATCTGTGGTTCAGCTAACACACTGCCTGTGTTTCTGTGCTTTTTTTCTTTGTACCTTTCTATTACTTTAGAATTAAAGCAGAGATCTTTTTCTATAGATCGCCAGACTTTAAGCAGGCCACCACGCATTATAAATGTCTTTATTATTTTACCCCTTAATTATCGACACTGTTCTTCAGCATCTCATTGTTTGCCTGTTCTCTATGCCTTTGTTAAAACTTTTCACCATGTTCTTTACCACAGCCATTCCCACTTGAATTCTACTTACTAGTTCCTGAAACCTCTGGCATATATTTTTAAAGAATCATTAAAGAGTTATTAGATTTCAGAATTCATCTAATCTGAGGAGTGCCTGAAGATAGGATTAAGACCAAGAACTCAAGGTTGCTAAGAGAGTAAGTCTTACAAGTACCTATCACAAGAAAGAAAAAAAAAGTTTATAACCATGTATGATGATGGATGGTAATGAGGCTTACTATAATGATCATTTTGCGATATATACAAACATTGAATCATCATGTTATATGCCTGAAAGTAATATATGTCAGTTATACCTCAAGAAAAGGAAAAAAAGAAAGACCAAGAAATCAGTGAAAGAAGGGAATTCTTGGTCATGAAGTTTGTAGAGGATAACATTGAACAAGACTTAGGGAAGATGATAGTAGACTTCAAATTAATCTTGTTAGCTTATATGAATATCAGCAGCCAGGGTCCTCTGTTTTTGGCTTATTTTCTCTCCTTTGTGCTTTTATCTTCAGAGCACTGTCATTTAACATTTCTCCCTTCACTGCACAACATACTTTTTATTTCTTTATCTTAGCATTGTATCTTGACTTGCTCATCTTCTGACCAATACTTCAAACTAAGTTCACATGGCAAGGAAAACCTAGCTGCATAAATATGAGAGGTATCTTCATAAATGCAAGTCTGGATTTTAAAAAGTTTGTATTTTTTCTTGGTATTTTGCAATAACTACATAATTGCATTTGGCGTTTTCAACTTCTTGTTTGCAAATGATGTGCTAACAGAGCACCTTACATCTAGAAAATGTATTGACAAATTTTCCTTTCATATAACTCTTCAATCAGTAGGGTATATTTTAATAACTTCATTTTATTTTTTAAGTTTTTATTTTGAGAGAGAGTGTGTGCACATGTGCAAGTGTGAGCAGGGAAGGGGCAAAGAGAATCCTAAGCAGGCTCAGCGCTGTCAGCATAGAGCCTGATGTGAAGGTTGAACTCACGAACCGTGAGATCATGACCTGAGCTGAAACCAAGAGGCAGACTTTTAATTGACTGAGCCACCCAGGTGCTCCAGAAAAAAAAAAAAGAAAGAAAAGAAATAAAGAAATAAACCTTTGCTGTTTAAAAGAAATAAGTAAGTCCTTAAGAAATAATATATAAGTCCTTAATAAATAATAAATAAGTGTTTTATGAGAGAGAGATATACAAGTAGATATGTACATACATATTTATGTGTTGTTGATGTTTAAGGTGATAACTGATGGCCTTAATAGTATGCTGGATTAATATCCAGTCCTATGAGTGACAACTGAAGAAAACCAAGATCTGTGTGAACATACTTGGTACATTTCTTACAGGTTCTGAGTTGTATCCGCACAGAATGGGATCCGCTGGATGTTCGCTTTGGCACCAAACAGCCTTATCAGGTGTTGGCAGTGGAGCACTCCATCAGTGTAGACAAAGAGCCCATGGTTGACAGCTGCGTCTATGAATGTGTTCGGAATAAAATCCAGTGTGTATCAGTAACCAGAATACCACTGAGATCGAAGGCCATTAGCTGCTGCAGGAACGTTACTGAAGACAAACTGATTCTGGGCTGTGAAGATTCTTCAGTAATTCTTTATGAAACTCACCGTAGAGTAACTCTCTTAGCCCAGGCTAAACTTTTGCCTTCATTAATAAGCTGCCACCCAAGTGGCGCCATTCTACTAGTTGGCAGCAACCAAGGGGAGCTGCAAATTTTTGATACGGCTCTATCGCCTATTAACATCCAGCTCTTGGCTGAAGACCGCTCACCCAGGGAGACTCTGCAGTTCAATAAATTCTTTGATGTTTCCAGCAGTCTTGTTCAAATGCAGTGGATAGCTCCTCAGGTGGTTTCTCAGAAGCCTGAAAGTGGGGACATCTATGATCTCCTCTTCCTCAGGTTCGACAGAGGACCTTTGGGTGCACTTTTGTTTAAACTTGGTAAGTCAAGGAAGTTGGTGAGTAAGTAAGATGTTTATGATGATGACATTATGATTAAGAAAATAAAACCATTCTAGAAATGTGGGTTTTCTGTGTCATCCTATAAATAGGCTTGCCTTTCAAACATTTCATATAGTTGTGGGTTTTTTTTCCAAGTAACCTGTGCCCAACATGGGATGCAAACTCATAACCTTGAAATCAAGAATCACATGCTCTACCAACTGAGCCAGCCAGGTGCCCTCATATAGTTTAAGAAAGCTTTGTGAATGATTTTCTAAATGTTAGGGAATATAAGATAGTCAAGAATTTGGAAATTGTACTAATTGTCCATTGTGATGAATGAATGGACTTCCATGTTTGATACTTTCCAAAACAAATACATACTTGAATATTTTAAAAGTACTTACTATGCCCATTAAAAAATTCTGTGTTGAAGGAATGTAATACTTTTTCTATTAAAATTATTTGATTTAATTTATTATGTTTATTCATTTTTGAGAGAGAGAGTGACAGAGTGCGAGTGGGGGAGGGACAGAGAGAGAGAGAGAGACACATGAAGCCAAAGCAGGCTCCAGGCTCAGAGCTGTCAGCACAGAGCTATATGCAGGGATCGAACTCCTGAGCTGTGAGATCATGACCTAAGCTGCAGTCTGACACTTAACTGACTGAGCCATCCAGGCACCCCTATTAAAAGTATTTTAGATAGGGGTGCCTGGGTGGCTTAGTTGGTTAAGCGTCCGACTTTCGCTTAGGTCATGATCTCGCGGTTTGTGGGTTCGAGCCCCGCGTCGGGCTCTGTGCTGACTGCCAGCTCAGAGCCTGGAGCCTGTTTCAGTCTGTGACTCCCTCTCTGACCCTCCCCTGCTCAACGCTGTCTCTCTCTCTCTGTCTCCTAGAAATAAATAAACATTAAAAAAAAAAAAAAAAAAAAAAAAGTATTTTAGATAATATTTTAAATATTATATTTAGCTATTTTAGATATCTATTGCTTCTCAGATTGGAGTGTGTAAGGCATATGTTTTAAAAGAAGAGAAAGCAATGGTTGGTTAGAATTTGGAAAGAGAGGGGTGCCTGGGTGGCTCGGTTGGTTAAGTGTCTGACTTCGGTTCAGGTCATGATCTCATGGATCCTGAGTTTGAGCCTGACAGCTCAGAGCTTGGAGCCTGCTTTGGATTCTTTGCCTCCTTCTCTGTCTGTCTGCCCCTCCCCTGCTTACATTCTGTCTCTCTCAGAAATAAATAAAACATTTTTAAAATTAAACAAAAAGCATTTGGAAAGAGTTTTATAACTTTTTTGGTTTCCTTTTAGATAAAATTGTTGAAAAAATCTTTTTCAGTATTATGAAAATCATGTATTAATGTTAATCAGGAAACGTATTTTTAAGAAAGATTTTATTTTTAAGCAATCTCTACACCCAATGTGGGGCTCAAACTTACAACCCTGAGAGGAAGAGTCATATTCTCTACCCACTTAGCCAGCCAGATGCCCCTCAACCAGGAAACTTTAAAACAAACTTGTCTTTGTATAGTTTATTTGTCTTTTATTGTTTTTCATTGCCAGCTCTGCCCTGAAATATATGATTATCTTTAGGTAGTTTTATATGATTTAACATTCTTGAGAGAACCTCACTTAGGTTTAAAAAATAGATTTTAATGAATGCATGTTATTGCTGCTTGAAAACATAGAAAAGTAAATAAATTTTTAAACTCTGTGCATGATTTGGCTCTGTGATACAACGTTAAGTCTTTATTTGTTTTTAAAAATGTTTATTATTTTGAGAAAAAGAGAGAGAGAGAGGGAGACAGAGAATCCCAAGCAGGCTCTGCGCTGGCAGCAGCTGTCCATGTGATGGATACAGGGCCTGATCTCATGAACAGTGAGATCATGATCTGAGCTGAAATCAGGAGCCAGATGCTTAACTGACTGAGCCACTCAGGTGCCCCCAAAGTTAGGTTTTTAAAGATATTGTAGTGTTTGTTAAATAGATGTCCGTTTACTGTTTTTGTTTGTTTGTTTGTTTGTTTCTTTATGGATCTACTTGCCTCTGAAACTGAATTGTTGAAATAAATCTACTTGAAAATGACCTAACCTGAATCGTATAAGGAGTATAATGTGAGGTCTATATTCTTTCCACATAATAAAAATGCATCTAAATTTATTTATAATGCTAACGTTGTCTAAGAAAAAAATGTTTAGAATCTCATTTATTATAAAATAATCCAGTTCTTTGCCCGACTACATTTTTAACAGTTGTATGTCTCCATATACAACATTCATTAAAGTGGATGTTAGATGTTTTGCATGTCTGTTAAAACACACACACATATACACATGCACACACACATACACCCTCTAAATTACCCAGTTACCTGTCAAACAGAAGGCTGTCTGCCCACATATACCTAGCTTTTCTTCAGCCCTCCCTTGTGGGCCTACTCACAACAGCTTTGCAAAAAGCACAGCTTTCTCTTCCTATCTCTAGCACATTTGCCTTCTTACTAAAGTAAACAGGCTCTCAGTGTAGGGATTTAGAGGGCTTCCTGCTAATTGCCAGCTTGTAAACTTAATTGGACTGTCTCCCTGGGCACTGTTCCTAAATCAATTAGGCAATGAGTTGGCTGTCACATCTTTTTCCCAAGAAGGTCTCTTGGAAGAGAATTATCCAATAGAAATCAAGCATTCAAATGAAAAGGTGATAACTTCTGCACTGACATTTATCATTAAAATTTTATTTTCAATATGACTCTTAAGTTTTGTAGGATAGGGAAATTTTACAGACTTACAGACTCTTTAAAATATCTAGATACGGAGTTTCCCAGAATTTTAAAAAACATAAGATTAATATTTATTACATATTATTACTTTTCCTAGGAAGAGTAGATTCCTTGAAACAGTAGATTCCAACTAACAGATCTTTTTTTTTTTTTTTTTTAAAGAAAACCCTGTTTAAAGAACAGATTTTTCTTAGGTTCTGCTACTAAATACATCCAAAAATTTTAATATACTTCTTGAATTAACACAGTGCTGATTCTGGGCATCCATGTGGAATTTTCATGTATAATTCAAGTTACTGCATATATAAACAGGTAGTTGCATGTGCAGTTTCCCCGCTAGGGAGCATTTATGAGATTTTTTTCATAAGCTTGTTATGCAAGCCTTTGGAAATTTTGACATGCAAGGTGTAGCTTACAATTTAAGAAGCTGACATAGATCATAGTTTTAAAATAGAATGCTGTCATATGTAAACGTGGCAGTGGCTGGTGCCAATATGCTAAGATTTTTGGAGTTTGACTTTTAGAATAGGTCAGTATAATGTTGAAGGAAAACTTTGTTCCAAGGCTAGAGCTTCCATTCTAAGTCCTTATGATCATCACGCAAATGTGTTGGGGATTAAAAGGCCATCACTACTGTTATGAGAATTTGAAGGGCATGTCTTACTCAGGAAGGAGCTAGAAGTATCATCCTCCCACATGGAAGCCAAGAAGTACTGTTTTATATAAAGCAAAATATAATCAGATTCGTTTGCTTGGCAATCATTGTCCCATATTTCCACATATGTAGACTGAGATTAATTTTTCAAAGACAAGCCCCTAATTACATTACAGAGATATTAAAGCTTTTTCCATTCTCATCAGTACCTTTATCAACTTGCACTGCTCTCTTTATACTCTGGATCATATCTCTGCCCTCTCAAGAATCTTCCCTTTTAATTGATACTTCATTAAGTTTATCTGCTTCTTACCACCTACCCACCCAACTGAACCAACTACTTATCTCTGTGAACATAAACCTTTCCTTCTCAATTCGGTGGAAAAGGAGACCTTCCTCTTGTCCAAGACTAGTTCTACTGCCACTTCCACTCTGGATCCCACTACATTCCTTTAGATGGCTTTACTTGGTCCTCCTCTCCACTTGCCCCACAAATCTTACTATACCCCGAGATACTGGCCCAAACCATACCATAAAACGAACAGACAAACATCTCTTCCTTAACTTTGTGTCTCCTCTGTTATTATTCAAATGTTCACCTTCTTTTCATAGTCAAACTCACCAAAATAATAGTGAACCTTGACTTTTTCTACTTCTTCACTTCCCGTTCACTCCTCACGGTACCAGGTTCTTGCTTGGGTCTTTAGTATTCTCCCAGAACTGCTCTCGCAAAGGTCACCAGAGACTTCCTACTTCCTACATATATTTCTTTTATGTTACTTGATGACTTTTCAGCATTTAATGGTGGCTGACCACTTCTGTCACAGAATTCTCATTGTGCTTGCCTTCCATGACCCTAGATACACCTTTTGTTCACTTTTGGGTTCTCCTGCCTATTCATGAATATGTTGAGGCTCTTTAAGATTCCATTTTTAGTTCTCTTCCCGTTTTATGTAGATTGAGAGTTTCTTTCTTTCTCCCCAAACTTGTTTCTTCTCCTATATTCTCTATTTTGATGGATGATATTATTATTCAGCTGGAATCCCATGTCAGAAATCCTAGACTCCTCCCTCACCCCTGATGCCGTATCCCATCAATGCTACCTTCCAAATACTGTCAAAAACATCTCTGTACCGCCTTCCTGCCATGACCTTCATCTGGACCTTCCCTGTTTTCAAGGAGTGAGCAAGTAGTAGCTCTCTGTAATCTTCTGCCTTCCAGTCTTCTCATCCTGCCCCGCAGTCAATCCCCTGAACTGCCACCAGAGTAATCTGACTTCTTATTTGGTCATGGGATCTCTAGCCTGAAATCCTTCAGGGGTTGATAAGTCCTTGTCTGCCTCTCAGGCTTCATCTCCCGAGATGTATTTGCACAACTGTAGCTCCCCATTCAGGGCATGTGCTCTCACATCCCCTCCTTCCTATGGTGCTTTTGATAGTATTCCATCTACCTGGAGTGCCCTGGCAGTGCTCTCCCAGAGCCTGCAAAGTTAGGAAAAGGTTAAATATTCAAGTGATTTTATTAAGCAAGAAATAAATAAAGCTAATATCTTCCCTCTTATAGGATCTTGAAAATCAAAGGCAACGTGTGTGTGTGTGTGTGTGTGTGTGTGTCATTCTGTCTAAAAAGTAAGGAGGATGATTTTTCTCTTAGTACTTTTACGAGAAGTATGTTTTCTTTAAAAGAGTTATGTTTTTATTATTTTTTAGTTTTGTGAAATAATACACCTTTTATTATTTAGAGCATTTTTAGTAGGTTTTTCTGTTATTTGTGGCTGAAGTAAGTTTAAAACAATAGTCTACAATATTTCCAATCATGAGTACAGATTTTTCCTTATTTTTTTAAAAACTATTTTGTTTATATTTTGAGAGAGCACAAGCAGGGGAGGGGCAGAAAGAGAGGAGGACAGAGGATCTGAATCGGGCTTTGCAGTGACAGCAGCGAACCCAATGTGGGGCTTGAACTCAAGAACTGTGAGATCGTGACCTGAGCCGAAGTCAGATGTTCTACCAACTGAGTCACCTAGGTGCCCTACAGATTTTTCTTTAATCAGAAAAGATAACTATTAAATCCTGAAACCATTATTTTATGTACCTTCTTTCATCTGAGTGTCCAGGTTCTAAAAGTTAACTAAAACTCCAGGCAAAGAAGGCCCTTGGATTTAAAAATAGAATGTAAAATGATTTTATCATAAAACACCTAATAGCCCCTGAAGGAGATGTTAGAATTGTCATGTCATCTAGAAGGGGATCAAAAAAAGGCTTTGATCTGAATGTTTAGCTCAGACACGTATTTATACACATATATGCCATAATATAGGGATAATCATTGTATGATATTATATTTTATTTATAGAAATCCAAGTTAGCTAACATATAGTGTAAAATTGGTTTTAGGAGTAGAATTTAGTGAATCATCACTTATGTGTAATACCCAGTGCTCATCCCAACTTAATGGGCTCCTTAATGCCTGTCACTCATTATCCCATCCCCTCCACCTAGCACCCCTCCAGCAACCCTCAGTTTGTTACAAAAGAGTTATTTTTAGTGAGCTTTTAAAATATTAAACTTTATCCAAGTGGTGATTGGGGGTAATTTGTTGCTGGAAAGAAATGTCAGATAATTTCTTAGATGCCTAGTAATCTTAAACTTGGATCTCAGATCATTTAAAATGGACTGTTATTCCAGACAGCATTCTGCTTTCTTTAAACTAGAGTGATGATGGATTTTTAAATCAAGTTTATTGGAGTATAATTTCCATAAAATAAAGTGTACCCATTCCAAATGTACAGTTTAATGAGTTTTTAAAAATGTGTCCTCATGTTTACCACCACAATCAAAACATAGAATATTTCCATCACCAAAATATTCCCTCAAACCTCATTGCAGTCATTCCCTATCTCCCTCAAGGTTAAAAGAGCACTGACCTGCTTTATGTCATTGCTGAATAGATTTGGTTTTTCTAAATTTCATAGAAAAGGACTCATAAAAGAGGCATTTTTTAATGTTTTTCTACTTTCACTCAGTATTTATCTGTGAGAATCTTCCGTATTGGTATGCATATCTTCAAATTTTCCTTTACATTACTGAGTAGTATCCCATTATGTAGACGAACCACAATTTGTATATCATTCCATCTCTTGATGGACATTTGGGTTGTTTCAAGATTTAAGCTAATATCAGTAAAATGCTATGTACTTTCATGTACAAGCCTTTATACTGATATATATATTACATATATATCAGTATATATATAATTTTTTTTGTTTAATGCTTATTTATTTTTGAGAGAGAAGGAGACAGAGCATGAACAGGAGAGGAGCAGAGAGAGAGGGAGACACAGAATCCGAAGCAGGCTCCAGGCTGTGAGCTGTCAGCACAGAGCCCAACATGAGGCTTGAACTCACAAACTGCGAGACCATGATCTGAGCCGAAGTCAGACACTTAACCAACTGAGCCACTGAGGCGCCCATATATTGACATATATTTTAATTTCTCTTGGAAAAAAAACTTAAGAGTAGAATGGCTAGGCCATAGGCTAAGCATATGTTTAACTGAAGAAGAAACTGACTATTTTGGACTTCTGGTTGCTCTATATTCCAACACTTAGCATTAATGGTCTTTTTAATTTTGGCCATTCTAATGGGGGTGTAATGGTGTTAATTTGCATTTCCCTAGAGACTATTAGAGCTCAGCATCTTTCTATGTGCTTCTTTGCCATATATCTTCTCTAATAAAGTACATCTTCAAATTTTTCCCCAAATTTAATTGGGTTGTTTATTATTGAGTTGTAAGAGTTTTTATATATTCTGAATAGAAATCCTTTGTAAGATAATAGTATTATGAATGTTTTCTTCCAGTTGTTATTTCCTTTTCATTTATTTAACAGTGTATTTTGGGTAGCAGAAGTTTTTAATTTTAACGAAATTCAGTTCTTAAATTTCTTTATTTTATGACTTATGCTTTTTATGTACCATTTAAGAAGTGTCTAACCCTGTTTCCTCCTAGATGTTTTAATGGTTTATCTCTTACAATTAGGCTTATGGTCTGTTTCAAGTTAAAATTTTGCATATAGTAAGAGGCATAGATTGAAATAAATTGTTTTAAATACTTTTTAATGTTTTATTTATTTCTGAGAGACACAGCATGAGCAGGAGAGGGCCAGAGAGCCAGGGAGACACAGAATCCGAAGTAGGCTCCAGGCTCTGAGCTAGCTGTCAGCACAGAGCCCGACGCGGGGCTCGAACCCACAAACCATGAGATCATGACCTGAGCCGAAGTCGGATGCTTAAGTGACTGAGCCACCCAGGCACCTCTGAAATTAATTTTTTAAAAAATTTTATCCAACCAAAGGACCCTGAAATTATTTTTTAAATATGGATATTTATTTGTCCCAGAACCAATTTTGGAAAGACTGTCCTTTCTCCGTTGAACTGTGTTGACCATAATGCATATGTCTATGAATAGACTCTGTTCTCTTCCACTAATCTGTATGTCTCTATGGGGTACCACACTGTCTTCATTATGGTGGTTTTATACTAAGTCTTAAAATCAAGTACTGTTAGTTCTCCAACTTTGTTCTTCTTTTTCAGAATTATTTTTGGCTACTCTAGATCCTTTGATTTCTTTTTTTTTTTTTTTTTTTTAATTTAATTTAATTTAATTTTATTTTTTTACAAATAGTTTATTGTCAAAT